>NW_006408645.1:2885525-2971533 GCF_000296735.1 Chrysochloris asiatica | reverse complement strand
ATGAAGATCAAAGAGCACAGCCTTTGCTATGAATTACATCTCAATGTAAATAAAACAAAAATCCTTACCACTGGACCAATAAACAACATTCTTATCAACGGAGAAAAGATTGAAGTTGTCAAGGACTTCATTCTTCTTGGATCAGCTAGCAACATTCATGGAGAGAAGCAGTCAAGAAATCAAATGACACATTGCATTAGGCAAATCTGCTGCACAAGACTTTTTTCAAGCGTTGAAGAGCAAAGATGTTTTGAGAACTAAGGTGCGCCTGACACAAGCCATAATATTTTCAGTAACCTGGTATGCATGTGAAAGCTAGACAGTGAATAAGGAAGACCATAGAAGAATTGATGCTTTTGAGTTAATGGTGTTAGAGGAGAATATTGAAAATACCATGGGCTGCCAAAAGAATCAACAGATCTGTGTTGGAAGAAGTGCAGCCAGAGTGCTCCTTGGAGGCCAGGATGGCCAAACTTCGTGTTTAATATTTGGAACATATTGTCAGGAGGGACCATTCAATGGAGAAGGATATCGTGTTTGGTAGGGCAGAGGGTCAGCGAAGAAGAGGAAGACTCCCAATGAGATGGATTTGTAAAGTGTCCGCATCAATGGGCTCAAGCATGGTAACAATTGTGAGGCTTGCCCAGGACTGGGCAGTGTTTTGTTCCATTGTACATAGGGTCGCTAAGAGTCAGTACCGACTCGATGGCACCTAACAACACCAATAACATAAGTTTTCAGCCTTTGACAGGCTGCAGTTTTACCCCTTCTTTGTCATTATCTAATTAAGAGTGGAAAACACACAATGACCTTGGAGTCCTGCTATGGTGCTGCAGGATCCTACACAGGACTGCAGGGTCCATTTGAACCAGAAGGCACTTAAGAACAGCAACAACAACCCTGGTGACCTTAGGTGTGGCCAGCTCCTACCCTCATCTAGCCACAGCACAGACCCTGTTCTCCTGGAGTTTGGAGCCACGTGGAAACCATGCTAGGGTGAGGCGAGGGCCAGCTATTCCACTTTGGTGCTCTGTCTTGGTGTCTGGATTTAGGTGTGCTCATCTTAGTAACTATGGAACCTGCAGAGCCACCAGATTAGCATTTAGCCAATAATCCTGTCGCCAGCTGTCTTGTGGTCCTAACAGACATTGAAACTAGCTCCATTAAGGGCCTCCATGAACTACTTCCTGATTGAGAGTCCTAAACTATAGATAATACCAAGGCCAATAGGAACTTTTTCTAGGGCAGGAAATCCACAGTCACATCCCTCCCACAGCCACTTCATGAACTCCTTGGTTTTGCAGGACCACCTCCTCCCCACCACCACCCCGCCTTGGGTTTTCTCCACTGATTTTTGTTTGGGGGGGTGTTTTTTGTCTTTTATTTCATTGTTTTTGTTTATCTATTCTTTCTCCTTCTCCTCTTCTTTCTATTCCTTTGAATTTTTTTTTTTTTAATTAAATGTTTTTATTTTGCATTGAGTGAAAGTTTACAGGGCACATCATCAGCTTCACATTCAACCATTCATATAGCTTGTTTTATTACATTGATTAATTGATTATTATCCCCTCCATATATCATCAGTTTACAGTGTTTCTCTCTATCCTCTTTAGCTTTTTTTTTTTGGATTGCGGGGGGACTTGGCTTCTATTCCTTTGAATTTTAACCTTTCTATCTCTGCTTTCGTTTTTCCTTCTTCTGTTTCTCATTTCCCCTTTTGATCTTTCTTTGCTACTCTCTACTCTCTTTCCATTTTCCCTCTCACTGGTTTTTCTAAGTTGTTTTTTTTTTTAATTGCTTACTTTTATTTCCTCTTCTATAGCTCCATTTTCCTATATCTTTCCTCATTTTAGTTATTCTTAAGTGTTTTTTAAATTATTAATTCCTTTTATTTTCTCTTGTTTTTAAGTTCTATAGCTCCCATTCCCCTTTCTTTTTTCTCTTTGTTACCTTTTCATTGTTGGTTCCTTGTTTATTTTGTTTCTTTGTGTGTGTATTGGGAGAGGCATTTCTCGTTCCCATCTGATAAGAAATAGCAACCATATCCATACAGCCTGGCCACAACTGTCCCTTCTGCAGCTCTACCCAATGGTCAACAGCCAGTGCCAGTTCCCATACCATCTGATCAATGTTAGACAGCAGCCAGCACCAGCCAAACCCACTCTAAACTGAGGTTCACAAACAGTGAACAAGAACAGTATACACACTTCCATTCTGTAACTACACTTACAGGAGACAAGAGCCTAAGAACACATCAACATATATTCATAACTTAAATACAAATATGACAATCCCACAGTGCTCCGGAGACAACAAACAATATTAGCTCACATGAAGAAACGAGGGAATGGCTTAAACAGATGACCAAGATGCAGAGCCAGAAAATACTTCTAAGGAAGAAAAGGTAATGGAACTAACTGAAAAAGAATTTTAAAGAATGATAGTTAGGTAACATCAAAGGAAGGACAGAAAGATCAAAGAAGTCAGGGAGAACACAGAAAACACATTAGAAGAATTCAGGAAATCTCTGCAAGAACAAAGAGACAAAATAAATGCAAATTTTGAAACAGATGTAATTAGACATCCAGAGATTAATTCTAAGATTTCAGAAATTTACGAAACATTGAAAGGGCAAAGGAGTAGAATTGAAGCAATGGAGGTCAGAATTACTGAGCTTGAAAATAAATCTGTCAATACTAGTATGCTACAAGAACAATCAGAAAAAAGAATGAAAAAATCTTAAGGAAGCCTAAGAGTTATGTCGGACACCATGAAGAGGGACAACTTACGAGTGATGAAAATTCCAGAACAGGAAGAGACAATAAAAAGCACAAAGAAAATGCTATGAATATCAGCAGAACATTGTTAGATGTAGTGTCAGAAGATGAGTCCCTCAGTTGGAAAAGCATTCAAAATACATCTGGGAATAGCTGCCTCCACAAAGTAGAGTTGACCATAATGACGTGAACAGGCTGTTCTGCAAACATCCATTAATAATAGAGGAATGTAGAATTATGAAGTATGAATATAGGAAAACTAGAAGTTGTCAAAAATTAAACAATAAACTTAAAAGGAATGGTGTCACATTCATCGTTAAAAAGGACATTGTAAGATCTATCTTGGAGTATAATGCTGTCTTTGATAGGATAATACCCATACCCTTACAAAGAAAACCAATCAATACCATTATTATTCAAATTTATGCACCAACCACTAAAGCCAGATGATGAAACTGAATTCTACTAACTTCTTCACTCTGAAATTGATAAAATGTGCCATCAAGATGAATTGATAATTAATGATGACTGGATTATAAAAGTCAGAAACAAAAAGGAAGGATCAGTAGTTGGAAACTGTGGCCTTAATGATAGAAATGATGCTGGAAATCCCATGATAGAATTTTGTAAGACCAACTATTTAACTCATTGCAGATACCTATTTTAAAGAACCAAAAAAGTAATTATATACATGGACCTCATCAGATGGAATACACAGGTATCAAATTGATTACATTTGTGGAAAGAGACATTGGAGAAGCTCAATATCATCACCCAAAATAAGACTAGTGGCCGACTGTGGAACAGACCATGAATTGGTCATATGCAAGCTCAGTCTGAAGCTGAAGAATAGTAAAACAACTCTGAGAGAGCCAGACTATAAACTTGAATATATCCCATCTGAACTTAGAGACCATCTCAAGAACTGATTTGATACATTAGACAGTAATGATCAAAAATCAGAAGAGTTGAGGGGTAACATCAAGAGTATTATATTGGAAGAAAGCAAAAACACAGGTGAAAAAGACAAAAATGGATGCCAGTCACCGATAAGGAGAAGTGGGGGAAAAACAGCAATGAGGTTGTGAGCTAAGCCCCACACTCAATAGGCTCCTGTTAACTTGGATTGAGACGTTGCTAACCAGCAGTATGACGAGACCTGGGGACTCCTGGACCCAGGGGTAGGGACATGGCCCCAGAGGACTACAGTGGAGTGTGAAGCATCCAGCTGATTGAAGTGAGGGGAAATGTACAAGAACACTCACACTTGCAGATAGTACCCATTTGACCTGGCACCAATGGCTGGATGATCAGAATACGACTAGAGGAAGGAAGAAGAGGGGGGGAAAAAGCGTAAACCACTAAAATTGGATGAACTTGACCTATGCTTATGGATGCAGTATGACAAAGGAGTGAACAAATCTTTACAGTGAGTTTCATTCCCATCCCCTTGGTACACAGGGTTGACAAAGATGGGGAACCTAGACCATTGGCTACCCAAAATGGGGGAGGGTGGGGGGGGGGCTTCAAAGGCACGAAGTGACTGGCTTACGGAGCTTTCAATAGGAAACCTAATTCCAGAGGGTACAGGGAAAGATAGAATCTCCACTGCATTGTTTCCAACCTGTCTGGATGGGGTTGATAAAAGGTGTGGGGGATAGGACAAAAAAAAAATAATAATTATATATATAAAGGGTGCAGAGGACGGTAGACTCTCCACTGAGTGGTTGGTTTCCAGTCTGCCTGGGTGGGGCTGATGAGAGGTGATGCGGATAAGACTCCCGTGGTACAATAGTGAATAATTACATCAGAACTGACGATGAGCGTTGAAAATGTAAAGGTAGACATTTTGTAACAAAAGGAGGGGAGTGGCTGACTTTGCAGTCCAGGAGAGTAGGTCCCTGGGACCATCACAGGAGAGGAATGGAGTGCGGGACCCTACCCAGAGAAGCAGTGACATCGGAGATGGAGGCAGAGACAATGACGTGGAGAGATTGTTTATCCAGTACTATGATAGTTGTCCTTTTCCATAAAAATCTAACTACCACTACTGGCAAATTAGTGTGTAGATCAGAATGAAAAGTAGTACAAAAGTACATTTCAACACTAGTTGTAGATTAGGACTGACCCAAGTTATGAGTTAACAAGCCTCCTTTTTTTGTATTTCTTTTAGTCTCCTCGAGTGAAAGAACCATTAAATTCTGAGGTAAGTAATTGTGATTTGTGAATCTTTATAGAAGTATATACATGCTTTTGTTTAGATTTGCTTGTAGCTTTAAGAATATTAGTTTAATACGCCAAAATGAAAAATGAGAATTTATACCAATTGAATTTTATCAGAGATACCATTTCTGAGTTTGGACAGATGCCTTTTTGGCAGATTTGTGCCTTTGCACTAATTTAAAAAGCTGCCCTGTGGGTCCAGAATGCTCTTCCTTGCTTGTCTGAATTTAGGAATTGCTTCTTTGGCTTGGGGCTGCTTCAAGAGGGAAGTAGTAGTTTTGCATTTATCTGACAAGAATTTTTTAGCACCTCTTCCTCCTTTATTCTCTCATCCAGTAGGTTCTGTTTTCTGTAGTTTCTACCTCTTCTGATACGGAATCCTACTAAAGCAGGATCCTGTCAGCCTGGCCTATCTTATTCTCACTAGCTGAGGGGAATGACCGTTTAATGGATCCTTTCTGTTATGCATTCTTCCATCTAGTGGCATCTTCGTTTAAGAGCTCAGTGCTGGGTTTAATGGTACACATCTCTTGATCTTTAAACCAATAATTCCCCAGTGCTTACAAGTAACATTTTTTCATCATCTAAGACATTTGTGTATATAGTACTGTGTTGTTTAGGACTGAAAATAAGTATTGTATGTCAACATATTAACAAGCCAGGACCAGGCAAGTTATATTAAAACTGCTGTTCAGTAATATTTCTGGCTCCTCTTCTTAGTGTATGGTACAATTACATTTCCTTATCACTTGAAGCTATGACTGGCCGTGTGAGTTCCTTTTGGCCAATGAAATGTGAGTGGAAGTAATGTGTATCACCTACAGGAGGTAGCCCTAGAGTCATATGTAATTTGCTGTATTCCCTTGTCTCTGCCACTTTGATGTGCATCCCTCAGATAGCCCCTGCTGGAGTAGAGCTAGACATGGTATGCAAGAAATAACTTGTTTTAATCAAGTGAAATTTTCAAATTAATTGTTTCTCTCTATTTTAACTCATGTTAACTAATCCTTGGGAGCTCAGTGACTCCATACAATAATCACTAGATTGAGAACCATGAAGTCAGCAGTTCGAGCCCACTGGCTGCTCTGTTAGAGAAAGATGAGGCCTTCTAGTCTAATGAAGATTTAAAGCCTCAGAAACCCTATGTAGGATAGATATGATTTAGTTCTTAAGAGACTGAATGGAGATATTTTAGAGAGTATCCAGAGATTTTTACTTTAGGCTATTCCTCGTTTCCTTTCCTAAATAAAATCTCTGTGTGAATTCACATACTTTCAATTATATTTTCATATTCATAACTTTGTTTTGGATCTCTTTTGTATCTTTAGTATAAGTAGACATCAATGAGTATATAATGTCCTTTTGAAATCATGTTAGTAGCTATTAACATCTTCAAAACTAATCTTAAAGCTTGTATTAATTTCCCAGGGTTGTCAACAAAATATCACAGATTGGATGGCTTATAAAAATACAAATTTACTGTCTCACAGTTCTAGAGGCAAATAGTCGCAGTTCAGAATATCAGCAGGGCCATATTCCCTTGGAAGAATGTAGGATAGGGTCCTTACTTGTCTCTTACAGTTTCGGGTAGCCCCATGCTTTCTTTGGCTTGTAGCTGCCACACAACTCCTTTGTCACATGACTGTCTTCACTCTGCATGTCACTTCTCTTTTATAAGGATAGCACTCATATGGAATTAGGATAGGACTAACCATACTCTAGTATGGAGTCCTGGTGTGGTGCTTTAGGGTAAGCATTGAACTGCCAACCACACAGTTGATGGTTTAACCCCACCAGCCTCTCCTCGGAAATCCTAGGGTCACTGTGAGTCAAAACTGACTTGGTGGCACTTAACAGCAACAACATATTCCAGTATTTATTTACCTCCTGTTAGTTTAAGTGATAGTGTCTTTAAAAACCTTATTGCCAAACAAATTAACCAGGGGTTAACTTCAACATGTCTTTTAGGGGGACAAAATTTAATCCATAAGAAAAAACAGATCAGTTGCTTACTAGTTGACTCATGGCAACACCATGTGTGTCAGAGTAGAACTGTGTTCTATAGTGTTTTCAGTGACTGGGTTTTCAGAAGTAGATGTTGTTTTAATAGCTGATGTTATATAAAAATTCAGAAGACATGGAAGTAAGATTTTGTGTTCATTAGCTTCATATACAGGAAGTCAACAGTTACTCATTGGTTCTGGATTTTGAAAGAAAAGATAAAGGTTTCTTGGTAGCGTAGTGGTTACAGACCAAGCTGCAAACCTTAAGGCCAGCAGTTCGAAACTACCAGCTGTTTCACGGGAGAAAGATGAGGCTTTCTGCTCCCGTAAAGATTTACAGCCTCGGAAACCCTGTACAGGGTCGCTAAGAGTCGGAACCGACTCCATGGCACACAACAACAACAACATGGATTAAATTGTGACCTTTCTTCCAAGGCTCCTCTTAGTGAACTTGAACCTACCTTTTGATTAGTAGTAAGAACATTAACCCTTGACATTACCAGGGACTTCATCAGCTATTAGGCCTCTCTTACTGTCTTTTTAGTTTGTTTCCCTCTTCCAGTTTCTTAAATTGCTCTTTAAAATTTTGCTCACTGTACTGATTTTTTTAGTTACTTACAATTTTCAATATATACTCAACCTCAGTCTTTTTTTCCCAAAATCACATTGTTAAAATTTTTGAAATATTTCAAACCTAAAATAATACATATGGTATCCATGTTAGTTTTAAAACTTCATGTTCATTTTTGAAATGCATTTCAGATATGTTAAGGAATCATTGAGTATTGCCTTTCTTTATGAATCACGGGAGGCCCTTAGACATAGGAAAATGTTGCTTCTGTAATCTTGTGTTTCATACTTAAAACTCTGTATTTGAGGGATGTTATTTTTGCTTGACGGAAGCCTCTTCGTATATTGCATGATTCTGTTTACATGAAATGCCTAGAAAAGGCAAATAAATAGAGACAAAGTTGATCAGTGGTTTCCTGGGACTGCAGGTAGGGAGCAGAAATAACTGCACATGGGGAAAGTGATCTAAAACTGGCTGAGGTGATGAGTGTACAGCTGTATGCATTTTCTGAAAACCTTAAAATCTAAAAACTTAAAATGCATGAACTTGAAATATAAATGACACCTCAAAAAGTTGTAAAAAAAAGCAATTGTTGACCTGGAAATGTTTGGTTCTCATTTGGGATAGGGGTATTCAAAGACATATCAATTGCCAGTTGTTGTTGTTAAGTGCCGTCGAGTTGGTTCCAACTCATAGCCACCCTGCATAGCGTTTTCGAGGAGTGGTTGGTTAGTTTGAACCACTGTCCTTGTTACACAAACCAATATTGTGGTCCAGTGCACCATGTCAGTTCAATATATGAAAACTACTTTGAAAATGTCTCCTAGTAAGGTTCTACTTTGGACTCTTGATTTGGCACTATAGGATCAGCACTGGACTGTGAACCACAAGGTCAGCATTTCAGACCCTGCAGTTAATTTGGGAACCCTATACAAGGTTGCTGTGAGTCGGAACCGACTCGATGGTACTTAACAACAGCAACAGCCAAGTTTTACTTGCTTATCAGTAGCCCTGGCTCCCTCTCTAGTCTACTTAGGCAGCATTGTATTATGTTTTTGTTACAGCTCTTTCCAACAGCAGATCCCGTGGGTAATTTGCTCCAAGTTCCAGAACAGATCCCTGCTTATCTACCTCAGCCAGCTGGACAGATGTCTGCCCAGCCAACTCAAGTCTCTGTCCCAACCCTTGCAGAGCCAACAAAAACAACTCAGGTAAAGTGGGGATCTACTCAGTAATGACCTTCTCTGGGTAGATGAGGAAAGCAGATTCATTTGGAATACAACATAATTTGATATCTTGGTATATTTTGAAGCAAGTTAGGAATGAGCTATATAAAGTTATGCTTATATGATAGTTTTTGAGGATCACACATTATGTTTGGCATTAGCAGTTAAAAACTGAAACATCTCAAGCATGCTACATTTTTAAATTGATCTCTTATCAGCTCTTGATAATTGTATTTTACTTCACCCAACAGAGCTTATACTATCAGTGACAGTATTGTCCACTGTACTGTTTTCTTGTTCATTTATGCTTGTATTTCTTAATAAAACAATCTTCAATCTATGGATTTTCCATATTAATCTTTTTCAGATACGGTCAATTTTTTGAAGTCTGACTTAGTTAACTAGGTAATACATAAATCCACTTACTAAATCACAACACAGACTTCATTAAACTGTGCACATTAAAAGCAACTGAATGGCTAAAGGCCCCACTATGAACTCTGTGTTGTAGAGTCACTTGCCTATCCCTCTGTAAACTCAGTTACTATATTTGACCTGACCTTATGCTACATGCTTACAGTAAGAGCTCCAGAGTCAATTCTTTTATTAAATATTGTAAGTTTCATTTTCATATTTTAGATGAAAATAAATAGAAATGGAAGTTGTGATTTTTTTCTTCTTATATCCCATTAAATCATCTTATGCTCCAATTTTGGAGTCCATTGCTTCAAACAATTCACAGTCATGATGCTGACTGGATTTAAACCTTTTCATCATTCTAGCTCTCATGTCTGTATATTATATGGGAAAAGATTCTTATGAAAACTGATGGATAAGATTGATTTTATTTGATAACTTCAGTGGAATTTATTTTCGCCAGCAAGCAAGGGATTTCAGAGAGGATTAACTTACTCCGAAACAGATCTGTAATCTCAGATTTGGACACATTCCTAGGAGGCAGCCGATTTAGGCTGTATTGTGTGGCGCATTGGAAGATCTTTAAATGTTAACAAATATATATATCAAACTTCACTTCTTTCATCTCTGTAGTGAGAACCGGGGTCTGGAAAGTACAGAATTTAAATATGCTATATGGGTTTGAGAATTACCTTTTAAGTTCTGGTACTCAGACTGACTTCAGCTCATGTTGTTGCCTTGTGTACATACTCTACTGTAGCAAGGACTGTCCTAGGGACTAAGATGACCTTATCTGGAGATGAAAAGAATTGCTGCCAATTGAATGATTCCTCTGCAATTGACCCTTTGGGCTACTCCATTTTGAATGTTTCTGGCAGTGACTGTATATCTTTCAATGCATTTTAGGCTCTTACTTCAGGAGCAGGCTCACAAGAAACCAAGGTCCCAATCAGTCTAGTACTAAGATTAAGGTAAGTAGACATTTTTGGCTTTCTGAATACTCTGAATACTGTTTTCTTTTTTGGCTTGTCTGCTTTTTTTGAGAGTAGTTGGAATGGACTATGTGTTGTCTTAGCATCAGGTGCTGTTTGCTCCCAGGTATATTATTTCTCTAAGAAATTATAGAAATAATGTGAGGATCTATATATCACTGGGTTCTATGACATGCATTCTCTTGTTTCTTGATTGTTGTTGCAGTTAGGTGTCATTGAGTCAGTTCCGACTCATAGCAACTCTGAAGAACAAAAGGAAACACTGCTCAGACCTGTGCCATCGTCACAATTGGTACATATTGACACCATTGTTGCTGCCACTGTGCCAGTCCATGTCATTAAGGGTCTTCCTCTTTTTAGCTAACCCTCTTCTCTACCAGGCTTGATGTCCTTCTTAGGAGCATTCTGGGGCTTCACTTCTTACAAGACAGATTTGTTTGTTCTTCTAGCAGTCCTTGGTACTCTCTATATTCTTCTCCAACTCCATAATTCAAATGAATTGATTCTCCTATAGACGTCCGTATTTGTTTCTAACTTTCACTTACATATGTCGTGATGGAAAGTAATAAGACTTGAGTAAGGTCAACTGTAGTCCTAAAACTGACATCTTTGTTCTTGAACATTTTAAAGGTCTTTTGCAGCAGATTTTCTTAATGCAATGTCATTTGATTTCTTGACTGTTGTTTCAATGAGTGTTGATTATGGATCCAAATAAATCAAAGTCTTTGTCAACTTCAATCTCATCTTCATTTATCATGATGTTATTTATTGGTCCAGTTATGAGGATTTTCACTTACTTTACATGGAGGTGCAATCCATACTGAAGACTGTAGTCTTTGATTTTCATCAGTAAATATGTTAAGTCCTCTTCATTTCCAGCAAGCAAGATTGTACCACTTGCATATCGCAGGTTGTTAATGAGTCTTCCTCCAATCATGATGCCTCATTATTCTTCATATAATCCAATTTCTCAGATTATTTGTTTAGCATACAGATTGAATAAGTAGGATGAAAGAGTACAAGATCATTTCTTATGCACACCTTTTCTGATCTTAAACCGTTTAGTATCCCTTTGTTTTTTTCCAATAATTTTCTCTTGGTCAACATATAGGTCCTCTTGAACACACTCAACTAAGTGTTCTGGAATACCCATTCCTTGCAATGTTATCCATAGTTTGTTATGATACGCAAAGTGGGGAAACTGTGCATGATTTATAAAATATAAGTAAACATCTTTGTGTTATTCTCTGCTGTCAGCCAAGGTCCATCTGACTTCAGCAATGATATCTCTCTTGTTCCATGTCCTCTTCTGAGTCCACCTTTAATTTGTGCTGATTCCCTGTCGATGCACTGTTGCAGTGGGTTTTTAATTTATTTTCAGTAAAACTTTTACTTGCGTGTGATATTAATGATATTGTTCAATGACATCTGAATTTGTTGGGTTACGTTTTTTTTTTTTAATGAGCTCAAATATGGATCTCTTCCAATCAGTTGGCCAGGTAGCTGTCTTCCAAATTCCTTGGCAATGAGTGAGCACCTCCAGTGCTGCATCAGTTTGTTAAACTATTTCAATTTGTATTCCATCTTGTTTTTTTGCCAATGTTTTCAGTGCAGCTTGGACTTCTTCCTTCAGCCCCATGGGTTCATGATCAAATGAACCTCTTGAAATGGTTAAACGCTGACCATTTCTTTCTGATTCAGTGACTCTGTGTCTTTCTTTCTTCTTCTTCTTTTTTTTTTTATGCTTTTAGATCATTCAATATTTTATCCATGGAATCCTGTAATATTGAGTAATACTGACTGTGCTTCTCCATTTTGGTTTTCTAACTCGAGGTCTTTGCACATTTCTTTATACTACTTGACTTTGAGCTGCCCTTTGAAATTTTCTGTTTAATTCTTATGTCTTCCATTCACTTGAGCTTCTCTATGATCAAAAGTACGTTTCAGAGTTTCTTCTGACATACTTTTTTTTTTTTTTTTTTTTGTGAATTGAGTGATAGTTTACATGGGAGAACATCAGCTTTACATTTATTCTCTTGTGTTTCATTTCATTGCAATTATAAATACCCTCCATGCATCAATCATCATTCAACAGCATTTGCTTCCCTTCCCTCTGTTTTGTTTGTTGTTGTTTTTTATATACACCGAAGCACTTGGGCATATATAGCCATTCAAACAACCAAAGGGTACACCCCAAAAGCCTGCCTCCAAGCTATCAGTACACAGCCCCTCTCTCTCCCTGAGTCCAGAGTTCCCAGCTGTTTCATCTCTCCACGTCATCATCTCTGCCTCTATCTCTGGTGTCACTGCTTCTCTGGATAGGATCCCGCACTCCACTCTTCTCCCTTGATGGTCATCCATTTTTTGTATTTTCTGTCTTTCCTGTCTTTTTCCTGTATGATATTCTTGGTGTCATCCCACAACTCTTCGGATCTTCGTTCATTAGTGTCTAATGTAGCAAATCTGTTTTTGAGATGGTCTCTAAATTCAGATGAGATATTGTTGCTGTTAAGTGCCATTGAGTCGGTTCTGAGCCACAGCAACCCTGTGTAGTGTTTCCAAGGAGCGGCTGGTGAGCTTGAATCACTGACCTGTGGGACAAACCGACTTTGCACTCCAGTGCATTAACCCATAGCGCCACACCAGCATCTCCAGACCAGATATATTCAAGGCCATGTTTTGGCTCTTGTGGACTTGTTTCAATTTTCTTCAATTTCTGCCTAAACGTGCATATGAGCAATTGACAGTCTATTCCATAGTCTGTCCCCTGGCCTTGTTATTGCTGATAATATTGAGCTTCCATACCATCTTTTCCCACATATGTTGTCCATCTTATTCCTGGGTATACCATCTGGTGAGGTTCATGTGTCGCATTTTATGTTGTTTACTAAACATACTTGTAATGAATAAGTCATTGGTCTTACAAAATTGCATCATGCCATTGTCAGCATCATTTCTATAATGAAGGCCATATTTTCTAACTACAGATCATTCTTCTTTGTTTCCAGTCTTTGCATTCAAATTACCAGTAGTTATTCAATGCATCTTGATTGCATGTTTGATTAGTTTCAAATTGAAGAAGTTCGTAGAATTCTCCAAGTTCATCATCACTTCCTTTAGTGGTTGGTGTGTAAATATGAATAATAGTGGTATTAACTGATCTTCCTTGTTGTCAGGGTGCCATGGTGTCAGTTCCAACTCATAGTTACCGTATACACAACAGAACGAAACATTGTCTGGTCCTGCACCATCCTTACAACTGTTATTACGCATGAGTTTATTGCTTTGCCACTGTGCCAATTCCTGTATTTCACCAACCCTCCACTTTACCAAGCAAGATGTCTTTGTTCATGGACTCATCTCTCCTGACAACATGTCTGAAGTATAAGAGATCAAGTCTTACCATTCTGTCTTCAAAGTAGCATTCTGGCTGTTCTTTTAACACATTTGCTTGTTCTACTCTAACACCACAACTCAAATGCATCAATTCTTCTATAGTCTTCCTTATTCATTCTCCAACTTTCACATATATGTGAAGCTATTGAAAATACTGTAGCTTGGGTCAGGGACACCGTAGTCCTCAAATGGACGTCTTTGCTCTTGAACACACTAAAGTGGTCTTGTGCAGCAGATTTGCGTAATGCAGTGTGTTATTGGATTTCTTGGCTGCTGCTTCCATGATTATTGCTTGTGAATCCAAGCAAATTGAAATCTTTGACAAATTCAATGTTTTCTCCATTTATCATGATGTTATTTACTGGTCCAGTTGTGAGGACTTTTGTTTTCTTAACATTTAAGTGCAATCCATACTGAAGGATGTTATCTTTGACCATCACGTATCTTAAGACCTCTTGCTTCCAGCAAGCAAGGTTGTATCATCTACAGATTGCAGATTGTTAATGAATCTTCCTTTAATCCTGATGCCTCATTATTCTTCATATAATCCAGCTTCTCAAATTATTTGCTCAGCATACAGTTTGAGTAAGTATGGTGAAAGAACCCCTGTTCAAAAAACTGCCTATTGGTCTATATACAGGTTCCTTGTAGGCATATGAATATTATCCTGTAACAAAGTACATTGTACCTATTGAATAGATCTTGAAATGTTCTTTTTGGTGATGAATGTGAGGCCATTCCTTTTCAGTTTTGCATTTTTGGCATAGTGTAAATTATAATATTGTCAAATTCAAAATGGTCAATAGAAGTCCATTTCAGCTCACTAATGCCTAGGATATTGATCTCTGAGTGTTCCATTCGTTTTTGACAATGTCTGATTTTCCTAGATTCATACTTCGTGCATTCCACATTATAATTATTGGTGGATGTTTGCAGCTGTTTCTTCTTATTTTGAGTTGGGTGCCATCATCAAATGAAGGTCCCAAAAGGTTTACTCCATTCACATCATTGTAGTGAAATTCCACTTTGAGGAGGCAGATCTTCCCTAGTTGTACCTTGAGTGGAAAGGTTCATCATCTGGCACTGTATCTGCCAGTCTGACAATGTTATGCTGCTGTTCACAAGGTTTTCAGTGGCTAACCATTCAGAAGTGGTCTGCATCTCTTTATTCCTAATCTTATTCTGGGAGCTCTGCTGAAACTTTCCACTAGGGGTGATCCTGGTGGTATTTATAATACTGATTGCATTGTTTCCAGTGTCACAGCTGCAAGGAAGCCATCACAGTATGACAAACTGACAGATGAGTGGTAGTCAGTACTGATAGCTTGGCTCAGTCCAATTCTTCCTTTTCCTGTCTACCCTTCTTCCTTTGTTGCTCCAAGCAAACAGAGTCCAACATTGTACCTTGAATGGCTGCTTGCAAGCTTTTAAGTAAAGTGTTGGTTCTTGATGGAGGCGTATATGGTGAGCTCTTGAAAGACTGCACAACAGACAGTGCCATAGGTAGCAATCTGTTCGTTTTGACCTTTTTATTCTGCCAGTAGTTGGATTAGGATCGTGATTCCAGAGTTTTCTTGTCAGATTAGGTCTCTTTCTACTCATAAATGCATTTAAAAAATACATATAGTATTAAAAGTGTGACCTGAGATAACTTGTATTTTAACTATCACTGACATTTTTAAAGAGTTCCACTGAATTTCCATTGACTCATCCTCCTTCTAAATATGAATTCACAGTCTTCTTGGTAAAACTGTAATTAGAAGTGAGATGGAAGCAGCAAGAGCTATTTTGAGAATGTTTTGATCTTACCAGTTGATGCATTGAAATTATTCCATGAATGTAAAGAGAATAGATTTGGTTGCCTATCCTTTATAGAAGCCTAGTCAGTATACTTCAAATACTTCTGAATTAAAAGATACATGATTTGACTCATCCTATGTTAATTGAACTGGTGTGGCACTCTAGGACAAACACTGGACTGGTAACTGCAAGGTCAGTGGTTCAAACCTATTAGGCACTCCTTGGAAATACTATACAGGGTTGCTATGAGTCGGAACCAGCTTGATGGCACTTAACAACAACAAGAACATCATTGTAATTATACATATAGAATACCGCTTGTCTCTTTAAAGAAAAACTTTGTTGATGGGCAGTACATAAATTTACTTTGACACGTGCTTCAGCAAGATCATGAAGATACTTGTAAGTGGTAAGTGATGTAGTTCACTTTTTGAGAAAATGATGGTTACGGTCTGTGTTCCAGATGTTCTTATAGAGTAGGATGCTGTATTCTTACTTACATACATTAGGACTAGGAAGTTACGTGGCCAATAGAGATGATAAAAAACATATTTAGCCAAGTTAACTGTTTTCGATGTCTTTGAAGGTGTTTGTAGTTGATATGCCAGTTAAATGAATCAACTTGTGTTGAACATTTTAATCTTAATTTTATTCAACTTTCCAAAAAAAACCAAGAAACTGTTTTTGAATAATTACTCATGTATTGAGCACACAGACTCTGCATAGCACTCTTGGTGTTGGTGTTAAGTGCCTTCAGGTTGGTTCTCATTCATAGTGACCCTGTGTAGGGTTCCCAAGAACCACTGACCTTGTACTTCAAACCCACCTTGCGGTCTGGTGCTTTATCCCACAGCACTACACCAGCTCTCCTAAGATACGTGTATTTTCGAAAGATACCAATATTGTGGCAGAATTCCAAAAAAGACAATTAACTATCTCCTTTGATAAGTTTAGGTAGAAAATTGGTTTGTATGTGTTTCACACAGCTTCAAAACAGTTCTCAGATAGTGTACATACAGAGCGCATGCCTGTGTGTATAAGGACAGAGAAGAGGCACTGTGATAGAAAACTCACTGAGGCAGGCCTGGGATGGTGCTATAGAATAAGCGCTCCACCTCAAGGTCGGTTTGAACTGCATAATCGGTGGTTCAAACTCACCAGCCGCTCCTTGGAAACCATATACAGGATCGCTATGAGTAACCATGTCAACGGCACTTAGGAACAATAGCGTGTTTGAAAGGGTTACTCATATTTTAAGGATAATTTCACTAATATCCTCAGGCATATTATTTGTCAGACAGACCTAAACCATCTGTGCTACTTAAAGAAAATATTTTGGGTCTGAAATGATCAGGTATATTTGCCTTTTAATTTTTCTGTTGTCAGCAAACTTCTCTGGGGAAGCTAGCTAATTTCAGTACCTGTTTTTAAGTTTCTAGAGTCATGTGGTGCCAATAAGGGCCTACTTCTTTTCCCCATCCTCTTTGCCTACCCACGCATTAAGTCTTACCACCCTGTGCTCAGACAGATTTTCTTATATATATATATATATTATCATCTTAGTGGGAATGAGGATGGAGTGGGAATATAACAATGACCTTAAAGGCATGAGTGATGATGGTGGTATGCCATGGAGTCCGTTCCAACTCATGGTGGCAACTCTGAACACAGTTTCCGAGGCTGTAAATCTTTACAGGAGCAAAAAGCCTCATCTTTCTCCCATGGAACGGCTGGTAGTTTCGAATTGCTGACCTTGACATTAGCAGCCCAACTCGTAACCACTATACTACCAAATCTCCTTATCAATGGATGTAGGGGACAATCAGATAATCATTTTAAGTTGTTTGTATCAAAGCCCTGCAGTGTGAACCCACACAGACAAATGGTATGATTTATCAGAACATAATAGGTCTTCTTGAGGTACAGTTTTCATAATACACTTTGGCAGAGTCTGTAAATGCAGAGATTTTTATTGCACTTTGTTTTCTTTCATAGAAATTCAAAAAAAGAACTCAATGATATCCGATTTGAATTTACTCCTGGGAGAGGTAAGGCATCAAAAACATTGGTGGGGGGAAGTAACTTCTCATTGTCCTGGTTATTTTATGAAATGTGTTGTGAAGATACCTGTCTTCTAGATATTTGCTTTAGAAGGACAATAAAATTTTTTCTTGGTTTGAAGGTTTTGACAGACAAATGAATAAAATAAAAATGTAGTTTACTTAGTAGTAAACTAACTTAGAAAATCTAGTGTACTTGCACATAGTAATTAATATAGCTTTCGTTGATTACTTGTGGATTCCTGGTGTGATTCTGTAAGATAAGCACTAAACTGGTAACCAAAAGACCAGTGTTTCAAACCCACCAGCTGCTTCTTGGAAATCCTATACAGGCTCTCTATGAGAGGGAACTGACTTAACAGCACTTAACAGTGATGGATCCCTCAAGGAAAAACTTTTATTATCCCATTTTTTAGGTGATGAAATCAAGGTTCAGAGAGAAGCAAAGTAACTTTCTCAAGGTCACATAGCTGGGAAAAGGCATAAGTGGACTTCAAACCCAGATATGTTGGAATCCAAAGCTTGTTCTTTGATCATTGTAACTGCTTGTCCTCCATGATAGTAAATAAGAACCAAGGTCTTCAGTCTGCTCTGTCCTGAGACTCACAGGGAACCTATCATGCACTGTTTCTGGCCATGAACTCCTCCTTCTTGGAATGAAGCTTGTTTTGTCTTTGCCTTTGTTACTCAGTGCTCTCATTTGGGGGAGTGTCCACACCAGCAGGTATCTGTTCTGTGTCACACTCTCTCCCATTTCTCAGTATCATCAGCAACTACTCATTACCAAGAATAGGTGTACAGAGAAAAGTGGGGTTTTTTTTTTTAGTTTTTTAAAACCAGGCAAAGTCATATATCAAAGGATTAATTTAAATCTTTGGTCATCCTAGCTAGGATGTGGTTGCCCCTCACCATTCATTCCTCTTGAGGAGCTCAGTGGTCAGTCTTCTGCACCCATCACTACTCAGTTTGGAGATAACTCTGCTTTGTCTTTTCATTTTCTACTTACTGCCATTGCTCAGGTTGTTCCATCTGGGATAACTAGATAGGAGAAAAAGCTGACCAGTATGAAAAAGAAATGATTTTAGCAAAAAATTTGAGTCATCTCCAAAAGGAAGAGTTTACATTATGTTCCCTCAAGTTTTAATTGACAGAAAGTCCTTCTGTTTTATTCATCCTGAAGATGTTCTACATCCATCATCACATCCCAGAGCTATGGTCTGAGAGAGCTATGGTCAGGACAGGGAGTTCTGGTGCAGCTCACTGTCAGATGCCCTTTGACATGGTCCTGATCCGTTCACATTAAACTGTGATGTAGAAAGTATTTTTACGTCAAGCTGATATTTCTGCTGGTTGATTTTGATTTCTGATACACTTGTGAGGATGCTTCCCTGGAGATAATGTTGAGTGCTAGGAGAAATCCTTTTGTGAAAGGAAAACCTGCATATAATGCAGACTGTTTCTGTAAAAATCTGCTTGGTCCTCTGGGAGACCCAAGTAGTATTGATGGCAAAAATCATACATTAATGTGAGCCTGGTCATACCTAGTTCTTTGTGGAAGGTGAATTCTGGGAATTTAGCAGCTAGTTTGGGGGTAGCAATGCTGACACCCATGCTGGCTCGTAGAGTTAACAGTGACGTATGCAAGAAATGAATCCCTCCTTTGTCCTTGCAGATACAGCGGAGGGTGTCTCTCAGGAACTCATTTCTGCTGGCCTGGTCGATGGAAGGGATTTAGTAATAGGTAACGGCATTGTACTTGCTCCTAATAATTAGTACCCAGAAAACTAGACTTCTGTTCCACCAACTAGATCTGCTGGCTATTGGAATTTGTTTTTTACTTTGCTGAAATTATAGACTATTAGGTACAGTTTCTTACCTCCTCACTAAAACAAACAAATCTCACATCTGTGTTTGTTTTGTGGCCTCCAATGATAGTCAGTGAAAACACATCCAGACCTCTGGGAGACCCAAGTAGTATTGATGGCAAAAATCATACATTAATGTGAGCCTGGTCATACCTAGTTCTTTGTGGAAGGTGAATTCTACCCTTGTGGAGTCAAGAGGGAAGCAGAAATCATTAACCATTTAGCCCTTGAAAGAAGGAAGACCCAGTCAGGCCACAGATACATAACACTGAAGGAAAAACCATCGCTAATGCAGACTGTTTCTGTAAAAAGCTGGATAATAAATGGGCTATATCTGAGAGAACTTCACAATGTTTGTGGAAAAATTCCATTGTCTATCCATCCCATTGTTCCATGAACTTTTGAAGCAATCTTATAAGGTCGCTTATTTTTAAACCATTTTTGGTTTGCAGGCAGAACAAAACAGTTTGCTGACTCCCAGTCTAAGACGCTCTATTCCATGAGGAGGCACAGCATACTTTTTTCACCAAGTGTTTTTCATAGACTGATAAAGCAGTTTACAGAAAATTAATATGACAGCGATTCTTTTATTTGTACTACTAGCGATGAATTTAAAAGAAATGTTAGGGAGTTATTATGTGATCTGTGTACTTTCATTTTGATTCTACATAGAAGATTCTGAACTATCATTTAAGCCTTTTAAATATGGTAGAAAGTGAATATACTTCGTCTCTTTGCTTTCTCTGTTTGTATAATTACAGTGGCAGCTAATTTGCAGAAAATTGTGGAAGAACCTCAGTCAAATCGATCTGTCACTTTCAAACTGGTATTCATCCCTTTTCTACTTATTAAACCACCTTACCTTTTATACACAACAGTCTCTAGAAACTAGCTTCCATATTCCCTGCATGATGAGAATATTACAGTTTGCTTGATTGTATCTAGCCTCCTGGAAGCCCAGGGCTGATGTCTTCCTTTGAGTGGCCTCCCTTCTTTACCACCCACTGTTCCCCCACCCCACCCCACCTCCCACCTCTCTGGACACACACACACACACACACCTCCCACCCTCTGGACACACCCACTGTCCCCCCACCTCTCTGGTACCTTGAGTCTTCTCAAAAGAGATGAGCCAGTATAGCTGCAGCTTGTGTGCCCAGTTGTCCATCTCTTTTAGAAGAGATACGTTACCTTTTTCAGCTTCTGGTTTGCATCCCAGGGACCTGCACCCCTTTCTCTCCCTCCCCCGCCCCCCTTCCTTCCCACAGTCCTCATATGGCTTCTAATTGCTACCTGAATTTTGTTCCTAAATAGCCACAACTTCTCATTTTGTTTGGTTCTCAGGCATCTGGTGTAGAAGGCTCGGATATTCCTGATGATGGAAAACTAATAGGATTTGCCCAGCTCAGCATCAGCTAAACCACAGCCCAGAAGAGGTGGCCTAAGGAGATTCCATACATGCGTATCTCTGTTGCTTTTGTTGGCCTAAACCCACTACTGCCAAAGAACCCAGCAACAAACCTCCCTGGCTAGGAGCTTTAGAGGTCTGTCTTTTTGTTCTTCCTGCCATCATTACCCCTTTTTTTCACAGGAAAAGAAAAGTTGGATCATCAGTGGCCAGCACCCCCTTAAAGAGTTCCGTTAGTAAAACTCACTGCACGTGTCCCTCCTCCCTCTATCTGAGATGTGGCTCGGAAGCCACAAGACCCAGGAGGGAGATCTGTCAGCTCTTTCTTGCCTTACTCCAATGACAGCCTAGGGTGGGAAAGTAGCAGCTGTATAATGTCCCTTATCTGCCTCTTTTCCCACACCTGCTGGGACGTGGGCATCCTCGGATATCTCCTTACCGCTGAAGTAGCAATTAAAAGTTAGTTGATCAGCTGGAAGCCAGAGAATTTAATTTAGTGTTATTTCCTTGGTACCTGATGTGAATTCTAGCAACCTTTGTTAGGAAAAAGCACAGCCTCACATGGAGGCAGCCTAAACTGTTTTTGTTTTGTTCTCGTTGTTCCTAAACGTTTTGCTGAAGCTGCTCTCAGGCACCCCCTTCATTGCTCCCTCCAGAAAGGGTTGCTAGCCTTAACTTCAGCTGGTGCAAAACATCAGACTGGTCAAACTTCAGCCATCACATCCCTTAGAGTGGAACTTTGGACTGCTTTTAGAGAAAACATCAAGTAATGGCTTATAGAAGTGAATTTTCAAAGAGGTGTTATTGAACAGGAAAAATCATAGCTCATATCATTGGTGAAATATTTTCAACTCTTTTAAAAAGTAAAGAACTGTTCCTCGATCCTCCCGTGAAAATCAGTTTGCCTGGCCTCCAAGTCATAAGGAAAGAAATGGATGTACAAAGCTGAGATTTCTACAGCAATAAGGAGACACCTGCCTTCTGCCCCTCTCCTGCACTGACCCTTTGGAGGGGTCCACACGTCTGGCACTGAACCTGACTCAAGATGGAAGGTGATACCACATGTGCCGTGACCTTTAGGGTTTATGAGTAGACGTGTTCATTTGATTTTCTACAGAAATAATATAAATTATTCTTTAGGTTTAAATAAGAGCACTCATAATGCAATATGTGAATAATCGGTGGGATTGATTTTGGGTTTTGTTTGTTTGTTTGTTAGATTTGTTTTCCTGTTGTTTCCTTTGTTTGCTCCTTTGTCTACTAATAGCCCTCCCAAGTTTTTATATATGAACAGGACGAATACACAATCTGGCCCCAAAAAGACACATAAAGGTGAGCTTTGGCTCCCTTGGAAGTGGGAAATGGCTTCTTACAGGGCCACTTGAGCCCTTCCTGGCAATATTGATGTGATTGCCTCAGCTACTTTTGGAGCATCGCTGAAAGCTTACTCCTCAATTTGTCAGTCTCACCAATCCTGTAGTTTGAGTTCTGGGCTTTCATCTGTCCCAGGTGCAAAGGTATTTTGAGAAGGGGATGGATGTTGAAGGGAGAAGAGGGAATAGATTTAAGATGGGCAGTTGGGAGAAACATAGATTAGAGGACTAGGATTGATACAAGGAAGGTGCCTGCTAATCTGGAAGAGAACACAGAAGATTGTTCAGTTCATTGGAAAAATATTTAGCTTTTTCCCTTTTGTGGTAGGGGGAGTATTGTTGAGGTAACAGGAAGATGAGGTGGTAATGAGGTTTGGAACAGAGATGGTGTTGTAGCTTAACCTTAGAGTATACTTTTTTTGGTTTCAAACAAGCCCATCCTAGTCTGCTTATTTATGAATCCAAAGGTTAGTAGCATAGCATTACTCTAGCTGAGCTTTCTATTTCGAGGTAGGCTGGCGCCCAGACTAGGAGTGAGCAGCAGGCTATCTGCTGGTCACTCTCTTCAGCTTGGCCTTTTACCTTGGAGCGGCATTGGGGCAGACAGGACAGTAGAAGTAGGCAGGGGCTTTCCTTTTCTTTTCAGTTCCTTGTTTGCCTTGCTGGGAATTAGGAGAGACACCAAGGCCCAGGACAGTGTTATTTCTTCTTCTGCATGTGTGTAGTAGACTCCCTTTGCTGGCTTGTGCAGTGGTGTTAAGACAATAAATGAAGAGAAACTGCCCAAGTGGGGCAGCAGGTAATATAATGAGCAGCCTACCCCTTTCCAGGAGTGGTGGTCCAGTGTGCACCTCTGTCGTTAGGTCCCCAGAATCCTCGGATCCCTGGGGTAGGAACTAACTAGCACAAGGTAATAGGTGCCAATGCCGTTTGTAAAGTATGTGGTCCTTCTCAATGACTAGTGGATTTGTTTGTTTGTTTGTTTGTTTTTTTGCTTAAATTCTAAACCAAATCCTAGAGCCAGCTTAATAATCTGGAGGATAAAATAATAGTGTATCAATAAATGGAGGGTCCTCCTATGACAAATGCTAGATTATGAAAGATGTAAAATATTCAACTCCTCCCCCTTTCCCCTTTTTTGGACTTTGTATTTTATTGCATGTTTCCTCATTTTTAATCAATAAAGAGTAAATTGGCCATAGTAGTGTATGGGTGCTTTACTTAACTCTCTTGGGGTAGGAAGCTGTGGGGAATAGGTCACAGTCACTACCATTATTTTTCATGTCAATAGAAAGAACCCTAAGTGTTTGTTTATAACCTGTACAATGTATGTATCAATCTGTGAAATCTCTAAAACTTAAAATCATTTTATACATGGGAAGCCAAAACCCCAGAAAGGAATCCCAAGGATACATCTGGTCGGACGGGATGTGGAACTACCTACATGATGTTTGAACTTTTTCTGTTTGGTTCTGCTCATGCTATTGGCCAGGGGAAGAGTGCCCGATTCAAGCCTGTGGAAGTCCTTTTTGGAACGTTCAGAACAGGGGTAAACCTGTCCCTGTTTGGCTTCAACATTGAAATGGTGGGGTTTCATGTGCGATTTTGGCCCCTCCATGTCCCTGTCTTCCACCTCCTTGATGAGTGAACTCCCTGGTCATAATTCCTGCTCCACAGAAGGAGGTCTTTGAGCCCTGGCAGGATTGCTTGTGTGTCCTGGTATTGAAGAGCCCAGGCTCTGGAGTCTGGAGTTGGCAATACCATGAGGCCAGCCTGATGGTTGAGTTTGCTTTTTAAGATAAGAGCATTATGAAAGTGGACTCTGGCTGTTAGGGCAGGGAGGAGGAGCAAGGTACTCAAAAGTGGCCATAATGTATGGGAGGAGGAAGGAAGGGTGGAAAGGAGTAAATTAAGCCTCGACTTGTCTGTTCTTGTTTACCGGGGTTTGGTATTGTCCCTTAGCTTTCCCTCTTGCCCGGTAGCAGTGCTCAATATAATAGATGAGGGATTTGGCTTTGGGGTCAGATCATCTCTCCCAGATATATATTTACTAGAATCATCCATTCTCAGAATCAGAATTAAGATAACCATTTATAGTCCTTCCCTACTCTTGTTTGTTTGGAGTCCTGGTGTGACACTTTAGGATAAGCACTGGACTGCTAACCATAAGGTTGGTGATTCAAACTCACCAGCCAATTCTTAGAAACCCTATATAGGGTCACTGTGAGTCGAAACTGACTTGATGGCACTTAACAACTCTTGTTTGTTTGAGGAATTGTTCTTAAATGTTGTTGAGTTGGTTCCAACTCAGCAATCCTGTATCGGGGAGTGGCTGGTGAGTTTGAACTGCCAGTCTTGAGGTTCAAACCAACCTTGTGGTTCAGTATTATCCTAAAGTGCCACACCAGGAATACTTTATCTATCCACCCCCCATCTGTATTTTGTCATACCGTGGTGGCCCACATGTTGCAATGACCCTGGAAGCCGCCTATAGTACCAGAAAGCAGCAGCGTCACCTTTGGAGGTAGGTAAATTTCAGCAGAACTCCCGGACTAGGAAAGAAAGAATTGGTGATCTGCTTCTAAAAATCAGCGGGTTAAACCATTAAACCATTGTGGATCAGAAGAGAGTACCATTTATCTGAACTCAAAGGTGTCAGCACATATGAAGTTAGCACAAGACCAGGCAATATTTCCTTCTGAATCGGAGCTGAGTAGCTATAAACAACAACCACCCTTTAAATACTTGCTCCCTCCCCCAGCGCACATCCAAGCCCACCTACCTTCTAGATAGTGATTGCCAATGATTTTCCTGAACACTTCTTATAAGGAAAGTGTTGGTGCTTGTTGGCTCTCAGAAGGGCTAGAGGAAGCCCTGCGGGTCCACAGGCTGGTGGGCCTGAAAGCATGAAGAGCCTTCAACAAACTTGTCACAAACAGGGTGAAAAAGAAAAAAATAAACCTAATGTCTTAGTCACTAAGACTGCCACAACCAAAATACCACAAAACAGGGGACTTTGAGGAACAGACGCTTGTTTTCTCAGTTCTGGAGGCTCCGCTGGCAGGCCTTTCTCTCATACAATTTGGAGTAGTTGGCAGCCCTTGGTGTTCATAGGTTTGTAGGCCTTGAGTATATTCTGCTTTTTAAAATGATACCACTCAGAAGAGATTAGGTTTAGGGCCCACCCTATTTTGCTCTGACCTCATAATATAAGAAAACCTGTGATCACAAACAAGGTCAAATTGACAAGCTCAGGGCTTAGGACTTCATCATAACTTGGGGGAATGCAATTAAATCTATAAAACTGAAAAGGTAGGGTTTGGGGATTGTAGGATTAAAATGAGAAAATCTGGCGGCTCGGCTGCTAGTTCAAATTTTGGCCGTTCAAACTCACCTGAGTTTTTATTGGAGAAAAGAACTGGACATCTGTAAATATTTGAGAACCGAAAAACCATTCTGTCAAGTCGTTTCCTACTCATAGCAACCCTGTAGAGTAGAATTGCCCTGTTGGGTTTTCAAGCCTATCAATCTTTATGGAAACAGACTGCCACATCAGAGTGGCTGGTGGGTTCAAACCACTAACCTTTCTTTTCAAATCCAAGTGCTTAGCCACTGTGCCACAAGGGCTTTTCCTTAAAGATTACAGCAGCCTAAGAAATATTATGGGCATGTCTCAGTCCTATAGGGTCCCTGTGAGTTGGAATCGGCTCTGCACACAGCAACAGAAGGTGAAATGAAGTCAGTAGCATTCCTCTCTTCAGTGCCAGGATTTGAGATCCCAGTATCACCTAAAGATTAACCTAGGAAGGTCTTTATTCAAATCTAACTCTGTTGGGATCTCGCCATCCTGTATTTTCCTGTTTTTTGAATCCTATGATGTGGTGCTATGGGTTAATGCGCTGGACTGCAAAGCCTGTTTGAGCCACAAGGTTGGTGGTTCAAGTTTACCAGCCACTCCTTAGAAACCCTATACAGAGTCACTATGGGTCAGAAGTAACCTCTTCTTTAAGGTCCTGTGTTTCTGGTTGTCACCAGTCCTGTAAGAATCCTGACCTTGACTTCACAAGATTCTGAGTAACCATTAGCAGGGTTTTCATAGACGCCATACTAGAGGGAGACTTTGTCCTGTGTCCCTCTGTTATTATCACTGAGATTACTCTGGTGCAGCTTACATTTGATTTTATCTTGGAAATGTATTACTGATTTCTTCCTTGATAGGGTAGAGCTCAAAATGCAATTCTTGTCTCAACTAATTGCTCTGCATTCTTGGATTATATTTGGTGCTGAAAAGGAAGGTCTTTGGTGGTGGTTCTGGGCTGCATGTGGCCTCCTGGAAGTGTTGCATACCACTACATACAAGGGCACGAGAGGGGATACTAAGAGATCAAGGTCGAGAGACCAGACTGGACTGGACATTGCTGTTCTCCTGATATTCCTCACTGCCTAGGGTGGACTTCTGTGTCCCTCTATTGGAACTACTCTCTGATTTGGAGTTTTATTGTAATAGGATGTGTTTTGCCTATGAATTGTGAAGGATGTTGCAATTGATGTTGCTGTAAGTTATAAGGTTTGACCAAAATCGCATTTTTGTGATGCATCTGAGAAGGTTCTCTTGGTCTTCTTGTGATACCTACGTCTGCCTCAGTCAATAAAACATCCTTGGATTCTACAAAGAGTATATTATTTTTTCATCATAGTCTGCCCTTCCCAGGTCATAGCTGATTGGTGACTGGTGGAGCACGGTTGGGCTGGATTAAACATTAATGTAGCTGTCATAACTGCCCAGAGGAACAAGTGCCCTAGAGCCAAGCTACAGAGTCTGGTGGCCCCAGGCTGAGGGGGTAGCAGCCGGCAGACATGACTCAATTCGCCCAGGTGTTCGCTGAGATAGGCGACTTTGGTCGCTTCCAGATACAGCTCATGGTACTGCTGATTATCCCCAACTTCCTGTCTGCTTTCTACATGTTTGCCCAGGTTTTCATGGTTCTAGATGAAGCCCACCACTGTTCAGTGGCCTGGGTCAAGAATCACACTTTCAACCTAAGTGCTACTGAGCAGCTGAACCTGAGCGTGCCTCTGGATGCTGCTGGGAATCCAGAAAACTGCCTCATGTTCCGGCCACCCCCTGACAACGCCAGCCTGGAGGACATCCTTGGCCACCACCTCAATGAGACACAGCCTTGTGAGAATGGCTGGGAGTATCCTGAAGACAAACCCCTGTCCCTAAAGAACGAGGTAGGGCTGCCCGTTCGCCTGCCTGTCTGTCTCCGTTCTATCAGTTCCTCTGCCTGGCTCTGTATCTTTGCTCACTACTCTCTGCATATCTGCTCTCTGTATGACTGCCCACAGGTGTGCCTGTTTTTCTTCTTTGTGTTTTGCTTGTTTTTAAATATATGTCCTTTGCCTATCAACCCTCTTGCCTGTCCTTTTGTCTTTTCCTCTCCCTGCTTATCCCTCTGCCCAATTGCCTGGGTTTCTTCCTGTCCTCTTCTGCTTTTCTGTCATTATGCCTTTTTTTTTTTTAATCCTACATTCTATCTATCTGTCCATTTGCCTGTGTCTTTCAGTATGCCCCGACATGTCTGCCTGGTTGCTAATCTTTCTGTTTTACTGACTCTTTTAATGAGATCACTTTCCTTTCTCCAGCTCCTGTCTACCTTCCTGCTTACTTGCCCTGGATTTCTTGCCTTTCAGTTTTGTAGGCTTCTGCCTGCCTGCCTAGTGGACACACACAACTCTAGGAATGTCCTGTGGATAACTTGAGTATTCACTTTTGCTAAGTTCATTCTCTTGGGGGAGACCCAGGCAGATAAACAGAAAAGTACCGATTTCCAGCCACCTCAGAAGAAATTGTTGTTGTTGTTGTTAAGTGCCATTGAGTTGGTTCCAACCCATAGCGACCCTGTACAGGGTTTCCGAGGGTATAAATCTTTACGGGATTCGAAAGCCTCATCTTTCTCCCGCGGAGTGGCTGGTAGTTTCGAACCACTGACCTTAAGGTTCGCAGCCTGATTCGTAACCACTACACTACCTCAGAAGAAGGGGGACCCTCTAAAAGCATCTAGTCCTACTCTGTTGCTTCCCGAACGCAGGATTGAGGCAGCATAGTGAGTTGGTAGTGGAACTAGACTCGCGTGCAGCCCTCCTTCTGTACACTTCCCTACCAGAGAAGGTGCTAACATAGATAGTTCAGAAGATCAAGGGATAGAGATCATCTGGGTGAACTGTGTAACTCTCACCTCCTTAATGGTGACAAATGCTGAGCCTTTGTTGGGTGGGAAAATGTAGTCCAGAGATTAAACATTCACTTTTTAATATGTGCCCATCCATCTGCCCCTTGAGCTCTGGCAGCCTGAGGAAATGTCCTGCCACCCTCCTCCTGACTCTCTGTAACCCTGCTCCACAAGGGGAGTTGACTGGCCTATGAAATCTCCTAGCCTCTGGATCTAGCTGGCCCAGTCTAGTTTCTTCTGGCCCTCATTGACATTTTCATCATGCCTATTATCACCTCCATAGTAGATGCTAGCCTTTGCTGGCCCTCAGATGCTATGGATCTGCTCACCTCTACACATCTCATAAACTTTCCTGCCCTCTTGGCCAAGTGTTATCATCTGGAAATCCTAGGAAACCTTCTAGAGCGCTCAGAGTCCACTCTAGCCCTTGTTCACACCCTGCGCTGGACTGCTCGTGTAATTCTATCTAGTCTAAGCCGTCTGAGCGTTAACTGTGTGTAAGGAACAGTCAGAGGAGGCAGGTGTCTCATTCATATGCTCCAAAGACTCCTGGAGGTCAGGGGAGGATTTGAGGTCCTTGTAGAGGGATGAAGGGCTGACCTTACTTCCTTCTTAGGAGGGAGTAGGCAGTTAACTTCATGAAGGAGATGACATGAGAGCTGTTGCTAGAAAAGAAGGGAGGGTCTTTGCAGACAGAGAAAGGCCTGTCTGAAATCAAGAAGCAAGTCTTCTGTCTGGAGACTAGGAAAGCAGTAGGTTAGGCAACTTGGTGTACCTGATGTGGAAGGGTGGGTAGGTTTGTACATGTTTGATGGGTGTTCTCATGGATTTAAGCCTCTCATTATCATCACTCCAACCTACACTGTGGCATTATGGTGGAGCCATAGGCCTCATGCCCTGCCCTGAAAATTTCCCCCATTCCTTACCCCCCGAAAGACTGTGACCTTCCCATGAGTGTATATATGTTTGGCACTTTGTGCCATGTACCATATAACTCCAAGCTTGGTCCTGTTGTTAAGTGCTGTCAAGTTGGTTCCAACTCACAGTGACCCTGTATAGGATTTCCAGGAAGCAACTGGTGGATTTGAACTGCCAACCTTATGGTTATCAATCCAATGCTCATCCTATAGTGCCACACCAGAACCTCAAGCTTCGTTCTAGGTGGAGCTAATTTACTAGGAGATTTTCAACCTTTGCTTCTTGTCTGTGAAAAGAGGGGTTGCCATACTAACTCATAGGACCCTTTCAGAGTTGACATTCAGGTTGCCTTATTCTAACCCGAAACCTTATATTCAGACTGAAATACAAGTAAGCCTAATTTGAGAAGAAAGGAGCATGTCTCCTTCCCAATCACTCACCTAACCATCTGACATTTCCTGGCTGACCATGTTCCTGGAGAAGGACATCATCCTTGATGGAATGGGTTACTAAAAAAAGAGGAAGACCGTTAATAAAATGGATTGTCACAGTGGCTACAACAATGGGCTCGAACATAGTCGTGGTTGTGAGGATGACGCAGGACTGGACAGTATTTTGTTCTATTGTACATAAGGTCATTATGAGTCAGCCAATTCAATGGCACCTGACAACATGTTTGGTAAAACAAAAACAAGGACATCTGTAAAGAGAAGGAAATAGACCATCAATAAATAGCAATAACAGTATGATCTGTACTGGGACCAAAGGAAGGGGGACGGAAGGGAAAAGAGAAAAACAGCCATTTTTAGAACTAAAAGACGTTTGTGTGTGTTTTTTTTTTTTAATTCTGACGTATTTGAGGAATACTGACATGACATAAAGAAAAAACAAGCCCACTGTCACTGAGTCCGTTTCAACTCATAGCATCCCAACCTAGGGTTTTCAAGACTGCCAGTCTTTATGAGAGCAGACAGCCTCATCTTTCTCTCACGGAGAGGCTAATGGCTTTGAACTACTGACCTTTAGGATAGCAGCCTAACCTACAGCACCACCAACAAAAAGACAATGTTAAAAAAAGGGTAGGAGCCTGCTGTTAAAGGTTCTAAGATACAGTATTGAATTGGGGCTTTTTCCTAGAGACAGTGGGAGGCATTGAATGTTTTGGAATAGGGGAGAGAGATGTGCTGGGGTCTGCTCCAAGGAATGAACAAGATTTGGGGAGCAAGAGTCCTCAAGCTCACAGTAGCAGGTCCCAGACAGAGCCATCTACTGTGAGTACTAAGCCCAGCAATGTTGATGACTAGTATCTCAAGTTGAAAACTCTTCATCTCTGTGCTCTCTGCAACCTGACACGACTGCATGAGCTTGAAAAAGTTTGGCACCTCTCTAAGGTACATGGGATTGATGAGCCTTCATGAGGTTAGACTAAGGATTTAATAAGGATAAGGGTAGGGAGGTAGTAGTGATGGTGGTTTGTTGTTGTTGTTAAGTGCCATCGAGTCGGTTCCGACCCATAGCGACCCTGTACAGGGTTTCCGAGGGTGTAAATCTTTACGGGAGTAGAAAGCCTCATGTTTCTCCCGTGGAGCAGCTGGTAGTTTCGAACCGCTGACCTTAAGGTTAGCAGCCCGATTCGTAACCACTACGCTACCAGAGCTCACAGTGATGGTGGTTACTGACCCGGAATTCCAGCCTTGGAATACTCCCATGACTTGACGCACATGCCAGTGACCTTCATGAGCACAGGGACCAACGTACCCTCACCTCACCATCACCAAGTGCTTCCTGTATAGCAGTCACAGTGCTAAGCATGATATCCACCCCCATTGAGTGGATTCCAATTCAAGCCAGGTGGACAGAGTATAACCACTCCATAGGGTTTCCTAGACTATGCTCTTCTATTTGTTTACTTCTTATTGTGAATTGAGTGAAGGTTTACAGACAAGATCATCAGTTTTACATTCAACCAATCATACGCTTTGTTTCATCTCAATGGTAGTAATCCCCTTCATGCAGTAACAAATACCCCACTTCCTCCCTGCGGTTCTTATTTCCTTCCCATCCCTTCTCAACTTTGTCCGTAGGTAGGTATTGCCCTTTTGATTTTGAATGATTGACCATTCGATGGTGAGCATACCTTGCTAGAGTATTTATGTCCTAGCCCCCTATATACCTGTGTACTGCTTAGTTGAAAATGGACCACAAGGTGAGTTCCTTTCCAGACCTGAAGAGTAGTTATGGGCCATAGTCCTGGGTTCTTCCAGTCTCTTTGTGACCAGTAAGCCTGGTCTCTTTTTTATCATTTTGATTTTTGTTCCACACTTTGTCGTACTCTCTGAAGGACCTTCTAATGTGATCCCATTCAGAGCAGTTGGTAGTGGTAGGTGGATACCATCTAGTTCTTCTGGTCTCAGAGTGGTGGAGGCTGATGTTCACATGTTCCATTAGTCCATTGAACTAATTGATCCCAAGCCTCTTCAATTCTCTTCACTCTTCTTTCTTGCACACATGGAGAGACCAGTAGTTGTACCTTAGATGACCACTCATAAGCCTTTAAGACCCCAGATGCTACTCACCAAAGTAGGATGTAGAACATTGTCTTTGTGGACTGTTAACGCCAATTGTTCATGGTGTCCCCTGAGTCTATAGTCCTGAGCCTCTAGGCCCAGCAATTCATTGTCTTAAGAAGTTTGATATTATCTAACTTTGAAATGAAATTTTGATCATTTTGAGCACTTTTTTACATTCATAGTTGTTTTCACAGCAAAGGTAAACACCAATGTATCCTCTTTCAAACCACGTATATATGTGTGGAAATATTCCCACTCTTCCTCTCGTGCCCATTCTGCCTGTGTATCTGACTTTGTATCTACCTGCAGAACAATGTTGTTCCAAGGTTGTGTATTGTGCTAGCTGTGTGCTGTGGAGTCGGTTCCGACTCATAGCCACCCTGTACAGGGTTTCCGAGGCTGTAAATCTTTATAGGAGCAGAACGCCTCATGTTTCTCCCGCAGAACAGCTCGTAGTTTCGAACTGCTGACCCTGCAGTTCACAGCCCGATTAGTAACCACTACACTACCAGAGCTCCTTGGTTGTGTATGTTACTCTAATTACCTCTATCCTCTTTTGCCCATGCATGCCGCCCTATGCTAGACTATAATCTATGGAAGCAGACTGCCACATCTTTCTCTCATGGAGTGGTTGGTGAGTTCAAACAGCCACTGAGTCACCAGAGCTCGAATGCTAAATGTGTCAAGTGATACTATACATTCTATTTTATCCTCATTTTGGTTTTGGGTTTTTTCATTTTTATTGGGAATTGAGTGATAGTGTACACGAGGGAACATCAATTTTGCATTCATCATTTCATTGCAATGATTACAATCTCCTCCGTGCAGCATCATTCATTGGTATTTGCCTCTGTTAATTTTTTCTTTTTTTTTTTTTTTTGAGGGTGGGGAGGAATGTACACAAAAGCACTCAGAAATACAATATATATAATCATTTAAACAACCAAAGGGCACAGTCTATGAGCCTGCATCCTAGCCACCAGCACCTGGACACCAGGACACAGCCTTACTCTTTCCATGAGTCTAGAGTCCTCAGCTGCTCGATTTCTCCATGTCCTCATCTCTGCCTCCATCTCTGGTGTCATTGCTTCTCTGGATAAGGTCCCATATTCCTCTTGTGCTCATCTCCCTTGATGGTCATAGGGTCCTCTGTTCCTGGACTCTAATATTAACTACTCCCATGTTTTTGTTACAAAACGTCTACCTTTACAGTTGTGACAGTCGCAATTAGTCATGATAACAATTACTCCATTTTGGATCATAAGAATTTTACCCCCATCTCTTTTCGCCAGACCCACCTAGACAAGATGAATAGTATTCAGTGGGGATTCTATCTTCCCCTTCACACTCTGAAACTAAACTACCTCTTGAAAACTTGTAAGCCAGTCTCTTCATGCCTTTAAAGCATACCTCCCATTTTAGGTAGCCAATGTCTAAGTTGCCCATCCCATTATCCTGTATACGAGGGTATAGGATTGATCCTTGAAGTGAAGACTCCTTCCCTCTCAGTTGGTTTTTTGAGCTACTACATCCATAAGTAGAGATCAAGCTCATCAAATTGTAGTAATTTACACTTGTTTCCTTTATTTAAAAAAAGTTGAGGGGGTGGGCCTCTTTGCTCTCAGTTATAGTCCTTTGTGGCTATGTCCTTGTCCATGGGCTCAGGAGTCCCCAGGTTTCACTACACCTCAGACCAACCAGCCCTTCCTTCCTCTTCTCTCTCTCTCATCTCCAGGTCAACAGGAGTCTATGGAGTGTGTTCAAATTCAACACTTGTCTTCATTGCTACCTTTTCCCCTCTTCCACTGACCCAGGTGATCGACATGGTCGCTAGCAAGGTTACATGCCTGCTCACGTGTTCCCTTTGAGTTTCAATCTTGGAGGGGGGGAGTTGTCTTGAAGACACATGATTGCTTGCCTTATGGCTCCCCAGCAAACAACTAACTTGCTTGTTCTTGCAGTAGCCAATGAGCCTGCCATTTTTGGAGGGAGGGTGGTGGTGGATTTTTCCTGCTGGTCTTTCTTTCAAGAAGTAGCTTCTGTTCCTCTAGCTGTTCCAGGCTGGTCTGCCTGCCCTTTCAAGTAGGAATGTCCCACTTCAGAAGGTTCTGGATGGGGCTCAGGATTTTTCTTTTTTAACTTTTTAGTGTGAATTGGGTGAAGGTTTACAGAGCAGATCATTAGTTTTCCATTCCACAATTCATATACATTTTGTTTCATCTCATTATTGCAGTCCCCTCAGTCTAACACTTAACCCACTTCCTCCTGTGTTTTCCTGTGTCCATTCTTCCTCCTTTCCTAACCCTTCAGAACTTTGTACTTAGGTAAATTCTGCCCTTTTCATATCAAATGGATGATTACTCTAAGGCATGAGTACCTCACTAATGTTATTTTCCCCCTTCTAGACCTAAGTATTATTTCGCTGAAAAAGGAGTCTTAGGGGGTAAGTCCAGTTCCAGACCTGAAGGGTGACTAAAGGCCGTAGTCTTGGGGGTTCCAACAGTCTCTACCTGACCAGTAAGCCTGGTCGTTTTTATGATTTTTGAGTTTTGTTCCACACTTTCTTTGTATTCTACCCACAAACTTCTAATGTGATTCCTTTCAGAGCAGTTTTATGCCTTTTATTATAAAAGAAAACTAAGACAGTCAGATTGGCTAATAGACCAAAGGTCACTCAGTCCTGACTCCAGAGCCTGGCAGCAGAAAGTCTTAATTCTAATTGGCATCTTACTACAAAGGCAATCAATGCTTGTTGGACAAACCAAACAGAACAGAACTAGGTGGAACAAGTTCAAGTCCTCTGTCCTGGCCTGCTTCATTGCCCAAAAGCAATTTATAGTTAATCATTTGACACATATGGAAGTTCTTAAAAATTAACAGTTTTCCTTGAAGAACAGAAGTGTAAACACAATGGTAACTCCTGGATTGATTTAATATCCTGCTAACCAGTCGCTCTGCGGGAGAAAAATGAGGCTTTCTGCTCCCGTAAAGATTTACAGCCTTGGAAACCCTGTACAGGGTCGCTATGGGTCGGAACCAACTCCACGGCACATAACAACAACAACAACAAAGATTATTTAACAGATGGTGTCTGGCTAGTTGAAAGTTTCAGCCCCTGTCTAGGGCTCAACTCCACTGCCAAGCAGCGGTGTGACCGGGGATTAGTTGCCTCACCTTTCCTGTCTCTGTTTTAACAGGATATAAGTCAACTGCCCAACTAGCTTAGTCAGTAGAGCATGAGACTCTTAACGTTGTACAAAAGTTTGGAGCTGTACAATAAGCACTGGACTGCTAGCCAAAGGATTGGCACCAGTCACTCCTCGGAAACCCTTTACAGGGTCCATAGGGAAAACACGAAGAAACCCACGTGGGTCACAGGGGTACCCTGGCTGTGGGGAAGAGGTCCCATTTGTCAGGAAGTATCAATTAGTGGTCTTTCCCAAACTTTGCATTCTTGAAAGTGTCAGTACTTTTTTACATGGTATCTTCAGGCAAAAAGAAATATCTAGTATTACTTTTTATTAGCTTACTAGATTCAAACAACAAAGATTTATGTCCTAACAACTTAGCTGTTTGAAAACAAATATATACATATAAATCCAAAGAAAAAATTCATGCTTTCATTCTAAATAAACACAATTACTTAGTTGTAATATTTCCTAGTGCTGCTGTAACAAATTACCACAAATTGGATGACTTAAAAGTTTTCTCAGTTTTAGAAGTTAGAAGTTCAAAATCTAGATATCATCAAGGCCCTACTCCTTCTGAAAGCTCAAGGGGAGAATCTCTTCCAAACCTTTCTCTTAGTTTCTGGTATTGCCAAAGCAACTCTTGGAATGAATTCCTTGATTTATAGCCCATGACTCCAATCTCTGCTGTTGATGCATGGTGTTCTCCCTGTGTATCTGTGTCTCTTGTAAGAACATCAGTATATTGGATTAGGGTCCATCCTAATGACCTCATCTTAATTGTCAGATTGGGTTAGGGGCCATCTTAAATGATTGTATCTCCAAATACCCTGTTTCCCATAGGCTGCAGTCACAGGTACCAAGGGTCAGGATTCCGTAGAGAACATAATCCAACTTGAGCATCAGAGACCACCACCCTTACTTTCTGCTTCACATTGATTTTCACACAGTACTTGCTGTTTATCACAGCAACTGCCAATAACAGCTTCACATGGATATGTCATTGAGAGAGCGGTAGTGTGACGATGTTGGAACTGTGAACTATCATGAGCTAGTTTTTGTTATTGTTTGTACTGGTGGTGATGTGTTGTGGAATCAGTTCCAACTCACAATGACCCTGTATAGGGTTTCCAACGCTCTACATCTTTGCGGCAGCAGAAAGCCTCAGCTTTCTCCCTCAGAACGGCTGGTGGCTACTGCACTCCCATCATGAGCTAGTAACTTGCATGATATTGGACATATGCCAAATGTTACTATGTTGTTAAGTGCTGTCAAGTCAGTTCCCACCCACAGCAACCCAGTATTAGGTTTCCTAGGAGGGGCTGGTGAGCTTGAACCATTGAACTTACGGTTTAAACTGTTTTTGCAGTCCAGCGCTTTAACCCACAGCCCCACACCAGAACTGTCCCTTTAAAATGTCCTGCTGTGCCCCTGAGTTCACTGTGGTTTCCTGGGGTGCCTGGGCACACAGTCTGGAAACTGCAGGCATCTCCCCTGGGAGACGTTTGCAGAGAGCAGGGTAATAAGGACTCGGCCTCAGCATTGCCCTAGACTTCCATCTGCTTGTGTCTCCCTCAGTTTGACCTGGTTTGTGATCGGAAACACCTGAAGGAGACCTCACAGTCAGTATTCATGGCTGGGCTCCTCCTTGGCTCTGTCATCTTTGGACCCCTCTGTGACTGGTAAGATCCCTGATCAGCTCTCCCCTGACCAGCAGGCTCCTGGGCCAGGTCCACATTTTCCCCTGTGTCCTTCACACTCAAGGACAAGGTTTTATTCTCCTCACCCTCAAATTGGGCTCCCTTGGATAGTGATCCCAGGGCAGAACTGGATCTGCCTTGCTTCTCCCTCAGATAAACTAGGAGGGACCCTACCCCCACAGACCTACCGCTTTACTACCTCAGGATTGGCCGCAAAATTACTATCTTGGTGCAGCTGCTACTCTTCGCCATCGTTGGCCTGTCCACAGCCTTTGTGCCGAGTTTTGAGCTGTACACAGCCCTGCGCTTTGCTGTGGCCACTGCTGTTGCTGGGTTTTCCTTCAGCAATGTCACTCTACGTGAGTATCTGAGCCACATCCATTATGGCAGACTTCTAAAAACCCACACTGCCTCTGCATGCCAGGGGTGGGCAGGGCCGCGCCATCTCTCAGGCTTTCTCTTCCCCTAGTTACGGAGTGGGTAGGGCCCTCATGGAGAACCCAGGCTGTGGTCTTGGCCCAGTGTGCCTTCTCCGTCGGGCAGATGGTACTAGCTGGACTCGCCTATGGCATCCGCAACTGGCGGCTCTTCCAGATTGCTGGCACTGCACCTGTCTTGCTGCTCTTCTTCTACATCTGGTGAGGAGATGCTTCTTAGGAGCCAGCCACCCCTAGGCTAACTGTGCTGTGGTGGGGTTAGAATGCAGCACCCAGACTCGCCTCACAGGAAATGGAGGGGCCCGGAAGGGGAGCCTGTAAGATCTGGAGTGTAGGATTCAGTGGACCTTGAACAGCCCAGACGGCTCCTTGAAGATGGGGCTGAGGCTTCACAGGCCTACAGGATCCCATGGTCACAGCACTCATGGCCTCCAGGGCTCTACCAGAATCAGCAAGGTGGCTTCTGATCCAGGGGAAGATCGAGGAGGCAAAACAAGTAATCCAGAAAGCAGCCTCAGTCAACAAGCGGAAACTCTCTCCAGAGTTCCTGAGCCAGGTACCACCAGCAGCAGACCAGGGCCCAGCTCCGCCTGAGAATCAGACCCATACAGGCCTCTCTGGCTAGACCCTCACTCTGCATCTTCCTCCAGCTGGTTCCAGAGAGTACAGGCCCCTCAGGGAATGCCCTGGATCTGTTCCGACATCCCCAGCTCCGGAAGGTCACCCTGGTTCTCCTTTACGTGTGGTGAGTATACCAGGGCCCTCCCTGAGGACAGAGTCAAGGAGCTGCCCACCCTGGATTCTGTCCGTGGTAGGGTGGCTCTCAGGGTGTGATGGCGTGTCTGGGAATGACTATCTCTCCTTGGCTGTGTTGTGGTCTCCAGTTGTGACTTCTGGCCAAGGGCCATCACCCAGAAGTGACGTGGCCTCTTGGACAATTTGCAGGTTTGTGGACTCTCTCGTGTACTTTGGTTTGAGTTTCCAAGTAGGGGACTTCGGCCTGGACATCTACCTGACCCAGCTAATCTTTGGAGCAGTTGAGGTACCGGCCCGTTATTCCAGCATCTTCATGATGCAGAAGTTGGGCTGCAAGTGGAGCCAGCTCGGAACCTTAATTCTGGGTGGCCTCATATGTATCGTCATCGTCTTCATCCCAGCAGGTACCAAGACTGGCTGGCACCCATCCCCATCTACCCCCACCCACCTCCCATCAGGGGTTAAATAGTTGGACATTGTTTCCCATTCAACAGTGAAGATTTCCCCAGGGTTTGAGTGCAGAAGAGTTGAGGAGTTTGAGTGGACAGGTGATGGGGTTGTTTCCCATGTGGCTGACCAGTGTCTTCCCCCAGATCTGCCCATGGTGGTCACTGTGCTGGCTGTTGTGGGGAAGTTTGCCACGGCTGCTGGGTTTACCATCTCCTATGTGTATTCTGCTGAGCTCTTTCCTACCATCATACGGTAAGAGCTGCTGGTGTGAGTGTTGTACTGTTCCTGATTTTGGCCATCCCTCCTCCTGCGCTCACCACCATTCCTCAAATACTTAGTGGACTGGCTCTGGGGCAGCAGTTCTAGGTGGGGTCCAGGACAATTAGAAATCCACCAAGCCTTCAAGTTGTCCCCAGGCAGGTTGAGGACAGATGAGGAAGTAGGTCATGCTCTCCCAGGTCAGGACTGGAATGTAGGGTATGAGTGGCTGAGGAGAAGGAACACTCAGTGGGGAAGGAGTGTCAGGAAGTGTGGCCTTTGACCTGAGACTTGACAGGTTTGTGGGAGACAAGTAGATGGAGACTTGGAGGTTGGATAAACATGGCACACAATCAGGCAAATAGTTCAAGGTAAAGAGAAGACAACAGGAAGACTGAGGTGAGAACTGGATGAGTCTGAAGAACCCGCAGGTCTTCGAGGGCCATAGTAGAGTCTAAGCTATCCCAAAAGAAGAGCGCTGAGGCAGAGCTGTGACCAGGAATTCAGGCCAGGTGTGCTGAGCCCAGGCTGGTCTTCCCCCCAGGCAGACAGGCATGGGGCTGGTGGCCATCTTCTCAAGGACCGGGGGCATCCTCACACCACTTGTGATTCTGCTGGACGAGTACCACGCGGCCCTCCCTATGCTCATCTATGGCAGTTTCCCCATTGTAGCAGGCTTTCTCTGTATCCTGCTACCAGAAACACATGGCCAGGCCCTGAGGGACACCATTGAGGACATGGAGCAGGGCTCCCATCCACGGTGAGATGCTTCCTTTCCCTGAAGATCGGGAACAGGGCCTCGCATCAGTGGCTCCTCTCCAAGAGTCCCATGCCGCTACCTCACTGTTACAGCATCATTACCAAGTATGGAGCCCTCTAGAACCACGGTCATCTGACTGGCTTTGAGTCAGATTATTTCTTATAATGGAAGGGAGCTGATGAGAGACACTGCCACAGGTCCAACTCCTGAACAACCAGTGACAAGTTTCTATTCCCTCCAGGTCCCCGAAGTCAATGCCCACAGAAAAAGAAATAGAAGCTGTGGAAAGAGTTTCCAACTCAGGGGTGGCCTATGTAAACAGCACTTACTTCTGATTGTGGCTGAAAAGCCAGACCAGCAGCAGCAGAGGACCTGCTCAAACATTCTTCTGGGTAAGAACTAGGTGCATGGAGGCAGGACACCATGAACCCCACCCCTAGTGCTGAGCCAAATTCCAGAATCCTATGGGGCAGGACCCCTTCCTGTCTTCACCTTTCTCATCTCCAGGGCCCCTATCAGGTATTCCATCCCCAATACTCTTGGGTTGAGTCTGGGTTGTGTTTTAGCGTAACCTGTTCACTGATAGTCAGTCCTTTCGATCTGGAGCCCTCCTACCCCAAACCCAGAACAGAATACTTTTCCACGTATGTGGAAACAGGAGGATACATTTGAAGTTGTGGATTCTAGCCAAGCAGGTGGATGAAAAGGCTATGGATGAAGAGAGAAGATTGTGGTTCCTTCTAGTGCCTGGACCTAAGGCTAAGATGGGGCCCCAAAGGACATTTGGTACCACTGAGAGAAGACACTGTGTCTACTCCAAATCAAAGCTTCAGCCGTGCATTCCATTGGCCCACACTCAGCTCATGCCTAACCTCTGTATTGCCCAGGAACCAGCAGTGGGGAAGGAGGGAGAAGAGATTTGTTCTGCTCCTTGCTCATTCTTCCCTCTCAAGTTCTGATGTTCTGGATCCCCCAGGGCCCACATAGGGCAAGGGAAGAGAGAAGCCTTTACTTAATTTCACGCTTGTACTAACGGATTATCAGTCAGTCCGATATAACAGACGTCTAAAAGCTGCCTCTTCCATGAGGATATATTTGTGAATTTTCAGAGATCCTCTTAGGGCCTCTGCATTGGTCTTTAATGTAAGCAGTATGCTCACAACTGAACTCTTGAGACCCCTCATCTTCAACTTCTGCCCCACACACACACACTGCTCCCCACAGTCTTTCTTACTGCTGGCATTCCCTTACCTTTGAAGACAGCACTATGGGATAAGGTCCCATCAAGTTACTTAGAAGAACACTATGCAACTTTACCCCACCAAATGGTGGGGAAAGAGCTTACCCGTCACGACTCCCTTTCTTGGCCCTGCCCTCAAAGGCATCTCTAGCCAACCTTGTACCAGGGAGCAGGTTGTAGTCTCCCCTTCTCACAGGTACTCCCACACTCTAGGAAAAGAGTCTAGAACCTCCCTTACCTCCCTTCATTGCGTTCACCTTTTCTTATATAACCTCTAAGGATTGAATGTTGCAGACGTGTTTTGCTGTCTTTGTAAATCCAGCATGGCTGTGTCCAGCTCTTTCAAACGCCTGATTATTATTCGCGATTCTCAGGTTTAGAGAGATGGGCAAATGTTTGGGAAAAAAAGACAAAACAGCCACTAGTGGGACTTCTAAAGTCATCTCTTTAATTTGGAACTTTTTTCAAAGGTAATATAAAAGTACAGATTTTTTTGTGTTGTTTAAGCAGAGGAGTTATCAGAACATGAAATCTAGAGACTTTTTGCCCATGAACTACTCCAGCCAGGCAGAGCTTAATTCCATCTTGTGCCTAGGTTTTAAGTGTTCAGATGCCAATTTTTCTTGAGTACTTCTAGCACCTCTGACAGTTGAACTGCCAGAGTTAGAAACAGAATATTTTTTAAAGTGGATTTTGGGCCACTTTCACCATCAAGCACAGGAAGGAGAGCAATTCCCTTGCAGGATCTTTCTTGGACATACCACTTAATGACTGCCTTAATGGGCGCTGGGTTATGATGTCATGCCCTGAGCGTCTCAGACACAGTACGTAAGCTTGCCTGTTTGTAACAGCCCCTGCTTCCACAGGCCCGCATATGTATGTGACGCCTTGCTGTCATCAGTCATGTTTGTGGGAAGAGATTCCTTTCTTCTCTGGGCCCTATAAAAGGTCACCTTGTGGAGGTAGAACTTTGGAAAACTAATCATGGTGGCCTGTGGATGATTTCTCTCACCTGGGTGATTTGTTTCTCTTGTTTAAAATTTAATAAAGAATCTCTATATTTATCTATCTAAAGATGAGGCCACTTTTCTCCCGTGCAACACCAGTAAGGTTTGTAATCACTTTTTATTTAGAAAATGTGTTAGAAGATGGCAAAAGTGAAAACTGAGAAACCAGCATAACAAAATAATAGCAGGGAAATTACAGCGAAGCCTGTGAGCTGAGACTTGACGGGGCTGCCTTGTTTTTCTGGGTCTCGAAAGTTTTCTGCCACTTTTCCATCATTTGTTTTCATGGAAAAGATTTGAGTTTTCCTTCTCTGACAGGTTCCACCTTACACAATTTATGGCTTTCGCAGGTTTACTATATAATAACAAATCTTGATTTTATATCCTCAGCACAACTTGATGATAACGATGGAAATGGAAAGTAGTTACATCTGAGAACAATGGATTGTGCAGCAGACCTGTACCCTAGCGATGAAGTTTGGTTTCCTGATCTCCCTTGGCTCTACCCTGGGGAAGTCCTCTAGTGTCTAGGCTCTGTGCCAGCCTTCCTCAAAGAGGCCTCTAAGATTACCATCACTGTACTGTGCATTTTGTGTTCACTGGTTCAATGTCTCAAGCCTAAGATCCCTCCAAACTCCTTAGTCAACTATTCTGTCTTACCACTGTCTTCACTGCCTCCATGTGCACTGACCCAACCCCCAAACCCACCAGCCCCACCTCCTAATCTCAGCCCTTTGAACCTGCTGCTCCAAATCCAATGGACGTCCATCCCCTCCCCGTACCCCCAAGTCTTCAGCCCAAGTAGGAAGGACAACCCATCTCATAAATCTTCCCCTGGTGCCTCATTTTCTCTCTACCAGGGAGCTGCAATAAGGCCTCTTCCCGCCCTATTGCTGCTTCTGGACCACTTGTGGCTCTTCCCTCTTGTAAAAAACTACTCTTTCTCCTCCTTGCTCCAGTCTCCCAAACTGCAGATCACACCTCCTCATGTAGTTAAAACTTTGCTACCCAGCACATGATTGCACCCCATCTCTTGTTATCATCCCAGAAGAACCCAGCAGCACCTCCAAAATCTCTGAAACCTGGCACATTAGTGAATGAATGAATTCAGACATCCTCTTTCTGAGCACAGCAGCCTTTTCTGATGAGCTTGCTCCATTACTCCGGTCCTTGGTGTCATTGGACCCCGTGTTGTGCAAACCCCAGTCCCTTCTCCCTCCCTATTATTTCCTCTGTAATTACTCTGTGGCCAGCTCCTTAGACTTTACCCTGTCACCGTTGAGTTGCACCTAGTTAGCACAGCCACAGATTGTGACTAAGCCCTGTTATCTGCCTTCTCTCTCCTTTCACCTAGGCTGCTGCCATTGCCAGAGTCACACACTGAGCAGGTTAGTTCCTCTGAATGTACGCTCACCCGCTTCAGCAGAATCTTCAACTGCCCAGCATCCCTACCAACTTTTTCTACTCAGATTGCTTTCCAACTCGTGTCAGTGACTTCTAATCTCCATTCTTTACAAACCTTGCCATCCATCTCCTACTTCCCCACACATAGCTTTTCTTCCTTTCAGAAAAAGGAGAAGTCATTATACGGTAGCTCCCCAAATTCCCCACCACTGTAGCTTTGACCCTTTCTCATTCTTCAGCTACAGTGATATGACTGCCCTGCATGTAGATGGTAGTGAAGCCACTGAGGGCAGGGCCTCTGCTCTGCAACCACCCCAGCCCTAATCTGGAGCTCCTGAGGATATGTATGGCCTGTCCTCCTTTCTCTCCTCCGTCTGAGGAAAATATGCCATCAGGGGGCTAGGTGGAAAGCCTCTGAATTGACTTTGATTTTCTCTCCAGTATGGGAAAGGCTTTGGAATGTAGTTTCTTTGGTGATAAGAGACTACAGCTCCTTCTGGGAGTTCTACTCTTAAGGGTTTCCAGATGAGCCAGAAGACATTGACCACAATTGGCCTAGGCCGCTTGCCTATAGAGTGGCCAAGGGTGTGAGCCAGGGCCAGGAAGAGTCCAGCTTCCCCAGTGCCCAAAGCATGCACAGGTCCTCCGGAGGGCTGGTCTGCCACTCCAGGGTGAACTTGGTAGCCCCACTTGAACCTTGACTGTCTAACTTCTTGTTTTTGATCCTCAGACATTAACACAACTGTGACCATCAATTCTTAAGCATTCAGTCCAAATGTGTCTAAACCAAAATGCAAAATTACTGCCAATGACTCCATTCTTACTCTTAGTAACCCTATATAGGGTTTCTGAGACTAAATCTTTAGATGGGAACAGCTACTCCCACAGAGTAGCAGGTGGACTTAAACAACCGACTCTGGTTATCAACCCCATGTCTAACTAACCCACAATGCCACCGGGTCTCCTGAAGTCTATAAAAGGAACCTGATATTTATTCTTTTGTTTCAATACCATCAAAAGAAGCAGAAATAACCTTGTGATTTTTCACAAAGATAATGAACACTTATAGTTGGTGTGAATATTAGTTTTGTAAACTCAGTTCTGCAAGAAATAGTGTTTCTTCAAATTAGACTTTGAGCCTCCATTTTACTGAGCTGAGTGGAAATTCAGCCTTGGTCGCTGGGGCTCTCTTTTACCCAGAAATGAACCGAAGTCCTGGGGTCTCATGTAAACAAGGCCAAGGAGCGCTCCCTACCCTGGTCGTTTAGCCTCACTAATAGTGGCTACTCCTTGTACCTGCCTGTGTGGGTTCTCCAGCCCCAGAAGTGCTGCTCCTTCAGGTCAGGGAGCTCTGAAGAGTCTGGGGCACCTAGGACCAGCCACTCAGTTGACCACAGACATTTGAAAGTTGGAACAAGTGTCCAAACATCAAGCACATTAAAGTGCTGAGCTCCTAATTAGTGAAAACGAAAGCCTTGCAAAATAGGCTTACACATTCATTGACATCAAGTCAATTGTGACTTAATGTAGGATAGCATAGTACTGCCCCATAGCATTTCCAAGGTGGTCAGTCTTTACAGAAGCTGACTGACTCATCTCTCTCCTATGGAACAGAAGGTTGGTTTGAACCACCAACGTTTCAGTTAGCAGTCAAGTGCTTTAACCACTACTCCAGGGCTCCTTAAAGCATATCGCGTTTAAAATCTGAGTTTTCCTATGATGAATATTTTGATGCTTTTTACTGAAATACCATCATTTTAGAATCAAATTCTTTCAAAAGGTGAACTCCACAGACGGGGGCGCTATACCTCTAAGTTGGTAGAAATGTCCGACTTTGGGGGGAGATGAGCCAGATGCAGGCATCTCTGTCTAGTGTTGGTTTGCAGAGGGACAGACCACTTCCAGGAAGGCTTGAAAGGCAGTTCACAACAGTTCTAGCTGCAAGGATGCTGAAAAGTCCCGTAAGTATGGGACTCACAGGACAGGCTCGTGTGGAGATTATTCCAGCCTTACTTCATTCTGTCCCTAGGGGCTGCTGCCAGTTGTGCCCCCAGAGTGGAATGCTGCCCCTCACCCTTCCCACCCCACCCTGAGAACCCCCCTGTCCTATTGTGACACTGCCCTCAGCCATCAGTGGAACTCAGAGGTTCTGCTTCCAAGGGACTGGCTGGGCCTGGATTGTGGTCAGGTGGGCTCTGGCTTTGGCTTATGGTCATGACTCCAGGGAGGAGGGACAGGGAGGGTGTGGAAGGTGGCGATTGTGATGACACGCAGCAATTTTGGGGCTGTGTTCTTAGCACAGATGTGGACAGGCGCCTGCCTGGGCTTGTTTGGCTGTGGGGAGTCTGTGGAAGGACCAGGCCACCCTCACAACAAGCGTGAGTTCTCAGTTATGGCATCTGGCAATTTCCTGCCTTGGGGTGGAATGCTATTTCTGGGCTATGCTTCCCATTTTAGGCCTGTTTCCTCTTTTGTACATTGAAAACCAAGTTCCTGGGACATGTGGGCCTGGCAGGGGACCTGATCATTTGAGGGAACAAAGTTGCAGGACTTTGTAAATCATCAGGCCCCTGAAGGTACTTAAGTGATGCTGGAGGGGAAGAAACCTGCAGGGAGAGACTGGTCCTGGTATCTCCAATCTGGAAGCCAAATCTCTGATGAGAGTGAAGTTCCCCCAACTCCCATCCTGGAAGTCTTTCTTGACCACCCTACCTCCCCCGCAACCATAGACACTTGTATTAATTTCCAATTCTTTAAAAAACAGGTTTATTGATGCTTAGTTTACATATGATATCCTTGACCCTTTCTAAATATAAAGTTTGATGGGTTTTGGTAATTGAGTGTAGCCATATCATCACTCCAAAAGTTCCTTTGTGCCCTTCTGAATTTACCTGTCACCCAACTCCCAAGCCTTGGCAACCAGTGACCTGGTTTCCACCTTTATAGTTTTGATTCTTCCAGAATGCCATGTGAATGGAATTATACAGTATTCATACCTTTTATGTCTGACTTTAAAAATTAGCAATCATCCATGTTGTTCCATGTTCCATACTTCTTTGTTTTATTGCTGAGTAGTAGTCCATTGTAGAGATGTGCCAAAACTTACTACTTGTCCACTCACCAGTTGTCCACTCACCAGTTGTCCACTCACCAGTTGTCCACTCACCAGTTGTCCACTCACCAGTTGATTGGCATTTGTGTTGTTTGTAGTTTTCTTACAATTAGGAATAAAGCTGCACTGAACATTCATATACAAGTCTTTGTATGGACATTAGTGTTTTGTTTTTTTTCTTTTGAATAAATAACTGAACTGGAATTACTGTGTTGGACAGTGAATAAGGAAGACCATAGAAGAATCAATACATTTGAATTGTGGTGTTGGAGAAAAATATTAAAAGTACCGTGGACTGCCAGAAAAACAAACCTTTCTTAGAAGAACTGCAGCCAGAATGCTCCTTAAAAGCTAGGATGGTGAGACTTTGTCTATCATACTTTGGACGTGTTGTCAGGAGGGACTAGTCCCTGGAGAAGGACATCATGCTTGCTAAAGTGGAGAGTCAGTGAAAAAGAGGAAGACCCCCGAAGAGATGGATTGACGCAGTGGCCCAGCAATAGGCTCTACTGTAACAATTGTGAGGGTGGCGCAGTGTTTCATTCTTTTGTGCGTAGGGTCACTATGAGTTGGAACTGACTTGATGGCACCTAATAACATCTGTAACTTAATAAGAAACTGTTGAACTATTTTCCAACAGTTGTGCAGTTTTGCAGTCCCACCAGTATAATAATGTATGAGTCGCTCCACATATTCACCGGTACTTAGTATTGTCAGTTTAAAAATATTTTTAGCCATTTTACCGGTGTATAGTGACAACTCATTGTGGCTTTAATTTACATTGCCCTAACAACTACCCCTCAGTTTTCACCCCCATAACTAAGGAAGTTTCCATCTCCTCCACATTTCAGCTGTCTATTTTCATGGCTATCTCCTTGCTATCGGAGTCCTGGTGTGGCACTGTGGGTTAATGCGCCAGACTGCAAAGCCATTTGAACTGCAAGGTTGGCGGTTCAAGCTCACCAGCTGCTCCTCGGAAACCCTATACAGGGTCACTATGGGTCAGAACCGACTCTGTGGCTAATGGTGTTGAGCATCTTTTTATGCATTTATTTGCTATTCATCTGTCTTCTTCTTTAGGGAAGCTTTTCAAATCTGTTGCCCAATTGGGTTCTCTGTCTTCTCATTGAGTTATAAAGGTTCTTTATAAATTTGGGATACAAGGAGTCCTGGTGTAGTGCATCGGGCTGCTAACCGCAAGGTCAGCAGTTTGAATCTATCAGCTGCTCCACAGGAGAAAGATGAGGCTTCCTGCTTCTGGTAAGATTCCCACTCACAGTAATCCTATACAGGGTTTCCAAGGAGCAGCTGGTGGGTTTGAACCACCAACCTTGTGGTTCTACGACACCACACCCTGTACGGGGTCACTATGAGTTGGACTCGACTCGATGGCATGTAGCAGCTGCAATACTTTCTCAGATTGTCCTCTCAGCCTTTGGTTTGTCTTTGCCTTTGCTTAACAGTGATTTTCAAAAAGCAAATCGTTTTGAAGACTACCAATCTGGCAATTTTTTTCTTTTACTTTATGGTTTGTGCTTTTGTGCTAGTTGTGTTCTGGCCAAGAAATCTTCACCAGTCAAGGTCAGAAAGATGTTCTCTTAGGTTATCTTCTAGAAGGTTAATGGTTTGACATTTTACTTCTAAAACTATGGTGTATTTTCAGTTTATGTTTAAAAAAAAAAAAAGTTTTCTTTTGCAGAGCAGTTGGGTTTCCATTCAACAATTCATGCCTATTTTGTTTTGTGACAATGATTGCAGTCCCCCAGAGTATATCTGCACTCCCTCCACTTTCTTCCTGTGCTTCCTGTTTATATTGGTTTTTCTGAGCTTTGTTCCTGGGCACACGCTACCCTCTTGATCTCCTGTGGCTGACTGTATTCGTTTCCTATTGCTGCTGTAATAAACCACCACATCTTAGTGTTTTAACACAACAGAATTTTATTATCTTGGAATTCTGGAGGTCAGAAGTCTGAAACGGGCCTCACTGTCCCTTTCTGGAGACTCTAGGGGAGACATTTTATTGCTTTTATCATCTTTTTTAATGCTGTCTGCATTTCTTGGCTCATGAGTCCCTTCCACCTTGGCCGGTTCAAGCTTTCTCACCTCACACCTCAGATTACTCTGACACTTCTTCTGCCTCCCTTGTCCACTTTCAAAGGATCCTGCAAACTCAAAAACTCAAATTTACTGCCATCAAGTCTATTCCAACTCATAGCAACCCTGAATCAGGTTCCAGTGGCTGTACATTTTTTTCAAGATTAGAAAGCCTCCTCTTTCTCCTGTGGAGTGGCTGGTGGATTTGAACTTCTAACCTTGGGGTTAGCAGTTCAGTGCTTATCCTTAGCCATCAGAGCTCCACATAAAAGACCTTTATTATTACATGATTACCCAATTCTATTTTATAAGTAGGGTTGCCATGAATTGGAATCAACTCCAGAGAAATAAACAGTTTATGATTCAGGATAATTTCCTTATTTTAAAGCCCCATGGTTCCGAATCTTATTCCCCTTACCATGTAATACACTATATTCATAGGTTCTCAGGATTAAGGTATCTTTTTTTTGGGGGGGGGGTGATTATTCTTCCTACACCCCTGTCCCACCACACACACATTCAAGTGCAATCTTCTTTTATTCTCTGTTTCTTGTACATGTCATGTTCCTGCTGAGGTCAGGGATCCTGAATAAGGGAGCCAAGCGGGGGGCTTAGATAAGTGAAAAGAGCTAAGTGTAAGAGACAAATGAGACTGGACCTGGCCTCCTGTTCAACTAAATCAGTAGTAATGGGACCTATAGTGAGCAGAGTGAATTCTCAGTATATAGAGAGAGCCCCTACTCAGCTTTAGCCAATTGCTGCCATGTGGGAATGCTGACCCAGGTGGTGAAACTTTAGAGAGAAAGTCCTAAAATTTATATGAAATCTGTTGGAAAAACAAATTCATACTCTAAGACACTGGGAGGGCTAATTATAATGTGTGCAGACTGGGTTATAGAATATAGTAGAATATATAGTATAGTATAGTAGAATATAGTCCTGGGTGCGGGGTTGGCAGCACCTTACTGTGACTATAGGAAACTGTGGTCCCAAATGTGGATTCCTGACCATGGATGGAACATGAGCCTGTGTCCAGGTGGTCAGGCCTGGGCAACTTCTACCCAGTTAGCTCTTTCCTGTCCCCACCCACCTGCCCCAGAGGGTTGTCCGGGATACTGAGAAAACATGGAGAAACAGCCTTGGGGACCTACAGCACAGAATAGTGAAATCATGAGTGCTTTGACTTAAAATCTCTGCAACCATTACCACACTAACTGAATGTTTGGACTGTGGGAAATATGAAGAACCAGTATAATGAATGCTAAGTAGCAGGCAGAAGACCACGGCATCAGTTCCCTAGGATTGTTGTAGCAAAATATCACAAGACAAATGAGTGGCTTGAAACAACCAATTTATTGCCTCACAGTCTTGGAAGCAAAAAGTTCGAATCCAGGGTACTACCGTGTCTCTGATGGCTCTGGTGGAAAACCCTTTCATGTCCCTTTCAGCCTCTGGCAGCCCAGGGTGTTCCTTGGTGTGTGGCATCATAACCCCAACCTCTGCCTCCAGTGTCACCAGGCCATCTTCATCCTGTGAAGAGAGAATGACTTTGGGCTATTCCTCTTTGAATGTTCTGTGAAAAATATTATGCAAATTGGAATGCTTTGTTCCTTAAAAGTTGCTAGGTTGGGTGTGGTATTTTCTTATGAGAAGAGTCTTCTACTTTAATATTTTGATTCAGCTGAATTGTCAAAGTCATTGGCATAAACTAGATAACATCCAGTTTATATTTATATCGTGCTATTTATCCACTTTTGCATATATAAAAGATCTATTTGAACCTTCTGTATTTTTTAATTTTTACTTAATTTCACTGGAGAGTAACTATCTTATTAATTTACTCAAAATAGTCAAACTTGGACTTTGTTCTCTTTTTATATTTTTGTGTTTTTCTTTTTCTTTCATTTCTGTCTTTATTTTTTCACTTTCGTTTCTTTACATTCAACCTTTAGTCATTTGTTATGGTGGACATTTAGTTGATTCATTTTCAGGCTTTTTATTTAAAACTGAAAGTTTCCCACAAAGCCATTCACAAGTTTTGATATGTAATAGCTTTCATTATCATTCAAACACTATACAGGGTCACTATGAGTCAGAACCAACTCATCAGCACTTAAAAACAACAATAGTTTTTAATTTCCATTTTAATTTCTTCTTTGACTCTTGAGATAATCACAAGTTTTCGTCTCTTATTTTTTACCTTAAAATACAATGATCCGGCCTCATGGATTGGAAGACACTGTCTAGATGTCAGTTGTTTCCAACCTGGCCTCTGTATCTGTTCAATGCAATCTCAGTAAAAATCACAACTACTGGTTTGTAGCTATTGTCAGACTTATTCTGAAGTTAACACGGAGAGCCAAAAGATCTAGAATGCCCAGTGCAATAGTGAAAAATAGCAAAGTTGGAGGATTCGTTACTTGATTTTAAATCTTACCATGAAGCTGCAGCAATCAAAATAGCATGATATTGGTAAAATAACAAAGACACAGAACTATGAAACAGAACAGAGAGCCTAGAATTAGACACACACAAATGTAGTCAACTGATTGCTCACAGACAAGCAAAGGCAATTCAAAGGAGAAAGAATTGTTTTGTCAAGAAATACTACTGGATGAACTGGACTAGACACATGGGAAACTATTCATCTTGGGAGAGGGAAATGGGAAGTTATTGCTTCAGGGGTATTGAGTTTCTATCACAGGTTATGAAGAAATTAGAAATGAAACATGGTGATGGTTGTAAAAACTGGTGGATTTAATTCACGTCACTGAATCTTACATATAAAATTGTTGAAATTGCAAATGTTTTGTTACAGGTATTATAACACAATAAAAAATATTAATGTAGAAACAGATTTTACACTTTTAGCAAAAACTAACTCAAAATGGATTATATACACCTAAAAGTAAAACACAAAACTTCTAGAAGAAAACATAGGAGTAAGTCTAAGTAACCTTGAGTTAGATGATGACTTTTTATATACAGCACCAAAGCATGATCTATGAAAGAAAATACTGATAAGTTAAACTTTGTTGTTGTTGTTAGGTGCCATCAAGTCAATAATGACTCATAAGGATCCTATGCACAACAGAATGAAACACTGCCCAGTCCAGTGCCAACCTCACCATCATTGCTACACCTGAGCCCATTGCTCTTGCCACTGTGTCGATCCATCTCACTGGGGTCTTCCTCTTTATCTCTGACCCTCCACTCTATCAAGCATGATATCCTTCTCCAGGGACTGGTCCCTCCTGATATTATGTCTGAAGTACAAGAGACGAAGCTACCGAGCTACATCATGCCCCAAGATTGTCGCTGGAGAATTGCAATTGAAAACAATGATATACCATTACTCCTTTATGAGAATGGCTGAAATCCAATTATCTGACAATACCAATTACTAATGGGGATGCAGAACAACAGGAAATTTCATTGCTGGTGGAAATGCAAAATGTCACTGTCCCGTTGGAAGACAGTCTGTTCATATCTTACCAAGTTAAACATATCTAAAATGAAACGAGAGTGATTCAATGGGCCAAAGAAGAAATCAAATGGTCAATCAGGAAATACTTAGAAATGAGTAAAAATGAAAACACTATAAACCAAACCTTATGTAATAAAACAAATGAAGGCAGTGCTTAGGGGGGGATATGGGTACAGTAAAATACAGAAATATCTCAATAACTTTACAGCTTGAAGAAATAGCAGATGAAGAGCAAACTGAGCCCAAAGCATCCTACCAGAAGGAAAGGCTAGCAAAGATTAGACCTGAGATAAGTAGAGAAGAGAAAAACAATAGAATAAAAAAACCACAATGATTCTTGGAAAAGATCATTGAAATCAACAAACTCCCAGTGGTACTGACAAAGAATAAAAAAGAGAAATTGCATAAAACTCTTAAAAAAAAAGAGAGGTCATACTTTGGGACCTAGTTTTAAACAGTGGATTCTTAAATATGACACCTCACATCATCAAAATGAAGAACTTTTTGTGCATCAAAAGACCTTAGCAACAAAGAGGCAACGTACAGAATGGGAGTAAACCTACAGAATGGGAGTAAACCCTGGTGTGGCACTGTAGGATCAGCGCTGCACTGTTAACCACAAGGTCAGAAATTTAAACCCACCTGTACAGGGTCGCTATGGGTCGGAACCGACTCGAAGGCACTTAACAACAACAACAGCCTCTCTCAGAAATGCTATACAGGGTTGCTTTGAGTCAGAAGTGATTCAATGGCACAAAACAGCAACACCATGTATTTGATAAGGGTTGCATATCCAGAATGTGTAAGGAATCTTACTTCAACAATAAAAAGTAACCTAATTTTAAAAACAAACATTTCTCTAAAGAAGCTATATGGCCTACAAGCACATGAAAAGATGCTTAATGTCACACCCGCTGTTGTTAGCTGCCTTCCAGTCAGTTCCAGCTCTTAGTACAACAGGCCTCGTATTCAACAGAACAAAACGCTGCCATATCCTGCACCGTCCTCACAATTGTTAGGTTTGACATGGTTGCAACCAATGTGTCATTCCATTTTCATTCCTTTTACCAACTCAGCTCTACCAACCATGATGTTCTTTTCCAGGGACCGGTCCCTCCTGATAACATGTCCAAAGTACAAGAGACAAGTCTCGGCATCCTCGCTTTTAAGGAGCATTCTGGCTGTACCTTTTCCAACACAGATTTGTTTGTTCCCTAGTAGTCTGTGGATATTCAATATTCTTTGCCAACGCCATAACTCAAATGCATCAGTTTCTCTGTCTTCCTTATTCATTGAACAACTTTCATGTGCATGTAAGGCAATTGATCATACCATGGCATGGGTCAGGTGCACCTTAGTCTTCAAAGTGACATCTTTGCTCTTCAGTACTCTACACAAGGTCTTTTGTAGGAGATTTGCCCAATGCACTGTCACATCCATTGTTGTTGTTAGGTGCCCTCCAGTTGGTACCGACTCATATTGTCAGGATGGACCAGTCGCTGGAAAAGGATATCATGTTTGGTAAGGTGGAGGATCGGAGAAAAAGAGGAAGACCCCAATGAGATGAACTGGCCAAGTGGCAGCATTGATGGACTCAAGTGTGGCAACTTTAGTGAGGTTGGCCCAGGATCAGGCAGTGTTTCGTTCTGCTGTGCGTAAGGTCACTACAAGTCGGTACCGAATTGATGGCACCTAACAACAACAACATAATGTGCTGGCTTGAACTGTGATTGCCTTGGCAGGGCCAGACCAAATCATTTCCTGGGTTTTATACAGCCTGAGGGCTGAACATTCCTCACCCGTGCTGTATAGGGTTTTCAAGGTTCTAAATCTTTTCAGGAGCAGAAAGTCTTATCTTTCTCTTGTGGAACTTCTGGGGACTCTAGCTGCTGACCTTGTAATCTGTAGTCCAGTGTTTATCATATGCAGCCACTGCACTTCCTTGTTAAATGCCATGGAGTCAGTTCCAACTGGTAGCAGCCCTGTGTAGCATTTCCAAGGAGCAGCTGGTAGATTGGGTTGCCGAAGTCCAGTACTGATCTTATAGCACCACACCAGGAGTTCACCATACTCCCTATTATATGACAGAGTTTTACAAATGCTCCAAGTAGGCTTGAGAAAAATGTGTTTCCTTTAATTATTTGATGCAAAATTTTGTAAATGATTCTTAGGTACAGCTTCATTGTGTTATTCAAGTAATCTACTTTTTGCTAAGTTTTTATGCCTTTGACCTATTGAAAATAGAAGTACACTGAAATTTCTAAGGATACTAGGGCTGTGAATTGTCCTGTTAGGGCTATCCATTGTTGTTCCATAGATTAAAGACATTTATTTAGGTGGCATCCTAGGATGATAACCACCAGGCCGGCGGTTCAAACTCACCAGCTGTTCCTATACAGGGTCACTATGAGTGGAGCTCTGGTAGTTTCGTGGTTACGAATCAGGCTGCTAACCTCAGGGTCAACAGTTCGAAACTACCAGCTGTTCTGTGGGAGAAAGGTGAGGCTTTCTGCTTCCATAAAGATTTACAGCCTCGGAGTAGGAACCGACTCCACGTCACATAACAACAACAACAACAAATGTATTAGAAGCAACTCAACGGCATTTAATAATATATATATAGAGAGAGAGAGAATTAATAATTTGGTGTGAGTGCATATCTACCTTTTTTTTTTTTCTTCCAAATGATGTTTTGTCTTAATGCCCACTTAGCGGTGTGGCTCTGTAGGATAAGCTCTGTATGGTAAGGGAAGCAATTCAAATGCACTAGCCACTCCTTGGGAACCCTTTACAAAGTTACTATGAGTCAGAACCACTTGATGGCACTTAACCACAGGATAGCTACACCAACTTTGTTTTGATTGTTTGCTTAATAACTCAGCTTGCTCATGTCTTTATGCTTGAAGTGTGTCTTCTTATGGTTGGTTGGTTGGTTGGTTATGTGCCATGGAGTCAGTTCCAACTCATAGTAACCCTGTGCAGGGTTTCCGAGGCTGTAAATCTTTACGGGAACAGAAAGCCTCATCTTTCCCCCACGGAACAGCTGGCAGTTTTGAACTGCTGAACTTAAGGTTCGCAGCCCAATTCTTAACCACTAACGCTACCAGAGCCCTTTGTCTTCTTATAGAGTTACCGAATTGTCATCCAAATTAAGGCACTTTTGAGAAGGCAAGGGACACTATGAATAATTATACTAACACAGCAGATATGTTCTGGGAAATATTGGTCACCTTATTTTTAAAAGCCAGATTAAAAATATTTAAATCCAGCCATCTATCCATGTCTTTTAAGGTAGTGGTTACAAATCGGGCTGCAAACCGCAAGGTCAGTAGTTCAAAACTACCAGCTGTTCCGCGGGAGAAAGATGAGGCTTTCTGTTCCCGTAAAGATTTACAGCCTCGGAAACCCTGTACAGGGTTGCTATGGGTGGGAATCGACTTGACGGCACTTAACAACAACAACAACATCCATGTCTTTAAGTGATTATCAGCATCCCTTGATTCATTTCTCCCATTATAATTCTTATTGTCTACTTTACCTGAGTGTCTTTCTGGATGAAGGTGTTGTGTTGTTTAGATAGAGATGTTTTTTGCTTTCCCCTTTAGTCTGATTTTTCTACTGCTGTTTTCTATTATTATAGTGGTTATCCTTGAAAACTGTAATGTACAAATGTAACTGAATTGTAACTTTCCTTTCCATCCTGAACAAACAGAAAGACTTTGATATACTTTGGCTATAATTGCCTTCTCCTTACTTACATATTATTGTTAGCCATCATGTTATCTTCTTTTAACTGTAAATTAGACTTGTTTGTATTATTAGTACAAGTTAATATTTGGATTTGCTTACATGTTTACTATTCTGATCATTGTGGCATTCTAGTCTGTGCTTTTGAGATAATTTCCCTTCTTAGTCTTTCCAAGTTTCATTAAATCAGTTGCTTGTGTGTGCTCTTTAAGTTTTGGGTTGTTTTTTTTTTTTTAGTGTTTTATTGTGAATTATGTGATCGTTTACTTGGGAGAATATTAGCTTTACATTCATCCTATCGTATATCATTTCATTGCCATGGTTACAGTCCCCTCCATGCATCATCAACCAACTAAAGGGTATACCCTGCAAGCTAGCCCTCCCACCCTGGTTGCCTGTTGTCAGCATACAGCCCCTCTCCCTCCCTGGGTCTAATGTCTCCAGATGCTCCATCTCTCTATGTCATTGTCTCTGCCTCCATCTATGGCATCACTGTTTCTCTGGATAGGGTCCCGCACTCCACTCTTCGCCCTTAATGGGCCCAGGGATCTCTACTCCTGGACTGCAAAGTCAATCACTCTCCTCCTTTTGCTACAAAATGTCTACCTTTACATTTACAACCCTCACAGTCAGTCCTGATAACAATTATTCACTATTGTACCACAAGGGACGTATCCCCATCTCCTTTCATCAGTCTCTCCCAGACAGATTGGACACCACTCAGTAGAGATTCCACCCTCCTCCGCACCCCCTGGATATATGCTCTCCCTTGAAAGCTTGTAAGCCAGTCACTTCTTGCCTTTGTCGCCTCCCACCCACCCATTTTGGGTACCCAATATCCAAGTTGAGAACAATAAGAGTGACATTTGTGTTCCAAGGCAGAAAGGCTAATGTCTGGTCAGTGGTGCCCATGCTGACCTCTGCTGTCCAGGGAGTTGTGTCACTAGACTGAGTGCATCCTTTCTTTGAATAGCTGCCTAGGAAAAACGAATCTAAGGTAAAGCAACTTGAATCCCAGTGTTCTTCCAGGATCTTGAATTCTCATTCCTGATCTATGGAGATGCTGTTCCACAGACTGAGGGCCATCAAATCCAGGGAGGATGACAACCTTGCCAGCATCCTGGCTGCAGTGGGAGTGTTTGGAACATTCCAGCGGAGGCTGGTGGCTCTCACCTTCATCCCCAATATCCTGTCGGGCTTCTTCTTGTATGGTGACTCCTTCATGTACCCAGCCCAGATAGCCTATTGCAACACCAGCTGGATCCTGGCTGTGGGTCCCAACTTGTCAGAGGCTGAGCAGCTGAATCTAACCGTGCCCCGAGGATCCAATGGCACGTTCCTGACATGCCTCAGGTACTCACCTGTGGACTGGGATCTGGATTCCATCATCAAGTTTGGCCTCAACAGTACGGAGATATGCCACGATGGGTACATCTATCCCAAGTCCAAGAAGCGACTGCTGGTAGATGAGGTATGCCTTGCTCTGAATTGTCTGTACCACCCCAGCAGCCCAGATAGGTGACCCCTACCCTCCCTGAACACATGGGGAAACTGAGGTCTAGAGAGAGGAAGCAATTGGCCTAAGGTCATCCTGCTGAGGTAGCACCAGAGCACTCAGCCCAGCCCTGCCTCACCAGGAAGCTAGGTAGATTTGGAGCAAGGGGTAGATATTGCATAGCAAGCTTGCTGTCTTCCCAGTGAATGACTTCTGTATTGCAGTTGTGTACACTGAACGCACAGAAGACAGAGAATGGGAAAGCAGTTGCTTCAGTCTAGTGCCTTTCAAACGGTTTCTCTACCTGAACAGCAATCTGGGTCCTCCACAAACCCAATAAACTAAAAACTGCCCTATAATAATAGTACAACTAGGGTTTCCAAGGCTGTTATCTTTAGGGAAGCAGACTGCCTAAACTTTCTCCTTAGAAGGAGTTAGTGTGACCCTGTAGTTTGAAACTGAGCACTTAACCGCTGCACTACCAGGGGCCCTCTACAGACCTGTCCCATTAGAATCTCCAAGTTGGGGTCCAGCATCTGTATTTAGGGGCTAGTCCTCAGTGTACCCTGCCTGTGCTTAGTTCCCTCCCCACACCATTCCATGTGACTTGTACCTCTGGGTCCTGTTTCCAAGCCTGGCTTCCTGGGTCAGCCATGGTCACAGTGAGCTGCAGAGGTAATAGGTGAGGACTCCTGGTGTGCCGCTGCAAGATCAGCACTGGATTGCAAACCACAAGGCCGACAGTTCAAACCTACCAGCTAGTCATCAGAAACCCTATGCAGGGTCACTGTGAGTAGGAACAGACTCGAAGGCACTTAACAACAACAACTGACTCTAAGTTCTGAGGTGGCACTGTAGGATAAGCACTCAGCCACAGGTTGGTTTGAACAGCAAGGTTGGCAGTTCAAACTCACCAGTTGCTCCTTGGAAACCCTATACAGGGTCGCTGTGAGTTGGAACACAGGCCATGGCAGTTAATAACAACAACAAAAGGGGAAGGCTCTGTCTCTGGACTCAGAGAGCTGACCCCAAGTGGAAGCCTGTGGACAATTTCTATGTTTAACCCACAGTTTGACCTGGTGTGTGGCAAGGAACTGAACAGGGACATTATGCTGACTATGTCCATGACAGGCCTCCTGATAGGATCTGTTGTCTTTGGGATCATATGTGACAAGTGAGTCTCCTAGACTTTTCACTCGTCCCTGGGTCACCCCACCTTCCTGGGGGCATTGAGAGGTGACGATCTCAAGCTGGGGGATGTGGTAGGCTTAGGGACTGGTTCTGGGACCCCAATGAGAGCAGCCAAGGAAGCCCTGCACAGCCTCTTTCCACGCCCGCAGGCTGGGTCGCTACCCCACCATCCTGCTGTCGCTGATGGGGCTGATGATCTTCGGCTTCGGGACAGCCTTCGTGAACAGCTTAGAAGTCTATCTCTTCTTCCGTTTCTGTGTCTACCAGGCAGTGGCCGGATACAGCATCAGCAGCATTGCTTTAGGTGAGCTCCAGCCACCAGGGGGCGGAACTCCATAGGGTGGGGCGGGCTTATTATATGGAGTCCCCCCACGACGGTGGGTGGGGGAGTCAACATGGTACGCATGGAGTGAACCTCTACTCCCAACTCCCTAGATATGCCAGTATCAATGACCAGCCGGATCCTTCCCTCTCAGCCCCCATCCTACCACCTCCTACCCCACACATTCTCCGGCCAAATGTGCCTGAGCACCCAGCTGACATTGAGTTTTTAGGATGGGCCAGACAGCTGTGAAGCCCTTTATATGCATTGTTTCATTTCATTCGACAGAACTCTATTCACTAGGCACTATTTCCTTGTTCCTTTAACCTAGAAGGATACTTGCACACCAGAGAAGTTAACAACTTATCCAGCTATTATGTGAAGGAGCTGGGGTGTGAGACCAAAACATTCACCGTTTGAACTGCAAGGGCCCTGTGTTCTCAGGGTGCTCAAGCGGTAATCCCATCTTCATTGGGAGCTGCCAGAGCTCCTCAGGAGGGAACTGGGGTCTCCACAGGGCCCTCGGCCTTGGTTGCCGTAGCACTAATGTGTTCAAGCAAAGGTGGGGACAGTGACTCCTTGCCGTAAGCCAGGTGCCAGGCCAGGTGTGGGGTATTATGCTCCAAAGCAGGCATTCTCTGTGAGAGGCGTGTGGTCAGGTGGGAGCCCAGGTTGATAAGGGACTGCTGGGTGATTGGGAGGTCAGGCTTCAAGCATGTCCAGGGAAGCACAAAGCAACCAATGTCTAGCTTTGAGGGTCTTTCTCTGGACCTGGGACATTATGAGAGGACAGGAGATTCTTTGCCCCATCTGAGCTGCCCAGGGCAGGGTTGATGAGATCTCAGGAGGGCCCGAGCTGATTGTGGTTTTGTCCTCTTGCCCTTTGTACAGTCACTGAGTGGCTAGTGAGTGAAGACCGGGTCCGTGTCATCATCTTGTCACACTGCTATTACACTGTGGGGATCCTGTTCCTGCTGGGGCTTACCTACAGCATCCCCCACTGGAGGATACTGTTCCTGCTGGGTGGTTCACCCATATTCTCCGTCCTTCCCTATATCTGGTGAGTGTGGGATGTGCACAGAGATGGGTCTGCTGGGTTGGAGATGGGGAACGTGGAGACAGAGTGTGAGAGTGGGGAAGATGCCTCCTGAGAGACAGTGTACGTGGATGAGATAAGAAGAACTCCAGAGCAGGTCCCCTGGAACTCTACATGAAGATGGTTCATGAGATGTGCCCAGATAGTCAAAAGGAGAAGGGTGAAGAGGTGAGCTTCAAGAAGGGAATGGCAATAAATCAATCAATTAATTAATAAATGAATGAATGAATGTATGAGTGGCAAGAAAATGAGCAGTGTCTTAACTGGTAAGACGTCACCATCAGGAACCTGAGAGATTGACACTAGGGAGGGACAACTGCTGGAGCAAACCTTGGAAGAGTTAGATGGGGAGGGTGTTGCTAACTGTAGGCAGGTGGGGAACAGAGAAGGAAGAGAGGTGAGAGGTGGGGTGCTCATTTGTTTAGGGTTAGGTAGTTCTGTTTGTGAAAATTATCATATTGAATCTTGACATTATATTTCATCTTTACAACCTTAAAAGATGGGCTATGCTAGTCCCTTACTATGGGCGGGATGTGAGGCAGGGGAAAAGTGAAGCTTCAGAGAGTCTAAATGGTTCTGTGTTGCCCAAGGTCACACAGCTAGAAAGTGGTGGAGCTGGAATTTGAACCCAGCCTGTCCGACTTAGAACCCCTTCACTCTAACACATAGAGAGCATGGATTTGGGGAGGTAGGGTTACCAGTTAAGAACGAGGACATGTATTGGTTTGGAGACCTTCCAAATTCTGCAGAATGCCTTGACAGTCATTGAAATGGCCAAATGAGTATGATGGGTTTGCCACACCAGATGACATGACTGTCAAGTAGCTGGGAAATAGTTTCATGGCTTGACCTTAAAATATTTTTTAATATTATTAATATAATAGATGCATAGGGTTAAAAATCAAGTAGTACCAAAAGGTTTGTGATGAAAATAACCTCTCTCCCACTACCCCAGCCCCAGTTCCCTTCTCAGAAGTCTCCACACTGAATTCTTCCAGTTCTTTCTTTTAGGAGATGTCTCCATGGTTCTACATAATAAGTTATTGTAGTTGTTAAATGCCATTAAGTCAGTTCCAACTCATAACAACCCTGTATAGGGTTTCTGAGGAACGTCTAGTGGTTTCCAACTGCCAACCTTGTGATTAACAGTCCAGTGCTTATCCTACAGTGGCACACCAGGATTTCCTACATAATATGTTGTTGATGTTGTTGTTCCATTGAGTCAGTTCTGACTCTTGGCAAACCTATATAGGGTTTCCAAGAGCAGATGGTGGGTTTAAACTGCCAACCTTGTGATTAGCAGTCCAGTGCTTATCCTACAGCACCACACCAGCGGTCAATGAGTAGACACAGTCCAGCCCAATTTAAAATTCAAATCTTGCATGGAATTCATAGCTTCTACCAACCCCTATCCCAGATCCAGTTTACATCTGCAATGGCAGAGTGGACAAGGTCTGTTCTCATGCTCTTGTTGCTGTGGTTCTTCTGGACAGAGGATGGGGACTTCAGAGTAAAGAGGCAAACACGCTATGCAACTTGGGTGGTTATAGTTGGCCTGGCAGTGCCTTCTGTGGGCCAGTTATCTCAGAGCATACTTGCCAGTCTTCTGAGTGTGGTAGTTTCCTCTCGCTAACCTCTAGGTATCGCCACCTGGCTCCAGTAGTTGGCTGTTCAGCCAGCAGTGCAGGAGTCTTCTCACCCTAGTGCAATAAGTAAGGTCCACTTGATGAAAAAACTAGTGTCCAAAGGTGGTATGCTCACTGCTCCTGACCCCCATCCTACCATGGTGGGCTGCTCCCACCAACCTCCAGCCTTTATCAGACCCAGATGAGAGAGGGCACCACTTCTGTTTCTGTGTCAGCAGACACATATAAGGTGGCTTCAAACATATAAGGTGGCTTCAAACCTTCATGGAAAATGAAATTAAAAGAGAATGGAATTTTCCATGAAGTTTTTGACACACCCCCCTTTATTACCTCTTCCATAAACTCACGTACTATCTGAAGTATTAGGCAAGCCCTCAAACTTCTGAATCAGCAAACTCCAGCCAAGGAATGGCAGCCAGATTCCATTTCTTGAAGGCAACCCACAGTCTTTCTAAGGAGTTTCCTTGGACATCTAACATGAGCCAGTGAGTACAATGTAGGGAGAGAATGACATTCAAGCCTCTCTCACTCCCAAGAATTGGAAATTTCCAAACTCTATAGCTGGAGTCCTGGTGAGGTTCTGTAGGATAAGCAGTGAACAGCTGACCACAAGTTTGATAATTCAAACCCACCAGCTGCTCCTTGGAAACTTTATATAGGATCACTATGAGTCAGAAGCCACTTGATGGTACTTAACAACCTAATTGGGAGTGGTGGCCCCTGGATTGTTTTGCTGTTTACTGTGTTGCTACTGTTGAATTTAGCAATCCTGCTCTGAATGTGGTAAGGCCCCTCTTTAGAAGGTGTGATTACCAGCTTTGGGGCTTAAACTGAAATTCCAGGACATTGAAACAAATGAAAAAGTGTGAGATATATATAGATCTCCTACAAACATCTAAGAGATTGAAAGAGACTATTTATACTTGAGTAACCATAGGGGGAGGAAGCAAGAAAACTCTTATTGCGTGGAAGGGATTGCAATTATTGAAATGAAACTAAATTGTGGTTTGTTGAATGTAAAAGCCAGGCAGGGGTGGCAGCATGTGAAATCAGCAGGGACTAATGACAGAATTTTGTAAGGGTGCCTTATCAGGGGACCTAGGCTCATATCCATTCTGCCTATGTGACCTTGTGCAAGTCCTTGCACCCTGAGGTTGGGAATCAAATGGGGATAATATTGCAAGGTCCAAGGTTGGGGATGAAGACTGTATGAAGGTGTTTCAAAAACTCAGGGAAAAATTCCAATATATTTTCATTCTTTTTTTTTTCCACAAATTTGTTGAAGCCCCCTTGATTAGATGAGGGTACCAAGCATAGTTTCTAGCATATGATAAGTGTTGGTACATGTTAATGTGTGTAGACTCTGACAACCTAGGAGGATTGGAAAACACTGCAGGGCTAGAGTTATTCTGAAGTCAAAGGCAATGGGGGATGTAGCAGGACAGGAGATAGGACAAGGAGGAACCTTTTAATCAACCTCCATTCACCCAGACAGGGTGCTGGGCCCTGGGTCAGAGCTAGGGTCTTACACACACACACACACACACACACACACTCCCTATACTATTAGGGTTAAAGAGAAGGTGCCAGAAAACCCCAACTGTGAGGGCATGTAGGATGGTGCTCTCAGATACCTGGGCAGGTGGAAATGTCCCCTGAGCTAGAGCAGGACAGTCTTCTGAGAGATGGCTTTGAAGGTGAGGAGGCTGTCACGACAGAACAGCAGGGATGTGGAGTTGTGTGTGGCTCGGATAGTGGAGGGGCTTACTGCCAGTGACATGTGCAGGAATCTCCAGGGTGGTGGTGGTCTTCAAGACCGCCAGTGTCTAGGTCATCTCCTGCTGGAGCAGGAGGGACACAGACAAGGCTAGGGTGGGTCTGACTTGGGTCTTGGGAACATCCTGGAAGGATGATATGAGCAAGGGATGGGTCACACAGGATTCTCCCCGAGTCCCCACGGTGGCTGATGGTGAGAGGGAAGGTAGAAAAGGCCAAGCAGGTGCTTTGCTATGCAGCTTCCATCAACAAGAGAATCATTCCTTTAAATCTGCTGAACAAGGTAAGAAGCTTCAGGCTTGGAGTGGGACGAGGTCTCAGACCTAGGGGTGTCCCAGTTCACTGCTTGAGAATGGAAACAGCAGAATTGAACCCTTCCAGGAGAAGGCCAGAACCCTGGCTGGCACAGTGGTGGGTGGATGGTGGGGAGTAGGCAACTCTCACAGATCAGGTTGTGGGGAGACAGGGTTGGGGTCTTAGTGCTATCTCTGGTTGGTCTGCTTGCCCTTCAGCTGCAGCCATGTAATAAGAAGATGACTACATCCTCTGTCCTGGATTTCTTTAGCAATAGGCACCTCCGCAAGTTGATCTTCATGATAAGCGGCCTGTGGTAAGTTCTCAGGGCTGGCCAGGATGCACTGCAGACACATGCAAGCCAGGAACCTCAGTGATGGAGGTGTGGTCGAGCTACCAGGGGAGGCAAGGGGTGAGGCCTTAAGGTGCCTGCTCGGACCTCCTACATATTTTCCCGCTATATTCCCATCTTGGTGTGGCGCTGTGAGTTAATGAGCCAGACTGCAAAGCCGTTTGAACTGCAAGGTCGGCAGTTCAAGCTCACCCGCTGCTCCTTGGAAACCGTATACAGGGTCACTATGGGTTGGGACTGAGTCCACGGCACTTCTCAACAACAACAATCCCCGTCCTGAGGGGCTCTGGTAACGTAGTGGTTACGAATAGGGCTGCTAATCTCTCGGTCAGCAGTTCAAAACTACCAGCCACACAGCAGGAGAAAGATGAGGACTTCTGCTGCCAAAAAGATTTACAGCCTCAGAAACCCTCTACAAGGTCTCTATGAGTCGGACCCAACTACACAGCACACTACCGCCACCTTCCCCATCTGCCGCTCATCTTTGCTCTATGTGTGTGTGTGTGCATGCATCTGTCTGTCTGTCCATTTCTCCCTTTCTCCTGGCTTCCTTCCAGGTTTGCCATCAGCTACAACTATTTAACACTGAGCCTGAAGGTGAAGACTTTTAGCATAAACCCCTATAGGAGACGCATCATTTCTAGCCTCATAGAGGTGCCTGCCCGGATGTGCTGCATCTTACTCGTGGAGCAGATTGGGAGGAAATGGGCACTGGCTGTGACTCTCCTCCAAGGCTTCCTGATATCCTTGTTTGCCATTTTGCTTCTCCAAGGTACAGCAACCTCTTCCCTGCCCAGCATTTCTTTTCTCTCTCCTGACTGCACCCTGCTTGGCCCATAACCTGAGTGGCCTGGGAGCTGGCCTTCTGCACTCACAGCCCACCTATGCTGAAGAGGGGGACCTTGGGAGCAGGCTCCTTCACTAGGAGCTGCCTGCCTCAGCATGGCCTGAGAGGTATGGGCATGCTGCCCAAAGGACTCGTCCTTGCTCAGGGCCGTGGGCAGCCTTCTTCATCCTGGTTAAAATATATGTCAGTAGCAGATATGATGGTTAAATGTGAACAGATGATGGCAAAAATAATCATTCAACTGCTACCTCAGGTCCTGTCTCTCATCTGTAGCTCCTTTGCTTGGGAAATGCCTCTGCTTTAACTTCAAAGGTCCTGGTGGCACAAAGTTTGCACTCAAATACTAACCTAAGGGTTGGGGGTTCAAACCCACCCAGTGGCTCCACAGAAGATCAGCTTGATCTCTGATGTCACCCCAGGGCTGGAGTGTGGGGAGTGGGGAAGGTCCAGGAAAGGTTGTCAGGGAGGAACTGTAAATCATCCATCTCCAGACCCATGAACAGAGCCTCCAAGCCCCAGATTCACCATGCCTGCAGAATGGAGTTCCCTAAGTACTAGTTCTTTTCTGTCTCCTTCAGCATTTTTGTACCGCCACCTAGAACTGGGTATCCTGGAGAAATTAACACCAGTTCCAGCTACGTAGGCCTCAGCTCCTCCTGTCCACCCCAAGGTGGATGAAGGGGAGGGTTAGGAACAGGAGATTGGCCCACAGGCCATGGGGAGGATATGCTGAATGGGCCAGGGGGCTAAGTGGATGCCCAAGGAGAGAGTGGGCAATGAAGTGAGGTGGGGTTGGGGAAGCTGCAGCTGGCTGAGGATTTGGGAAAGTGAGAGCATTGTTGGCAGAGCTGTGGGGGCTGGGCACAGTCTGGTGGATGATGGTTTGTAAGGCTCGTGGGGTACCAATGAAACCTCCCAGACTGCTGACCAGTTCAACTGCAGATGAACTAATTCCAGGCTTGACTGGGCCTCTGGCAGTCTGAGTCCACTGACAAGGTGGTGGGAATGGACTATTCAGATGCCTTCTTGGAGGCACTAAGGAAGAGTCCATGGGACAGGTTTCCACCACTTGCTCTGAGGGGATTACAGGCCCAGACTCAGGTGGCTGTGTTGACTGGCCACAGAGTTGAAATTCATGGTGATCTTGGCAATCCTGATCGAAGAGTTCATTCTGACCACCTCATTCACCCTGCTCTTCACCTACACTGCTGAGCTCCTGCCTACCGTCCTCAGGTATGTGGGGTGAGGGCGGCCCTGGGGCCTGAGGAGGTGGCATGGGCCTGAGGCAGGATGGTCATTAGCAACATTGATAGGAGCAGCTAAATTTATTGAGCACTTGCCTGGTGACAGACACTGAGCTAAGCACTTTACACAGATTATCTCTGAACCCTCACAAAAATCCCCCAAATGCTATCACCAATCCTATTGCAGATACGAAAATCAGAGAAATGGACAGCACTTGCTCAAGGTCAGGCTGTCTGACTCCAGAGCCCTGCCCACACATCCTCCTGGAATGTCTTTGGGGCCCCCTTCACTACAGGAGCCCTCAGCAATGACAGCAGTGTCACCTGGTAGCACTACCCAAGTCCTCTCTCTGACACCCACACAATACAGTATGGTTCTTCTTTCTCCCACTCCTAATATCGCGACCACCACCACCACCACCACTAAGTAGTAGACCCAGAAGGAGGTATTACCCATCTTGAATGAATGAAGAACAAAGTTGGGCCCAGAGTGGGGAAGGGTAGAAACTGCATCCTCTGGGCCTGTGGGGCCTCCCAGAAGACAGCTCTTGCTCCCCCTGCAGGACGACGGGCCTGGGACTGGTGTCTTTGACCTTGGCCGTTGGATTCATCCTGTCCCTGATCATAACGCTCATCAACCAGGGCTCCACCATCCTGCCCATCTTTTTTTCCTGCTTCTCAGCTGTCCTGACTGTGTACCTCTGCATCCTGATGCCGGAAATGCAAAACCAGCCCCTCACTGACAGTGTAGAGCAGTTCAGGTGCGTGCCTGATGTCTACCTCCATTCAGCCTAGGGCCTGCTCCCCAAGACCTTGTCACTGTGCACCTCTGCCCCTTTGCAAGAAGATCCAGCCACCTGGGGGTCACCCCATGGCTATAGCAGCCTCCTGGCTCGCTCTGATGTCTGCCTGCTCTAGCTCAGCCACTGCCGACTCCCAGGTCTTCTTCTGTACCCCACCCCCATCCTAAGCCACCAGGAAGCAGCTGTCTGCCTGTCTGGACTGGGTGATGCTCCTGGACTTGGGGAGGTGTCCTCCAGGGGCATTCTAGCAGTACCCTGGCCTCCCTCCCTCCTTCCAGAGCACAGGAGACCAGCAGGGAACCAGCTCTCTGAGTACCTCTCCTTTCCTGTCAGAACTCCCAGGTTCTCTTAAAGAACTCAGTGTTCATTCACAATTGTGGCCCTTCCCTCAGTAGCTACACTTAGAAACTGGATTTCACTCCAGTCCCTTCACAGACGCTGCTGGCCTCTGTGCCTTCAGGATACTTGTCATGCTTGGTAGAACCATCTTTGGGATTTGGGCCAATAGAGCCCATAGTGCTTTCAGGGGTCTAAGAGAAACAGTGAGGCACAGAGATTGCCTGAGGTCCTGCAGTACCCTCTGTTCTGTACTAAAGGGGGTCACTGGCTCTGGTCTTCCTCTTCTTTCCCCCTTCTGTCCCTCCTTGAACTCTGTGCTAGGAGTTGTGCCAGGGTTTATACTGTCAGAGCTAAGAGAGTTCCACCCTTGATGAAGTCATTGAGGGGACACAGTTATCAACAGTGTGCTCTGACAGGGATGTGCAGAATCTTTAGAAAGAAGGAAGGGGCTTTGGGGAGCTATGGCGGGCTTCACAGAGGAAGTGACATTCGAGTAGGGCTTTGAAGTATGAACAGGAGTTGCCCCAGTATAGAGAGGAGAGAATGATGCAACAGAGTAGAGAACATGATGGTTAAGTGGAGCCAAAAGGCCTAGGTTTCTATTCCTGAGCTACCATTACCCTAATACCTCTGAGGTTCTGTTTCTTCATTTGCAAAAAGGATAATATAGTAATAATAATAGCTGACATTTAATAAGCATGTACTCTGTGTAAGATCATGGAGTCCTGGTGTGGCACTGTGGGTTAACGCGTCAGACTGCAAAGCCGTTTGAACTGCAAGGTCGGCAGTTCAAGCTCACCATCTGCTCCTTGGAAACCCTATACAGGATTGCTATGGGTCGGAACCAACTTGATGGCACACAACAACAAATGTGTGAGATCTAGTCCTATATATGCTTTACCTCACTTTGTCCTCATACAAACCACATGGGAGGTAGGCTTTATCATTAATCCACCAATTTACAGATGAAGAAACCGAGTACAGAGATATAAAGCCACATAGTCCAGCCTGCACCTCCCATAAAATTTTTGGTAGAATGGTTTTTACTGTTAAGTGCCATCGAGTCAGTTCCGACTCATGGTGACCCTGTATAGGGTTTATAAGGAATGGCTGGTGAGTTTGAACCGCTGACCTTGTGGTTCAAACTGATTTGTGGCCCTGTACTTATTCTCTAGCACCACATCAAGCCCACATAGTCCACTTGACGTAATGCCTTGCACATAGCATGTGCTCATTAAATGTTAGCAATGATGATGGTAGGTGGAAACCGAAAGACATGGAAAAGTGAAAGCTATGGTCAAGGCTGGGAGATAGAACTGATCCTGGGCCCTTGAAGAAGCTTAGCTGAGATCTGCAGGAGTGGGAAGGCCCACCTTGTGGGGAATGCAGAGCTGGCCATGACTGAAGGGGTCTTAAAGTCACTGCTTTCCTCAGTCTCCAGAAAGACTTGATCAGGGATTTGTTGTTTGAGAACCTAATTGATTCATCGCTGGAAGATGTGAGTGAGGAGGCAGCCAAGAATGCAATTCTCAATACCATGGTTCACAATCTGGACTCAGACACTGTCACCACCAAGGAACAGCAGTCCAGAGGAAAGGACCTCTGAGGGTCAGGACCTCCAGTAGCTTCCGGCTGGACCTGTGTGACTGGGGCCTAATCACTCCCTAGCTTAGGGGACTGGGTCAGTCCTTCTCTGAGGTTAGCCCTCAAAACCCAAACTTTCTCCTTTTGGAGGAGTAAGGCTGTGATATGTTCTAATAAAGATGCTATGTTGGTCTTAAGATCAATCTGTTCAAAGATTTCTGTGTCCAGAGAACCCAGAGGTCCTGGCCTGTGGGAAGATGGACCAGACACAGGTTCCCTCAGCCGCCTTAGGATCCTTAGCTAAACCCTTGGGGACACCAGAAGAGTACTCTGGGAGGGTTTTGGGTGGATGATGTCTGAGGAGGCCAGGTTTGTGTCCCTAGACCCACCACACTTCTAGTCTAGGCAGCTTCTAGAGCGAGTGTGCTCCAGCCCAGGCTGAAGGCAGATTTCAAATCCCATCTGTATGCACTGGTCAGGACTTGGGTCGACAGTGAGGAATGAGAGCTTGTCCTGTTTGTTCCACTGCATAAGGCTTTCACACTAATTCTTCCTTTGATGCTCTCAAATAAGAATGTCTTTGGAGATGGTCCAATTAATTCTCATCCTTGGGGATTCTTTCCCTGATGACTTCTGCCTAGCTGACCTCTGATCTCTACCACCCTGAGAATGAGCTTCCATATCCCAGCTCACACTGAAGGTGAGTCTGCACTTCCCAATCAGTTTTAGGGTTCCCCCAGGAATGCTCAGAAAGCCTCATCCATTAGCCAGACAGGGAAGGCTTTGGGGATAGGCCTTCGGAACTGCTACCTCTGTCTCTGGAAAGGGAGTTCCTGAGACTTGGATCTTCTCCTCTGAGGGTATCCAGTTTATTGCAAGGTCAGGAAGTTTCAGGGGGTAGTTCTGGCCTGACTTTTGGAATTTCTCTCATGGAGCAAGGGCAGCTGGCATGAAGTGCCATAAAGCAGAAACCAATCACCAACATTTCAGGCTGTCTAGGCCGAGCACAGAGTCCTGATGTGGCACTATGGGTTAATGCGCCAGACTGCAAAGCCGTTTGAACTGCAAGGTTAGTACTTCAAACTCACCAGCTACTCCTTGGAAACCCTATACATGGTCGCTATGGGTCAGAACTGACTCGATGGCACTAAACAACACAACAACAGGCCGAGCACACAGCTTCAGGGGTGGTCTCTAAGCTTCAGACATCAACAAATGGGTGTCCAAGGCTTCCCCTGTCAGTTTTGATTTCTGGTCTCTTGGTTCTTTATGGAATTAACCAGGACTGCCTCCAAAGTGGGACTTGATGAGCCCCGAAAGGGTTTTGCAAAGTACCCACTGACACAGCACTAACCAAAACGACTTGACCCTGACTTATGGTAACCCCATGTGCATCAGAGTAAAGCTGTGCTTTATGGGGTTTTCAATAACTGGTTGTATCGAAAGTAGATTGCCAGACCTTTCTTCCGAGGCAGTTCTGGGTGGGTTTAAGCCACCAACCAACCTTTTGGTTAGTAGTTGAGCGCTTAACTATGTGTGCCACCTACAGATGCCTAGGATGCTTTCAAGGTTTCCTTCCCTCTCCACCCTTTTGAGCTGTGCAGACCAGCATTAACCTAAGCCATGATCAAGCCTAAAATAGTCCATTGGCATCGAGTCGAGTCGATTCTGATTCACAGGAACCCTATAGGATGGGGTAGAACTGCCCCCACAGGGTTACCAAGGCTGTCATCTTTACAGAAACAGACTGCCACATCTTTCTTTCACAGAGCTGGTGGATTCGAACCACTGACCTTTTGGGTAGCAGTTGAGCATTTTAACCACCGTGCCACTAGGTCTTCTTTATGAAACACTTGCCCTCAAATGCTTTTGTAAGAAGAATTTAATTAGTGCCACATGGAACGGGTTGGAGATGGGTGGCTACAGTGGGATGGGTGCACCCTACATGACCTCCACATTTTTCTTAGGTGACTAGGACTTGCCAGTCAGTTCCAGATAGGACCTATTTGGTTTGCTTACCTAGCCATCCTATTGCTGTTGAGTTGTCTCCTACTAACCACAGTCCCATGTGTCAGAGTAGAACTGTGCTCTGACAATGGAGTTTGGGGAAGTAGATCGCTAAGCCTTTCTTCTGAGATGCCTCTGAATGGACTTGGACCATCAACGTTTTTTATACTCAGGGACTCCTTGTTGCCCTAATCAATGGCTGATATTACCTAGAATTTGACATCATAAATTCTGACCAACTGTTGATCCATGCTGTCCTACACAATAGACAACAGTGGTCTAATACAATACTTGTCCTTTTGTGATTGACTAATTTCCCTTAGCTTAGTGTCCTCCAGGTTCATCCATGTTGTGAAGTGTTTCATCTTTATTCTTCAATATGTAGTATTCCAATGAGTGTATGTACCAAAGTTTAACCATTCTTCTGTTGATGGGCATTTAGGCTGTCTCCATCGTTTTGCTATTGTGAACAGTGCTGCAGTGAATGTGGGTGTGCATTTGTCAATTGGTGTCACGGCTCTTACATTTTAAGGATATATACCAAGTAGAGGGTCCCAGTCGCTCTACATCCTGGCCACCTTTTGTTATTTTCTGTTTTTCCTTTAACTTTGCTAAATACTGGAGTAAGATGATATCTCATTGTTTTGATTTGCATCTCTCCAGTGGCTGATGATCCTGAGCATTTCTTCATATGTTTGTTGACCGTCTGAATGTCTTCTTTGGTGAAATGTCTACTTATGTTCTCTGCCCATTTTCAAATCGGATTATTTGTCTTCTTGTTGGGGCATTGAAGTGTTATATACATTTTGGAGAATAATCCTTTGTCTGATAATGTCGATGCCTAACATTTTTTTCTCATTCTATGGATTCTGTTTTTCCTCTTTTGGTAAATTCCTTTGATGCACATAAGTGTCTAATTCTTAAGAGGTCACCTGTTTTGTCTTCTACTTACATGTTTTCATTTGTTTGATAGTATATTTATGCCATGTATCAGAGCCCCTAAGTTTGTCCCTGTCTTTTCAGTGATAATCTGTATCATTCTCAGCTTTCCATTCAGGTCTTTAATCCATATTGAGTTCATTTTTGTATATGGTGTGAGATGTGGGTCTGTTTCATTTTTCTTAAGATGAACTTCCAGTTTTGCCAGTACCATTTTTTTAAGAGACTTATCTCTTCCCCATTTAATGCTTTTGGCTTTTTGTTGAAGATCATCTGACCATAGGTGGATAGATTTTCTTCTGGGTTCTGAATTCAGTCCAATGATCTATGTATCTTTTGTTGTAACCAAGCTGTTTTGACTACTGTGTTTGTGTAGTAGGTTCTGAGATCGGAAAGTGAGAGCTCTCCTACTTTGTTCTTTTTAAATAATGCTTTGCTTATCCAGGGCCTCTTTCCTTTCCATATAAAGTTAGTGATTAGTTTTTCCATCTCTTTAAAGAATGATGTTGGAATCTGGATTGGGATTGCATTATAACTATAGTCTGCTTTTGTTCGTGTTGACATTTCACTATGTTAAGTATTATTACCCACAGCATGGCACATTCCTCCCTTTCTGCATATCTCTTTTGCTTTATTGTACTAGTGTTTTGTAGTTTTCTTTGTGTAGGTCTTTTATTTCTCTGGTTAGATTTGTTCCCAAGTATTTCATCTTTTGAGAGGCTATTGTACATGGTATTGTCTTCCTGATTTCCTTTTAAGAGCTTTCTCTATTAGTGTAAAGGAATCCATCCAACTGATTTTTTTTTTTTTATGTTGATCTTGTATCCTGCCATTTTGCCAAATCTATCAGTGAGTTCCAATAATTTGCTTGCTGAATCTTTGAGATTTTCTAAGTATAGAATCATATCATCTATAAGTAGGGAGAGCTTTATTTCTTCTTTGCCATTTTGGATGTCTTTAATATCTTGCCTTATTGCTCTGGCTATGATTTCCAGCACAATGTTCAATAAAAGTGGTGATAAAGGGCATTCTCATCTGATTCTTGTTCACAAGGGAAATGACTTCAGTTTCTCACCCTTGAGAGTGATGTGGCTGTTGGTTTTGTATAAATGTCCTTAATTATGTTGAGGAGTTTCCCTTCTATCCCTTCTATCCATATTTTTTAGTGCTTTTATCAGGAATGAGTGTTGGATTTTGTCAAATGCCTTTTCTGACTCAAATGATCGTGTGATTTTTTTTTTATTATTTATTTATGTAGTAGGTTGCTTTGATTATTTTTCTAATATTGAACCATCCTTACATACTTGATAAGAATCCTGCTTGGTTATGATGACTTTTTTTGGACATCTTGCTGGATGCTATTGGCTAGGATTTTGTTAAGAATTTTTGCATCTCTGTTCATGAGGGAATTTTGTGTATAATATTCTTTTTAGTGATGTCTTTGCCTGATTTTGATATCAGACTTAACACTCCAAAAATGAATTTGGAACTTTTCCATCCTTTTCTATATTATGGAATAGTTCGAGTAGAAGTAGTGTCAGCTCCTTTCTGAATGTTTGATAGAATTCACCAGTAAAACAATCTGGGCCTAGACTTTTCTAGTTGAGTGTTTTTAAATGACTTGATCAATTTTTTCTCTTGTTATAGACCTGTTCAAGTTTTCTACTTCAGTCAGTGTTAGTTTAGGTAGGTCGTGTGTTCCTAGAAATTTGTCTGTTTCTTCTAGGATTTCAAATTTGTTGGACTACAATTCTTCATAGTATTGTGTTATTACCCCTTTTATTTCTGTTGGTTCTGTTGTGATATCACCCATATCATTTATTTGTGTTATTTGTATCTTCTCCTTTTTTGTGTGTTTGGTTAGATTTGCCAATGGTATGTCAATTTTATTAATCCTTTCAAAGAACCAACTTTATGTCTTGTTGATTCTGGTGGCAGAAGACCTATTTTGTTGCTCCTTTTCTAATTGTTGGAGATGTTGGCTTAAGAGGTTGATTTGGATTCTTTCTTCTAAAAAGGATGTGAGTTTATTGGTATAAATTGCCCTTTGAGCACTGTTTTTTCTGTGTCCCAAGGGCTTTAGTGGATTCCTAGTGTGGTACTGTAGGATAAGCACTGGACTGCTAACCACAAGGTTGGCAGTTCAAACCCACCAGTCACTCCTTGGAAGTCCTATCCAGGATCACTATGAGTTGGAACCAACTCAACACAGACTATGCACTAAACAGTAGCAACAAAGGTTTTTGTATGTTGCATTTTTCATTCTCATTTGTTTCTATGAATTTTTTTTTTTTTTTAGTTTTTATTGTGAATTGAGTGAAAGTTTACAGGGCAGGTCATCAGTTTTACATTCAACAAATCATACACCTTGTTTCATTACAATGATTATAATCCCCTTCATGTACCATCAGTTAACAATATTTCTCTTTATTCATTTTAGCTGTTTTTTGTTTTGTTTTGAACACTCAGGCATATATAATAATTTTCACCTCCAAAGGGCACATTCTGTAAGCCTGCCTCCTGGCCACCAGCTCTTAGTCCTTCTCTTTCCATGAATCTAGAGTCCTCAGCTGCTCCCTCTCTTCCTCCATCTCTGGTGTCACTGCTTCTTTGGATAGGGTCCCACATTCTGCTGTGTGCTTCTCCCTTGACAGTCCTTTGGTTCTGGACTATAAGATTAACAACTCCCCCATTTTTTATATAAAACTTCTGGCTTTACGATTGTGACAGTCGCAGTTAGTCATGATAAGTATTATACTCATTATTGAATCATAAGAATCTTATCCCCATCTCTTTTAACCAGACCCATCTAGACAAGATGAAAACTATTCAATGGAATAGTTTTTTTTTTTAGAAATTTTTTTAAGGAATTTTTAAAATTTCATTTTTTATTTGTTTTATTACCAAGTAGCTTTTGAGCAGGGTGTTATTCAATTTCCATATATTTGATTTTTTTCTCCTTGATTTTCTAATTGTTGATTTCTAGTTTTATAGCTTTGTGAACTGAGAAGATGCTTTGCAGTATTTCGATGCTTTAAAATTTTACTGAGGGTTGCTTTGTGATTTAACATCTGGAAGATGTTCCTTATGCACAGGAAAAGAATGTATGTTATTCTGTTGTTGGGTTGAGTACTCTGCATATGTCCATGAGATCAAATTGGTTGATTGTGTTGTTTAGTTCTCCTGTGTCTTTGGTGAGTTTCTTTCTAATTGTTCTGTCCTTCATCAAAAATCATGTATTACAATCTTCTACTATTATTGTAGAGTTGTCTGTTTCTTTCTTCAGGCCTATTAGAGTTTGATTTATATATTTTGACGTTCTTTCATTGGGGTCATAAATATTTATTATGGTTATGTCTTTTTATTCAATTGACCCCTTGATGAAGATATAATGCTCTACTTTATGTCTTATGCTGGTTTTTTTGCCTTAAACTATTTTATCAGAGATTAAAATTGCCAGTCTTGCTCATTTTTTATTGTCATTTTCTTGATATGTTTTTTTTCCATCCTTTGATTTTTAGTCTTTGTCTTTGTATTTAAGATGTGTCTCTTGTAGACAGCATATTGAAAGATACTGTTTTCTTATCCTATCTGCTATTCTCTGTCTCTTGTCTGGTGCAATTAATCCATTTACATTCCAGCGTAATTATGGATAGGTATGAACTGGTTGCTGTCATTTGCTGTATGTTTTTTGTGATGCTGCTGGTTTCTGTTACACCTAATTTTCTACGCTGAGATAATTTTGTTGTGGATTTTCTTTTCATTTTCACTTCTGTTGTGTTAATGTTTACCGAAGCTTTCTTATTTTCCTTTTTAAAATTATTTTTATGTGATGGTATACTAATTGTCTTTGAGGTTATCCTATAATTTATTAATATTTTCCCTCATATAAATAGTCTATTTTATCTTGAAATCTACTTGACGTCCTCATTATTTGGTATTTCTGTATCAACATTACACTATTCCCTCTTTTTGCTTTGTAGTTGAGTTCATTATAAATTGATATTTCTGGTTCTCTATTTTCAGTGTTATAGGTTGTACTTTAATACTTTTTTATCTGGACTGATAACTTTAAGATCAGTGATTCAAACCCACTAGCTGTTCTTCAGAATCCCTGTGTGGGGTTGCTATGAGTCAGAAATAACTCAATGGGACTTAACAAAACCAACAGCAGTATATCTGGATTGGGTTCTAGCTTGGGTCAGGTTTTGTAGAGAAGCAAAACCAGTGCAGCATATATATGTGTGTGTGTATGTATATATAAATATATGTTGTTGTAGTTGTTAAGTGCCGTTGAGTCGGTTCTGACCCATAGTGACCCAGAACAGGGTTTCCGAGGTTGTAAATCTTTATGGCAGTAGAAAACCTCATCTTTCTCCCACGGAGCAGCTAGTAGTTTCGAACTGCTGACCTTGCAATTTGCAGCCCAATTTGTAACCACTACACTACCAGAGATTACTCCTATATATACGTATATATATATATAGAGAGAAGTTCATTCTCAAGGAAATGGCTTACAATTGCAGAGTCCCAGGTCCCCAGCAGAAAAGAGAGAAGGAGGCTTTCCCTTAGGTCCATTATTTTGGGAGCAGAGTACACCCCAAGAAAACATCCCTTTAATTGATTGACTTCTCATAGTCGCTACTCATAGTTAACTGTGCCTGTTTTAGGTTTTATCACCATGGGAATAAGCACATCCCAACTGCTAAACATCTGGAAATCCTGGCCTAGTCAAGTTGAAACAAAATCCTAACTATTACAGCCCACCCTTGTCAACTTGGCACCTATAAACTATATGCATAATCTATAAATCAAGAAAATTATAAAGTAATACATGCACCTAACATGATATAACTAAAACATGTACAATAAAAAGCACACAGGCCCCATTTACATCTTATATGTCACAAATGAAAAAGCAAAAATATTTGATGCACACCTACAAGACAAAACGTAAAATAAATAGATATTCATTTGAATGGTTAATGGCCATATTCTGCAAGCCACCCTTGTGCCTATAGGCATATGCAGCCTTACTCGGTTACCACTTTTCCAGGCAGGTATCCTAAGCTCCACTCATGCTCTTCCTTCTTAATGGTCCTTGAGATCCTCTGTTCCTTAAAGAGAACTACTCCCTCTTGTTACACATCTTCTACAATTATAGTTTTAATGATAACAATTAATCCCACTAACAATTAGTCACAAGTGAAATCATTAAATCATATCAACATCATACCCTACCCCCTTTCACCACACCTATAAGAAAAAGAGGGAAACTATTCAGTGGGGATTCTTCCGTATCCCCCTCATTCTAAAACTAAAACCCATGAAAACTTGTAAGGCAGCCACTTCATGCATTTATAGCCCCCCATTTTTGATAGCCAATGTCTAAATTTCCCATTCCTGTCATCCCAGTGGATGCCCTGGTGTGACACTGTGGGCTAATGTGCTTGACTACAAAGTCTCTTTGAATCACAAGATCTGCAGTTCAAGAAAGCATCCCTTTTTTTCATGTCTTTTCAAATGCAAGTGTACTGCTACTGAAGGGTCTGGACGGGGCTCAGGATTTCACCTAAGGCCCCATACTCTACAAAGGCTTAAAGCAAGAAGCCTATTTTTTTCTGGCCAAATTCTAACTCCCCTTTTAGAAAATCCAATCCAGGTTTCCTGGTATGGTGCTGTAGGATAAACACTGGACCGATAAGCCAGTTTGAACCCAAGTCGGTGGTTCAAACTCACCATCCACTCTTCAGAAACCCTATACAGGGTCACTATGAATCAGAATCCACTTGAGGGTACATAACAACAACAACAACAACAATAAAGTATAGGCTGAAGGTGGACTTACAAGCTCTATGTGATCATCACATCCAATATTCATTTCCATCATCCATGTAAATCTATTTTATAATAGTAGATGAGAGAAACCAATATCCAAAAGGCAGCCAAACATATAAACCTTTTAAAAACACTCAAGTTCAATCTTTTCTTCTTCATTGGACTAATCCCATTTATATGCATATGGCAGGGTGGATTCCAGTGTGCCCTGACCCCTTAGCACCCATCTAGTTTAACCAGCATGTCATCAGCTTCGGGCAACTCCAGAAGCTGCTCTCTTCTCAGACGAAATATTTGATCCCATGTCCCTTCATTCTTTCTCTTATCAAACCTCCTTCATGGTCCTAGAGCCATGACAGTGAAACCTGCTTATAGCATCAACAGCTTAAACAGGTGGGGACCATGTCTGACTTCAAACTCCACAAAGGGAAAAGAGGGCTAAACTCAAAAGCCCAAGGCTGATTCCTATAAAATGGAGGTCAGACATGCCTCTAAACTATTTCAGTGCCTTTGAAATTAGTCAGATTTGACAACTAATTTAGAAAACTCATCCTTGAGATTTTGTTTCTCTAGAAGCCCACTCTCTTGGTACCACATGTCTTAGGCTGGGTTTCCTAGAGAAGCAAAACCAGTGAAACATATATGTCTATATATAAAGAGAAGTTTATTATCAAGGAAATTGCTTACAATTGCAGAGTTCCAGGTCCCCAGGAGAAGAGAGCAAGACCTTTTTTTGTGTTTCCATTATGTTGGGAGCAGCCTACACCCCCAAGGAAGCATCCCTTTAATTGATTGGCTGCTCATAGCTGCTCATCACAGAGTTAACTATGCCTGCATTAGGTTTTATCCTCTTGGGAATAAGCACATCCCAACTTCTAAACCTATGGAAATCCTGGCCTATTCAAGTTGACACAAAACCTAACTATTGCAGGTTCTGGGTGGTCTTGTGTTAATTTCAGGTTATTGTCTGTTTTTGTTGCTGCTCAATCCAAAGAATACCCTTTATTATTTTTTTTTAATAAAGTTGGTCTAGTTATGACAAATTCCTTTAATTTCTGTTTATATGAAAATGGCCTCATTTTGTTGTTATATTTGAAGGATGGCATTTTTGGGAATATGATGCCTTTTCTTTCAGAGTTGTGTATATGTCATCCCGTTGCCTCTTTGCCTACCTGGTTTCTGCTGAGAAATCAGAGCTTAATCTTATTAGCTCTCCTTTGTTGCTAACTTTTTGTTTTTTCCAGAGCTGCTCTCAGGATTCTTTCCTTGTCTTTGGTTTTGGAAAGTTTGATTGTGTTATGTCTTAGTGATTTTATTTTGGGCACTATCCTGTTTTGGGTGTCTTCAGCTTCTTTTCTGCTTATCTTTCATGATGTTAGGGATGTTTTCTTCCAACAACTCTTTGATAATTTTCTCTGTGCTTTTTATTGTCTCTTCCTGTTCTGAAATTCCAGTTACCCATAAGTTATTCCTCTTCCTTGTGTCCCACATAACTCTTAGGCTTTCTTGCGTCATTCTTTTTCCTGATTGTTTTTCAAGCATACTAGTATCGAGAGATTTATCTTCAGTCTCACAAATTGCAGACTTCCATTGCTTCAAGTGTTCTTCTTTGCCCTTCAATGATGTCCATTTCTGAACTCTTAGTATTCTTGAGATTTCTACTTGCAGGCTTTGCATTGCTTGAAAATTTGTATTTATTTTTGTGTGTTTGGTCTTGTAGTATTTTCCTGAATTCTTCTAAAGCTTTTTCTGTATTCTCCTTGCTTTCCTCGATATTTCTATCAATCCTTATAAGGTACCTAAATTCATTCTTTTGAATTCCTTTATAGTTAGTTCCATTAACCTCTTCTTCTTCAGAAACATTTTCTTTCTCTATATCTTTGTCATTTGTTGGAACCATTGTCTCTTGTTTCTTTGTGTGAGCCTGTTTTCTCTGGGATATTGTGTTTATATTTAACTTATGTCTATGTGTTCTTAATATCTCATTAACTGTTTACTGTGGGTGTAGTTAGAGAATGGAAGCATGAGCATCCAGCTTTCTCTACTTGCCATTTATGTATCTATCTCAGTTTAGGTTTGCCTTGTGTTGGTTGATGGCTATCATTGATCAGGTGATATGGGAGCTGACATTGACTCTTGCCCAGTGAGTGGAGATGCAGAGGGTGTGGTTGTGGGTGGGTTGTATTTGCACAGTTGCTGTTGCCTATTGGATGGGAAAGAGGAGAACTGCCCCCCTTTCTCATACACACACACACACACAGAGAGAGAAGAAAACATAACAGAATAACCAAACAAGCAACCTACAATGAAAAGAGAAAATAATAAAGAAGAAACAATAAATAAAAACAGGCAGCAACCTGAAAAAAAGAATATAGTAACTAAAAGGAGAAAGGAGAGACAGGAAAATGGAGGTCTAGAAGAGAGAAAATAAAAGGAAACACTTATTTAAAAAAAGTGGGGGGGAGATGAAAAGAGAAAGAGTAGAAAGTAGTAAAGAAAGATCAAAGGGAAAAAAAAGAAGAATCTGGCAGCTGCTCCATGGCAGGAAGATGAGGCTCCCTGCTCCCATGAAGACTAGTAGTCTCGGAAACCCGATTCAGGATCTCTTTGAGTCAGAACCCACTGGATGGTACACAACTACACCACCACCACTTCCATGAACATTGGCTGTGGACTCAAGTAAAATGAAATCCTTGATTACTTCAGTCTTTTCTCCATTTATCATGATGCTGTCTATTGCTCCAGGTGTGAGGATTTTTGTTTTCTTTACATTGAGTTGTAATCCATATTGAAGGCTATAGTCTGTTCTTCATCAGTATAAATGTTTAAAATTTTTTTTGCTTTTAACAAGCAAGGCTGTGCCATTTGTATATCACAGATTGTTTCGGTTTTGTTTTGTTTGGTGCTATAGGAGGAAAGAGTTAAGCTTAGGGTTAGGACTATGACTAGGTCTAGGCTAAGCCTTGTACTTTGTTGTTATTGTCAAGTGCTGTCGAGTCAGTTCTGACTCTGTTGAGTTTGAACCACCCACTTAGAGGTTCAAACTGACCCCGAGGCCGGTTTTAATCCTATAGCACTACACAGATTATGGTTAGCGTTAGGGTTAGAAATAGGAATAAGGTAGGAGTAAATCTTAGTCTACTTTTAAGGTTACAATTAGGTTTCTTTTTATTTATTTATTCTTTAAAACTACTTGATTTCCTTTTTATTTGGAAGTTCTTTAACTACATTATTCTCTCATTTTACCTTGTAGATTTTTTTGTTGATGTTACAACAAACCAATCTTTCTGGTTCCCTATTTTCAGTCTTGTAGGTTTTTGTTTTACTTTGGGCACTTTCAAGCCCGGCAACAATTGTGAGGTTGGCCAAGGAACAGGCAGTGTTTCATTCAATTGTACATAGGGTCACTATGAGTTGGTACCAACTTGATGGTACCTAACAACAACATATCTGAAATTGGGAGTCCTGGTGGGGCCGCTGTGAATTAATGCCCCAGACTGCAAAACCATTTGAACTGCAAGGTCGGTGGTTCAAGCTCCTCGGAAACCCGATACAAGGTCGCTATGTGTCGAAATCGACTCGACAGCACTTAATAACAACAACATCAATTTCTGAAATTGAATTCTGGGTGATAGTGTCATGGAATCTTAGATTGTTGTCTGTTGTTGGTTCTGTGTCTAAAGAGCTCCCTTTAGTATTTTTTTGTAAGTTGGTCTAGTTTTTACTAATTATTTTAATTTCTGTTTATTTGGAACCATACTAATTTTAACCATTATATTTGATGACAGTTTTGCTGGGTGTATGATTGTTGGTTGGCAATTTGTTTCTTTCAGAGTTTTATATATGTCATCCTACTGTCTTTTTACCTGCTGAGAAATCAGAGCTTAGTCTTATTAGTTTTCCTTTGTAGGTAATTTTTCATTTTTCCTAAGCTGCTCTTAGAAGTCTTTCCTTGTCTTTGGCTTTGAAAAGTTTAATTATAATGTCTTGCTGATTTTCTTTTGGAGTCTATCCTGTTTGGAGCATCCTTTGCCTCCAGTCTGCTGTATCAGAAAATCTCAAGGTGGCCTTATAGCTGCAGATCAGTCAACAGCCTGTCCTCTCTTGCTGCTCCTGTTCAGTTACCTGTTACAATGGGCACTCAGTCCACTTCTCTAACCTATCCTCTGGAATTCAGGATTCCACTATCCGTATGTTTCACTTAGTGTCCTTGTTGCAGAGTATCTGCTTAGCTCATCTGCTTACTCTGACATCTTACCCAAAGTCCTATCATCAGTTGTTAATGAGCCTTCCTCTAATCCTGATGCCACATTCTTATTCATATAGTCCAGTTTCTTGGATTATTTGCTCAGCATATAGATTGAATACAACTGATGAAAGGGTGCATACAACCCAGAAACACACCTTTCCTGATTATAATCCATGCAGTATCCTTTGCTTAGGTTTTCATAGCAATTCTAAATAGGGTTGCCAAGACTGTAAATCTTTCTTCCATGGAGTGGCTGGTGATTTTGAACTACTCACCTTGCAGTCCAAAGCCTGCAAGTGCCACCAAATAGCAATTTAGGTGAAAATAAGTACTTTCTCCTCTGAGTTCTTCAGAATCTGGTTGCTTAAATACCAAAGACTATCAAACTTTTGTCCAGACATAAACATAAAGCCAGATTTAAAAAATATCTTAAACTCTGTGAAGTTAGTTACTTATTAAATTGAAGGCAGGACATTGAAACTTGGACAATCTGTTTGCCCTGATAGGAACCATAGTTCAAAACCATTGTTTTTTAATGTTTTATTGTGATTTATATGATAGTTTACATGGGAGAACATTAGTTTTACATTCATCCTATCGTATATCGTTTCATTGCCATGGTTACAATCCCCTCCATGCATCATCAACCAACCAAAGGGTATATTCTACAAGTCTGCCCCCCGGTCATCAGCACACAGCCCCTCTCCCTCTCTGGCTCTAAAGTCCCCAGCTGTTCCATCTCTCCACGTCATCGTCTCTGCCTCCATCTCTGGCATCACTGCTTCTCTGGACAGGGTCCCGCTCTCTGTTCTTCTCCTTTGGTAGTCCCAGGGACCTCTGCTCCTAGACTGCAAAATTAATAACTCCTCTCCTTGCTACAAAATGTCTACCTTTACATTTCTAACCCTCACAATCAGTCCTGATAACAATTATTCACTATGGTATCACAGGAGACCTATCTGCATTTCCTTTCATCAGCTCCACCTAGACAGATTGAATACTACTCAGTGGAGATTCCACCTTGCTCCACGCCCTCTGGATCTAGGTTCTCTCTTGAAAGCTTGTAAGCCAGTCACTTCTTGCCTTTGTAGCTCCACCCCACTTTGGGTAGCCAATGTCCAAGTTGCCCGTCCCTGTCTGCTCTGTGTGTGGAGGGGGTGGGAATGATTCTTGCTGTAAAGATTTGTTTCCTCTTTTGAGCTACTGCATCTATAGGTGTAGGTCAAATTCATCAAATTGTATCAGATTACTCTTTTTTTCCTCTTCTTTCTTCTTCTAGTTCAGCTCTGATCATCCGGTCATTGAAGTCAAACCCATTTTTAAAATTAATTACAGCTTCCCAATTTTACAAAGAATTCTAGAGTTTTACTATTTCTAAGATAGAACAGCCAGAAGAAAGACTTTCCAATGTATTTCAAAATGAAATCTTCTGTATATATTCACTGTAAAATTTAAGGTAGATTCAATAAAAATATAAATCTGAATTATAATTGATTTCTCTATTTCATCCTCTAATTTCTGATAATTTTGATTCATAGATTTTGCCTTTGTCTTGTAAGTAGAAAACATAGTAATTAAAGTTACCAATATATTCCCAGCTTTTCACACACATTAAAATCTATTCATTTGGAAACTATATATATAAGTCTGGATAGATTTAGGCTGTTGACCAGTCTGACATTTTTGCACTAAAAGATGAAAACATATTGGAATTTTATGATATTGCATCTTTATTAAGAAAGCTTATTTTCTTCAGGATTTTTGCAAAGCGTAGTGTAGTGGTTATGAATCGGGCTGCTAATGTCATGGTCAGCAGTTTGAAACTACCAGCTGTTCCACGGGAGAAAGATGAGGCTTTCTGCTCCTGTAAAGATTTACAGCCTCGGAAACCCTGTACAGAGTCACTATGAGTCGGAACCGACTCCACGGCACATAACAACAACAAGGTTTACTTTGAGAAACTCCAAGTTGCGAATGGTTGTGAACTTCAGAAAATGAAGAGGAATTCAGGTATTGTATTATCAGAGAACAAAGTGTAAAAACTGAATTTATGCTTGCTTCTTTTTCTATTTTACAGTAGTCTTTATTGTTACAATCATCAAATGAAAGTGGGTGGTTTTTGTTGTTGTTTTTATTGTGAGTTTACATGAGAGAACATCAGCTTTACATTCATCCTATCGTATTTCATTTCATTGCAATGATTACAATCCCCTCCATGAATCATCATTCAACAGCGCTTGCGTCCATTCCCGCTGTTTTTGTTGTTGTTGTTGTTCTTTTTCTGAAAAGCTACTGTCTAGTGGTTACCCCCAGATGGGTTAGTTTTCAATGATTTCTGTGTTATTATATGATTTATTCCACAGGGAAAAAAACTATATTCAAACTTAAATTATTGATTCAAAAATCAAGGACCTTGCTAGTAAAAGAAAATAAAGACCAATTAATATCTTTGGGGAAAGTATAGGATAATATATCTGTGATCTGTGAGTGGGAAAGACTCCTTAAAAATAAACTGCAAAGTGAAAATTTGATGGATTTTATTATATTCAAGTTAGAAATTTCCAGTCAAAAAAAGGCAAAATGGAAAAAGCTAGCATAAAAATGACATGTTGCAAGAAGATATTTGAAGTATGAAAGGGCCTCAATAATTCCATGGAAAAATTCTGTCATTTAGTTCCATTTACCCACTAGTTTTTTTTTTTTATTATTATTATAATTATCCCTGAAGCTCCCTCATATCTAAAACTAATAGTGGGCTTATGTCTTGAAATAGAAGGAACTTGTGTAAATCCACATGAAGAAGACAAACATGGAATATGGGCAGAGGAAGTAACCAGGCAATTCACCTAATGGAAAACCTTGAATGGCTATTTCGTACGAGGGGGATTCAGAAAATTAGTGTGGACAATGATATTAAAAGATACTTCCAGCAAGACTTCCAGCAAGATGGCAGACTCCGCAGATGCTCTACAAGGACCCTCTACAACAAAGATGGTGGTGGTGGTGGTTGTGTGACATGGAATTGTTTCCAACTCATATGACCTTTTTTGGGTTTCTGAGGTTGTCAATCTTTATGGGAGCAGAGAGCCTCATTTCTCTCCCGGTCAGCAGCTCAGCTCATAATCCACTATGCTACCAGGGCAATTTATAAGAAAGCTATGAGAAACCAAAAGAAACAGATGAAAATTCTAGGAGCCCTGAACTTTAGAGGAAAGGTTAGAACTACTTGCTGGGAGATGAAGCGGAACAGGGATGGTGAGAGACAGAGATTGACTTGTGAAGGGCCAGTCAGACACAACGAGGCCATATTGTCAGCTGTTAGGGCAACGGAAGAGGCCTGACAGAACTGATACACACAGGCAACAGGAAAGGTGCAATTCCTTCTTTTTCCCATACTCCCCTGGTGACCAGAAGTATGGCTAGCTCCACCATCATTCACTCCCAATACAGACCTTGCTCTTTGGGAATTTGGAACCATGTGGTTCAGAACTACACTAGTTTGAAATAGGTATCAGCTGCGTCACTTTGGTGCACCACATTGGTGCCTTGATTCAGGCAGGATTGGTTCTAGATCTACTGAACCCTCAGAACCAGCAGAATAGCATTTAACCAGTCACCCTGTCCCAAGCTGCCTTGTGGGCCTAACAGACTCTGAAAGAAACCAGCTCCATCAAGAGCCTCCACAAGGACCCAACAGCTGCCCTTTAGCCGGGGCAGCGGGCCCAGGGACATCAGAACGGATCTCCCCTCCCATGGCAGAGCAGCTGCCATGGCCAAGTACTGGGCCCAGATCATCTCATCGTGATGAGCATGCAGGTGGTGGGCAGGGCCTTTGCCGGGTTCCTGCTACAGGAATTTGCAGCCAGCAAGTCAGCTGCTGCCTCCAACTTCTCTGGCTGCAGCCTACTGGAAGCCCAGCAGATTCTCAACATTTCCAAGCTGAGCCCTGAGAACATCCAGAAGAACTATGAACACTTGTTTAAGGTGAACCACAACTCTGTGGGCAGTTCCCTCTACCTGCAGTTCAAGGTGGTCAGAGCAAAGGAACGCCTTAATGAGGAATTCAAAATCCAAGCCCAGGAGGACACAGAGAGAGAGGCGCCCATGACGTGACTGCCGCTCTCCCTGCCCTCCCTCCCAAATTTATAGCTCAGTCATAAACGTCGTTTCCACTGTCAAAAAAAAGCCTCCACAAACTTCTTTTGGATTGACGGCCCTGAACATAGACAACACAAAGGCCAACCGGAACTCCACCTAGGGCTAGGAACTCTACTGTCATATCTCTTCCACACCCACCTTGTGAGCTCCGCCACTTGCAGGAGTCCCCAGAGTTTTCTCCTGTCTGGATCCAATAGCTGCATTGATTTTTTTTTTTTTTTTAATGTTTTATTGTGAATTATGTGATAGTTTACATGGGATAACATCAGTCTTACATTCATTCTATCATCTATAGTCTCATTGCCATGGTTACAATCCCCTCCATGCAATCCTTCCCCATACCCCCCAGGTCTTCA
>NW_006408645.1:2882553-2884575 GCF_000296735.1 Chrysochloris asiatica | reverse complement strand
CAGATCATCAGTTTTACATTCAACAAATCATACACCTTGTTTCATTACAATGATTATAATTCCCTCCATGTACCATCAGTTAACAGTATTTCTCTCAATTCACTTTAGCTTTTTTGAAAAAACAAAAACAAAAAAACACTCAGGCACATATAATAATTTACATCTCCAAAGGGCACATTCTGCAAGTCTGCCTCCTGGCCACCATCTCTTAGTCCCTCTCTTCCCATAAATCTAGAGTCCTCCCCCTCTTCATGACCCCATCTCTGCCTCTGTCTCTGGTGTTGCTGCTTCTCTGGATAAGGTCCCGCATTCTGCTTGTGCTCTTCTCCCTTAATGGTCCTAGGGTCCTCAGTTTCTGGACTGTAAGATTAACCATTCCCTTGTTTTTGTTACAAAACATCTACCTTTACAATTGTGACAGTTGCAATTAGTCATGATAACAATTATTCATTGTTGAATCATATGAATCTTATCCTCATCTCTTTTCACCAGACCCATCTAGACAAGATGAAAACTATTCAGTGCGGACTCTTCCATTTCCCCCCACCCCCGCCATACTCTTAAACTAAACTCCCTCTTGAAACCTTGTAAGCCAGTCACTTCGTGCCTTTATGGCACCCTCATTTTAGGTAGCCAATGTCTAAGATGTCCGTCCCTATCTACCCTGTATACAGAGGGGATAGCGTTGATACTTGATGTGAAGACTCCTTCCCTCTCTGTTGGTATTTTGAGTCACTGTCTCCATGAGTATAGGTCAGGTTCATCAAGTTGTAGCAATTTACCCTTCTTTCCTTTATCCAAAAAAAAAATTTTTTTTTTCTGTAATCTTCCTCTAGTTGAGTTCTGATTATCAAGCCATTGAGGCTAGGTCAAATGGGTACTGTCTGCAGATTTGGGTGTTCTTGTGCATCTCCCCTCACTTCATGTTAGCTGAATGCTTCACTCTCAGCTCTAGCCCTCTGTGGCTATGTCCTTGTCCAAGGGCTCAAGTGTCTCCAGGTCTCACCACCCTTTGGACCAACCAGCCCTTCCTCTTGTCTCTTTCATCTCCAGGTCAACGGGAATCAATGAACTGTGGTTGAATTCAGCCCATTTCTTCATTGATCCCTTTCTGTCTCTTCCTGTCACCAGTAGACCAGTGTGGTCACCAGCAAGCTTACATGCCTGTTTGTGTGTTCCCTTTGAGTATCAGTCTTAGAGGGGTCCTGAAGGAACTTAATTGCTTGCCTTGATGGATTCCTGGTGAACAGCTTGCTTATTCTTGTAGTAGCCAGTCATGCTGACATTTTTGTTTTGGGTTTTTCCTGATGATCTTTCTTTGAAGATTTAGCTTCTGTTGCTATAGCTATTCCAGACTGGTCTGTTTGTCCTTGCTAGTGGGAATGTCCCACTTCATAAGGTTCTGGATGGGACTCAGCTTTCCACCTAAGGTCCTATACTCTGCAAAGGCTTTGCAAGAGGCCTATTTCACTGGGCAAGTTCTAGAACCCCTTTTAGGTATTCTAATCATTTATGGGCTGAAGACCGGCTTACAAGTTTTCTGTAATCATGTTTCCCAACATTCCTTTCTATCCCAGTCAAGTGGCTATTTTACAATAGTAGGCAAGGAAAACCAATATTCATTATTAGTATTCATTAGTATTATTTCCCCTCGTCAAACCATGCCTAGATCCCTGTATCATAGAGCCCTGTGGTTCCAAGGATGAGCATGCATCACTGTTTACCTCTGTCCCACTTAGGCCATGCAAACATGTCTCAGTCTTCTACTATCTATCTTGTTCTTCCACCTCCTCCTCCTTATTGTATTGCCCGCCCCAACACCTGAACTAAACCTCCCACCCCACCCCCACTGTTGTGGTTATCTTATACTCCATTAGTTTTACCCTCCATTTAAGACAGTCTATTTTATCCTGTAATCTACCTGACCTTCTCACCCCCTGGTTCTCTGTTCCTCTGTGTTTACCTTCTTTACATGATAATTGTTTTGATCATAGACTGACCTCCCAGATCCTCTGTTCTTAT
>NW_006408645.1:2867842-2879634 GCF_000296735.1 Chrysochloris asiatica | reverse complement strand
GCAATGTACAAAAGGGAGGTTAGCAGAGGAAAGATGAAGGCAGCAGGAGACACAGTTGTTGTTAAGTGCTATCCAGTTTGTTGCGACTTATGGTGACCCTGTATAGGGTTTCTGAGAGTGGCTGGAGAGGATGAGCCACCAACCTGCAATTCAAACCGACCTTGCAGTCCAGAGCCTTAACCCACAGCGCTACACCAGGACTCTGGGAGACACAGGAAGGAATGCAATACTTTAAGTGAATAGAGCCAAATACTAATAACTGATGGTACATGAAGGGGATTACAATCATTATAATGAAGCAAAGTATACGATTTGCTGACTGTAAATCTGATGATCTGCTCTGTAAACTTTCACTCAATTCACAACAAAACATAAAAAAAAAAAAAAAGACAATGTTATTTTTCCACAAACTTTTTAAAGCCCCCTCGAATTTATCGTAGTACTGACTCATGGTAGCTCATGTGTGTCAGAAGAGAACTGGGCTCTGTAGGGTTTTCAATGATGGTTTAAAAAAATAAAAAAGATTGCCAGGTCTTTCTTCTGAAGCACTGCTGAATGAGCAAGCTACCCATTTGCCCCACCAGGAACTCAGAAAGATGGAAAATGCCAAGTACTATAGGATGTGATACCCTTGTGCCTTTGAGGTGGGAATGAAGACTAACACAACCATCTTCAACAGCAATCAAACACTCTTTGGTTCAATTACTTATGCATAGATAGTATCAGTCCTGGAGTCCTGATGTGCTGTAGGATAAACACTGGACTGAAAGGTTGGTTTGAACTACAGGGTTGGTAGTTCATACTTACCAGTTGCTCTTTGGAAATCCTATTCAGGGTTGCTATGAGTCTGAACCTACTCAATGGCACTTAACAACAGTATCAGTCCTACTCTTGGATATAAAGCCCAGGGACATTTTCTCTGACAGGTCCATAGGGCCATGGGTGAGGACACTCTATGTCGTGGTGTTTGTATTAGTAAGGAACTGGGATATACCAAGGTGACTTTCACTGGGAGACTGGATAGGAAAATATGGTATCTGTCAATGATCAGCTGTGGTGAAACAGTTAGAAGCAATAAACTGGATCAGAGGTTTCCAAATTTTCTCATTTTCCAGCATCTTTATTGTCTCCACTTAAAAAAAAAAGAATTGTGGTTCCCCGGTTGTTCCTGTTGTATGGTTCTCCATTGAGTCACCTCCAACTCACGGGGATCCCAAACACAAGGGAACAAAACTCTACTTGATCAAGAAAATCATATCCCATTTCATTCCTGAATAGCCAGAATGAGTTACTAAAAGGATTTGGGTGCCTGTAACTTCTCAGAACTTAGAATCAGACTGGATACTGCCAACCTTTTTTTTTTTATTACTAAGCCCTGTGACTGCTGAAAACCCAGCTTCACAAAGGTACTGAAAGGAATGGAGCACATGCTGGAACAAGTCAGTGTGTGACAGATGCCCAGCACCACTGTTTCCCTAGAAAGTTAGAAATACCCTGCAGTGCCCCCCAGATTCCCTGCAGCTTCCCAGAGCACATTGGCACCCAGTTTGGGAACCATATATTTTTACACATGAATAAATCTTAAAAGCAGTGCTGAATAAAATAGTACTTAACAAAGTAAAACACTACAGCTCCACTGAGTCTGCTTCTGCTGAGGCTTCATGGCCTGGCTCTTCACTGCTCATCCTGGTACACACGTTTCTCTGCAGCATCTCACCCTGACGAGCCCCACCTCCCAGAAAGGCTTTTCTATTGGTTTGCACCACAGCCCTCTCTCCCAGCCTCTTCCTGCGTCTTTGACTTGTCCTTCACAGTTTCCTCCTCTGTAGAAACTGTCTCCAGCTTCCGGGCCTTGAGCCCTTTCTACACAATGTGATCAATTCCTGTTGGGAGTTGGTAACTCCCACATTATTGTTTTCAGCTCACATCTCTTTCCTGAACTGCAGATATGCATCCAACAGCTTATTCAACATTTCCATTGAGACATCCCAAGCCTAGCATGGCCAAGCCTGCTTCTTCTCCCATGTGTTCTCACTCAGAGAATGGAACCACCTCCATCTAGTGGCCTATGGTAGAGTGTGACATTGTTGGTCCCAATTTCTTACCCCTGCCGGTATTCCCATCTTCATGGTGGCTGCATGACTGAATCAAGAAGTAATATGGACTTGAGATGTATCTAGGGCCTCTCCAGGTGGCATATTGAGAGGCCATCCTAAATGCAGTTCGTGCCACAGATACCTTAGATAGAACTTTAGGAGACAAATGACATCTTGGGACTGTAGAACTAGAAGCAAGTCTAACTGAAACATCATCTGTTTTGCCAGTTATTGAGTATGCTGAGGATGTTAGTGAAGAGCTTTTGACGGTTTCCCAAGAGGTTGTTGAAAATGGAATTCATGGTGCATGCCTACATGGACTGTTGCTTGGATTTCCAGTTCAAGATGTAACAATTACTTTGCATTTACTGATAGTTCATCCCAGTACCTCTACAACCATGATTTCTGCCTGGGTCTCAAGATGTGTGCAGAAGGCTTTGAAGAACGCAGATAAGCAAGTTTTGGAGTCTCTGATGCATCTCGATGTGACAGTGACTCGAGATTACCTCAGCTCTGTCCTGGCAGATCTGGCACAAAGAAGAGGGAACATTCAGGAAATCCAGACTCGCCAGGACAACAGGGTTGTTACTGGATTTGTTCCTCTCACAGAAATGATGGGTTCTTCAACTGTGCTTCAAACGCTAACTTCAGGCTCAGCTACTTTTGCCTTAGAACTATCTAATTACCAAGCCATGGATCCTCAGGACCAACGTGCACTGCTCAACCAGAGAACTGGCTTGGCCTAAGTGTTTTGGGTCCTGGAAAATGAGAGACATTCAGGAGCACCTATCTACTTCATTTTCAGTAAGAACCACTTTCACTGCTCTATTTGTTGGGTAGATGCATTCGTGTTTCAGTATAGAGAATAAGCTAAAAGGTGGAACTTGAAGACTGACCGGTAATGGAGCTACCTGTTCTGTTTTATGAGAAATATTCTTCGAATGAGAAATATGCTTCGAATTATGAATATTTGAGTAAATGTTCTAATCAGTAGTTAAAAAATAAAACAAAACCAAACAAAAAACACCTTAGCCTTAACTGTGGACCAAGTGGTGTGGAGGCAGAAGTGCCGTCTAAGCCAGTTCCAAGCCTACACCGCCAGAGGCCTCACATGTTTCTGCTTGTCCTCTTGTGTTCTGCTGCTTTCATATAAAGAACATACTTAGGGTTTCCTGCTGGTCCAGAGGGAGGATAAAAGACATGTGAAACAGAACCACTCCAAGGGATTCCCCAGCTAACCTGCAGAATGTGAGCAACAATACAAGATTATGGTTTTAAACCACTGAGTTTGGAGGTGTTAACAAGTACCTTTCTTGAGCCAGAAACCCAGACATGACCTTTGATTCCTCCCTCTCCAACCCACGTGGTCTTCAGAGCTTCCAAAATCAGTAACCAATTGCTATTGAGTCAACTCTGACTCATGATAATCCTGCTTGTATCCGTAGAATTATGTGTCATAGGGTTTTTTCAGTGGCTGATTTTTCCAGAGGTAGATCAATAGACCTTTCTGCCAAGGCGAATCTGGGTGGACCCAAACCTCCAATTTAATGTTTCTCACCTAAGCCTGTTAACCATTTGCATCACCCAGGGATTCCTAGTTATTGTCAGGTACTGTCAAGTTGATTACAATTCAAATCATAATGATCTAATGTATAACAGAATGAAACACTTCCTCTTCTTGCACCATCCTTACAATTCCTGCTGTGTTTAAACCCATTGGTGTAACCACGGTGTCAATCCATCTCATTAATGTTCTTCCTCTTCTTTTGCTGACCCTCTACTTTACCAAGCATGTCCTTTTCCAGGGACTTGTCCCTCCTGATAACATGTCCAAAGTATGTGAGACAAAGTCCTGCCATCCTTCCTTCTAAGGAGCAGTTTGGCTGTGCTTCTGCCAAGACAGATTTATTTGTTATCCTGGAAGTCCATGGGTATATTCAATATTCTTCACCAACACCATAATTTGAAGGGCTCCTGTTGTTGTCCAGTGCCATCAAGTCAGTTCCAACTCATAGTGACCCTGTATAGGATTTCTGAGGAGCGTCTGGTGAGTTTGAACCACCGACCTGGAAGACTCCTTTAGCTTCCTAAATATCTCTCAAATCCATCTACTTTTCTCTATCCTCAGTACCTTTGCCCTAGTGCAGGCACCATCTTCTCTTGGGCTTTCTGCAACACATTCTGATTTCCCCTTCCTTATCTTTGCCCTCATTCTCCACACACCATCCGGAGAGATTTTTTCTAGTACTCAAATCTGATCACATGACTCGTCTGCAGTGACTCTTCTTCATTTTCAGGCCGGGGTTCAGTTAGGGCCTAGATTCTGGAAGGAGCCTTGCTGGGGACTCTGGGAAGCCTGCCCATTAAGGAGAGACACCTCCAGAGTAGTTTCTGCTTTGTACCCAAGTTCAGTACAGGGGTTTCCTCAATAAGTTCTGTGCAAGGAGCCAGTTTCAAGCTCAGAGCATAGTAATTAGACATTAGCCTCAGGCCACGGTGATCCCAGCCAGGCAGCCTTGCTCCAGTGGGTCAGGGAACACCCTCTGCTACTGAGTGTGTCTTTTCAGAGAGTGGGAGGGAGGAAGGAAGCAAGAGAAACAACCCATAACTTGGAAACAAGATTTGTCTTCATTCCTTGATACGTAGGAATGTTTAGTCTTCTTATGTAGGCAAATGGGTTCTCAGAACTTCAGTTCTCCCTGTGGACATAGTAAAATGACGAATCGGAAGAATGGGATAGGTGCCACAGCCTATAGAGAAGAACACATCTGAAGAGAACAAGCGGATTTAGCCTTTAGGAGACATTTGTGTACTGCCACAGGAGTCCTGGTGTGGCGCTGTGGGTTAATGTATCAGACTGCAGAGCCGTTTGAACTGCAAGGTCGGCGGTTCAAGCTCACCAGCCGCTGCTCGGAAACCCTATTCAGGGTTGCTGTGGGTAACTGACTCAATGGCGCTTAACAACAACAATAACAACAACAACAGGCTTTCTCACAGGCTGCCCGGGAACCCTCAGTCACAGTTGTTTCATTTAGTGGCGAAAGATGTACCATCTGGAACTAAACTTACTGGATTGTGATTCAGTTCTTTCACTGATCTTGGAAACTTGGGTAAAGACAATGAACCCTTCTATGCCTTAGTTTCTCATTCTGTAACATGGAAATGATCATTTATACAAAATTCTAAATGATTCGACTTTGGAGGTATTCTTGAGGATTATTGATTGAGACAATGGGATGCTCAAAATGCCCTAGTCTTGATCTCAGTAAGCTTGTTTGGGTGACTATACATCTAAAAAATCATTGAGCATTTAAGATTAATGTACTTTATACACTGCTGTATTTTACACTTCAGTGTACAAATGGAGGTAATAATAATACTTACCTTCTGCATCACTGTGGAATAAATGTGCCTAGCCATGGAGTCCTGGTGTGGCACTGTAGGATAAGCACTGGAATGATAACCGCAGGTCGGCAGTTCAAACCCACCAGGCGCTCCTCAGAAGCCCTATGAGTCGGAACTGACTCAGTGGCACTTAACAACAACAGCAATCACACCTGATATCCAGTGTTTATTATCACAATGTTCTGGACTTGCTGGTGGGGAGCTGTGTCTCCAATGAGCTATGAATGTCTTAGAGGGCAGGGGCTTGTCTGAACCTGATGCAGCTCACAGTTCAGCAGGAGAGACAGACAGGTAAGCAGACTGTTGCAACAGTGTGAGAATGGCTCTGGTGGGCCCCATAGCTCCTGAGAGGCACACCTCTCCTAGGTGGGTGTTAAAAGGACTTACAGCATTAGGTCGGTTAGAAGGATGATACCCAGTGAAATGAAGGCAAGGGAAGGTATTCCAAGGCAGGGAAACAACTGGTGTTTTTAGCTTCAGGAAGAAAGGAAATGTGTTTCTTTGGTTCTCATCTTTGTTCACAATGCCTGACACATATTAGACTGTTAACGCTTGACCGCAGAACGAATGTGCCCCTCTGTGCAGACATCTGACATGTAGCACATGTGAGAGCTCAGGAACCACTCAGCTATTCAAGGCTGTAGGATCAGCACTGGACTGCGAACCACAGGTTCAGCAGTTCAAACCCACCAGGGGCTCCATGGAAACCTGATCCAGGGTGGCTATGAGTGGAATCGACTCGACAGCACTCTACAACATCATAGCCCAATGACTCCAACTCCGAAACACATTTTCCCATGATCCCTGAGTGACACCTGTGGGTGGATCAGAATGTAGTACTCAAGAGACAGTCATGGAGGTCACCAGAGAGGACAAGCCCAGCTTAAAGTTGGAACCTCTGGCCCAAGTGCCCTCCGAGGGGAGCCACCTGCGTTGGAGGAAGGCCTGTGCACAGAGCAGATTTGGATAGTCAGGAGGTTAGGTAGGTTTGTGAGGCAATGGCACAGGTGCAAGAAAGCCCAGACCGTGAGGTTGGCTGCACGACGGCATTCCAGTCCCCGGCAGGCGGCGCCAGAGCGCAAGCCCGGCCTCGTGACTCGAGTCCAGGAGTCCGGCCGGGCGGGGCGGGGCGAGGCGAAGCAAGGCAAGGGGCGGACCCAGGCGTCGCTGAGCGTTGGAGCGCAGCGACAGTCTAGCCACTGCACAGACGGCGGAGCAGACGCGCAGCAGGTTTCTTTACCGCTATGGCTGAGCCCGCTGCTCGCCTCGGCTGCCTGGGCTGGGATTTCAGCACGCAGCAGGTACCGTCGCGGGCGCCGGGGCCGGCGGGTGGGGCCACTTCCTCCGCGACGTCGGGCGGGCTGGCGGGGACAGGGTACACGCAAGGCTGGGCCAAGCCGCGGCGCGTCTCATTCTCGGGCTTCCCAGGGACCTAGTCGCTCCTGGCTCATGCCTCGCCAGTGTTGGCCATAGGATGCAGAGTACGTCCTCACATCGGACCGCCCCCCGGTGGGACCCCGAGGGCATGTGGTGGGGAAGCGCCCAGAGGGGGATGGGGAGCCCGTGGGTTCGCGCTCCGTAGTGGGGCACCCAGGGTCGGGGCGTGAAAGAACCCAGCTGATGAAAAGACGTGAACAGACGAACGGGAAGACGCGCATACAAGTGTAACCAGTGACCAGGAACCACATCACCCCTTGAAACTTTTAAAGTGAAATGGGCACAAAACACTCATGGACTTTGCCTCTCTATGTGATAGACAGCGTTGGCTCCAGCGTTCCTGGTCAGCGGACCCAGGACTTGGGATTGAAGGACGGACTCTACTGCTACCCAAACCCCACAGACTGGAATTGTGGTTGTTAGACGTCGTGGAGTGAGTTCCAACCCTATGCACAACAGACCAGAACACTGCCCGGTGGTCCTGCACTATCCTCATAATCGTGTTATGTTTGAGCTGTTGTTGAAGCCATTGTGTCAGTCCATCTCTTGGGTGTCTTCCTCTTTTTCACTGACCCTCTCAAGCATGATGTCCTTTTCCAGGGACTGGTGGTCCTTCCTAATAACAAGCCCAAAGAATTGGAGAAAGTAAGTGCGGACTGGAGAGTAGAACCCAAATAAATCTCATCTGCTGGTGGGCTTGAATGACTCCTTCCTTTTAAAAGCACCTGAAAAATAAACAGAGGTGCCTTCAAATCTCTCTCCACAAGTGAATGATGGAAAGCAGCCTTTGGCCAGCCCCTGACCTGAATGTCCTGTTTTTGTTGTTGTTAATCACAGTAGAATAGTTCCCACTCATAGTGACCTTGTTTAAGATTTCGGAGGAGGAGCTGGTGAGTTTGAATAGTCAGCATTGCGGTTCAAACTGACCTTGCGGTCCATTGCTTGTCCTCCAGTGCCACACCAGGACTCTGAATGTCCTGTGGTCCCAGAAAAATTTATTTGCCTGTTAGACCTCAGTTTATCCATCTGTCCAGGAAAGGAGCTATACCCCTGAGTTTTGGCAGTCCACTACACTGAGGCATTATATGTGTCTGAATCTTGATTGTGGCTTATAGAAATACCATGTGGATCTTGCCTGGTCTCAGACCACTGCAGGTGTGGATCCCCAAAGACGGCTCCAAATTCTGTCTTCCATTCCTTCCCCTCTAGGACTTTCTAGGGCCTATTTAAGGTGCTCTGATGGCATGGTGATTAAGCGCTTGGCTACTATTGAAAGACTGGAGGTTCAAACCAACTAGCCACTCTTCAGGAGAAAGATGTGGCAGTCTGCTTTCATAAAGATAACAGTCTTGGAAACCTTATGGGGCAGTTCTGAGCTGTCCTGTAGAGTTTCTATGAGTTTGAATTGACTTGATGACACTGGGTTTGGTATGGTTTTGGGTTTGGGCCCACTTTCCAGGGACAGGAACCGGCTTGCTATGAACCCGTAGGTCTTGGTTGTTTGGAGTGTAGTTTCGTTGTTGTACATGACTGTTTCTACTTAGTCTTAGGTTCCTCATTTTACTAAAATCTTTGGGTGAGTTCCCAAATGAGGCCTCAGCTGGCACGGTTACAGTTATACACTGCTGCCTTTAAAGAGATCTTCGTACTGAACTACTACTCTGGGGGTGCTGGGTCTCACCTGGTAAGTTAGTGCCACTGTGGGATAAAGCACTGGACTGCTAGATTGATTTGAACCGCAAGGTTAGAAGTTCAAACTCACCAGCTGCTCCTTGGAAACCCTATACAGCGTTGCTATGAGTTGGAACCAGCTCCATGGCACTTTAACTACAACAATAATGACAATATAGAAACTCAGGGAAATGTTATATGCTATTTTTAAAATGCCTTCCAGGTTGGTTGGTCTGAAGTTTCGGGAAACTTGGAAAGTCCTGAGCCCAAGTACACTGACCTAGCCACTGGGGGCTAGAGCTGAGAACGAAGCGTCCAGCTGATATGAAGTGGTAGGGAGATGTGCAAGAATGCCCCAACTTGCAGATAGTACCCTTTTGATCTAGCTTGGATGACTTGATGATCAGCACTCAACTAGAGGATGATAACGAAATTTGATACAAGAAGCAAGTGTAAATTGCTACAATTTGATGAACTTGACCTTTACTTATATGTGTAGTATCTCAAAAGACAAACCTAGAGGGAAGGAGTCTTCACATCAAAGATCAAGCCTATCCCCTCAGTACACAGGGTTGATAGAGACAGGCAACTCATTTTATTGGCTATCTAAAATGGGAGTAGGGGGTTTAAAGGCATGAAGTGGTTGGCTTACAAGTTTTCAAGAGAGAGTTTAGTTTCAGAGCAAAGGGGTGCAGTAAGGTTGAAAGTATCCCCACTGAAAAGTTTTCATCTTGTCTAGATGGGTATAGTGAAAGGAGAAAGAGATAGGATTTTATTTGATCCAGGAGTGAGTAATTGTTATCATGAGTAATTGCGATGGTCACAACTGTATAGGTAAAAGTTATGTCATAAAAAGGGAGGAATAGTTAATCTTGCATTCCAGGAACAGAGGACCATCAAGAGGGAAGAACAGGAACTGACCGTGAGATCCTAACCAGAGAAGCATTGACACCAGAGATGGAGGCAGAGGTGATGGTATGGAGAGATAGAGCAGCTGAGAACTCTAGACTCAGGGAAAGAGAAAGGCTGAGTGCTGGCAGCCAGTAGGTAGGCTTGCAAAATGTGCCCTTTGGTTGTTTAAACGATTATATATTCCTGCGTGTTTTTTGTGTACATTAAGGAAGAAAGGGGAGGGAATAGAAGCAATTGGTTGGCTGATGGTGCTGGAGGAGACTGTAATCATTGCAATGAAACAAAGTGTGATTGGTTGAGTGCAAAACTGACTTTCTGCAATGTACACTGTCATTTAATTAATAATAAAAGCTTTCTTTTTTTTTTTTTTTAATGCCTTCCAGGTGAAAGTTGTTGCTGTTGATTCGGACCTGAATGTCTTTTATGAGGACAGTGTGCATTTTGATAGAGACCTTCCAGAATTTGGGTATGTTGTACCCGGTGTGTTTGTGGAGGGGGATGGTCACTTCTGGGGTCTTCCCCTAACCATTTACATTCACAGATCATATTGTTTTGGCCTCATTAAACTGCAGGAGTGGTGGTCTTGTTAGAGCCCTAAGATTCTTTTTCATATGCCTGAAATGTTCTCCCTCCTCTTGCCCCAGTACCTTTCTCTCTTCCTCCCTCCCTCCTTTCTTCCTTCCATTGGTTCATTCATTCATTCATTGGCCAGTTGAGATATTGTTCCAGATACTGTGCTAGGTGATAGAGATTTGAGGGTGAACCAAACACTTCCCACTCAGTTGAGGCAACTGATACTAGACAACGAATCTCACAAAATCATATTTAGTTAAAAACTCAGAAGGCCTCTAAAAGAAAGAAACTCATTTTTCCAAGAGCTTATAAAGGAATATGATCCAGACTTGGGGTGGGGGAGGATTACTAAGGGAGTATTGCTTTAGCTGATATTTGAGTGAATTGGGATTTTAGCCAGGAATGGAGAAAGCATTCCAGGTGAGTGCAAAGGTCCTGTGTCTAGAAAGAGCATGGCTTCCCCTCCGCTCCCTAGTTAGACTGAAGGTCATTGTAGCCAGGGAACTGAGAGATAGGTAGTCTTCATTCTAAAAGCCATGGACAGCCAGTGAAGTGTGTGTGTGTGTGTGAGACACACATTGTATTATGAAAAGATCTCACTGGGTGCAGTGGGAGAATAATTAAGGGAGAGGGGATGTGACTGGCATGAGTAGTAGCTGTTCTATACGGTCCAAGGTGGAAGCTAAGATGGTTGATTTGAGTTCTTTCTTTTCAAATATATGCATTTAGGATTATAACCATGGCAATGAAATGATATACGATAGGATGAATGTAAAGCTAATGTTCTCCTATGTAAACTGTCACATAATTCACAATTATATATATATATATATACATTTAATGCTATATATTTTCCTCTAAGCACTGCTTTCTTTATATCCCACAACTTTTGATAAGTTATATTTTCATTTAATTCAAAAATTTTTTAAATGTCTCTTGAGATTTCTTTGACCCATATGTTATTTGGAAGTTTAATCTCCAGATATCTAGTGATTGTCTATCTTTCTGTTATTAATTAATTTCTAGTTTACAGGCATACTTCAGCAATTTTGAAAGTTCAATCCCAGACTACCACAGTAAAGTGAATTCATGAAATTGCTTGTTTCCCAGTGCTTATAAAAGTTATGTTTATACTATATGTGGCCTCTTAAAAAAAAGAAAAATGCACGAAACTTTTTGTTGTGTATTGAGTGAAAGTTTACAAAGCAGATCTTCACGTTTACGTCCCTTAAGTTATACACTTCATTTCATGTCAATGATTGCAGTTCCCACAATGTACCATCACTTAGCCACTTCCTCTCTGTGCATCCTGTTTCAATTCTTCCTCCTTTTCTAAGCCTTCTGAATTTTGTCCTTAGGTAAATGCTGCCCTTTTGATCTTGAATGGTAGTTAACCAGTCTGTGGTGTAAGAACCTCACTAGTGGTGGTGTTTCCCCTATAGACCTATGTATATTGTGTGCCGAGGAATCAGTTCCAACTCGTAGCAACCCTGCATAGGGCTTCTGAGGCTGTAAATCTTTATAGGAGCAGAAAGCTTCATTTTTCTTCCACAGAATGGAGGTTAGTAGCCTGATGCATAACCATCACACTACTAGAGCTCCTATGCCCTATCTATAGCTTGGCTGAAAATTGAGTCATAAGGATGAGTTCAGTTTCAGAAGGCTGACCAAGGGCCATAGTTTTGGAGTTCCATTATT
>NW_006408645.1:2862963-2866265 GCF_000296735.1 Chrysochloris asiatica | reverse complement strand
AGTTTACAATCCTTCAGCAACCTAGGAGGGTTCCATGAAGTGTATGAAGTTTCGTAAGTGTGTAATAGCATTATGAAAAAGTTTGAAGTGTTGTGAGAATTACCAAAATGTGACCCAGAGACATAAAGTGAGCACATGCTGTTGGGAAAACGGTGCCAGTAGATTTCTTGATGCAAGGTTGGAACGAACCTTCAATTTATAAAAAAGGCAACATCTGTCAAACGCAATAAAGTGGGGCTCAAGTGAAACGGTAATTCCATTATGAAGTGAGAACATACTCTTTGTGATCCTGTGCTTTTCAGTTTATTAAGGTGTGTTTTATGGATCAGAATGTGGTCTCTTGGTGAATGTTTCCTGTAAGCCTGAGGAGAATGTGGAGTCTGCTGTTCTATAAATGTCAATGAAATCAAGGTGATTGATAGGCTATTGAGCCAACTCTATTCTTTCTGCTTTTCTGACTACTTGAGCTGTTAATTACTGATAGAGGAGTGTTGAAGTCTCGGGTGATTATCATGGGGGTTTCCATTTCTCCCGTCAGTATTTGCTGTAAGAATTTTGATGACGTGTTGGAGCTTCATAAACCTCTAAGAATCTTGTCTTCTTGAAGAATTGGCCCCTTTGTCAGTTTGCAATAAGCTGTTAACCTAAAGGTTGTTGGTTTGAACTCGGCCACTCTTGTTGTGGGAGAAAGGTGATCTGCTTCTATAAAGATTGTTGTCATTTGCTGCTGGGTAGATTTCTGATTTATTGTGACCCTATGGATGCAGAATCCTGGTGTGGTGCCATAGGATAAGCACTGGACCGCAAGGTCGCTTTGAACCACAAGGTCAGCAGTTCAAACTCACCAGTCACTCCACGAAAACCTTATACAGGGTGCCTTATGAGTCGGCCCCAGCGCGACAACACTTAGCAACAACAACACTGTATGCAGGGTAGGGTTTTCGAGACTGTGACCTTTCCAAAACAGATTACTAGGCCTGTCTTCTGAGGTGCTTTTGGGGGAGTTTGAACCAGCATCATCCTGCCAGCTAATAGTCAAAGCACTTGACTGTTTTTCCCGTACACGGACTCGTTCTAGAAAGGCTGCAACTGAAAACCACGAAGGAGCAGTTGTACTCTGTGACACATGAGGTTGACATGCGTTACAATCGACTTGATGGCAATGGGTTTGAATTTTTTTTTTCTTTATCAGGATGAAATACCTCTCTTTACCTAGCTGATTTTCCTTGTTCTGCAGTCTGATTTGTGTGAAATTAATATATTAATATAAAACTCCAACTTCTTTTACTTAGTGCTAGCATGGTATGCCTTTCTCTGTCCCTTTGTTTTTTTAACAGCTTTATTGAGATCTAGCTCAGATACATGCAGCTCATTTATGGAAAGTATTTAATGGCTTTTAGTGTATTCACAGAGTTGTGCACCAATTTTAGAACATTTTCATCTCACACAGAAGACAAGAACTCCTTAACTATCACCCACTATTTCCCACACCTAAGCAAACACAAATCCACTCTCTATTTCTATACATTTGCCTATCCTGAACATTTCATATAAATGTTGCTATTTCATGCCACATAGCAACCCTGTAGGGTTTCTGTGGCTGTAAATTTGTATAGGAGCACAAAGCCTCATCTTTTTCTTAGGAGCAGCTGGTGAATTCGAACAGCTGACCTTGCAGTTAGCAGTCCAACTTGTAACACACTAAGCTACCAGGGTGCTAATGGAACCGTGTATTATGTGGTCTTTTCTAACTGTCTTCCTTCACTTAGCACCGTGTCTTCAAGATTCATTCATGTGGTAGCATGTATCAGCCCTTCATTCCATTTTATTTATGGCCAATAATATATACTGTTTTTCTTTCTTTCGTTTTCTTCTTTTGAAAGGATTGGGAGTGCCCACGGTCACTACTCTCGAAGCACTCTGTGTCTCTGCACCTACCTGTGGACCTCTGCTGCTTACCTCTGGATTAGTTTCATATCACTGCTGTAGCAAGTTGCACAAACATGGGGCTTACAACAACATACACTAGCATCTTATTCTGGAGGCCAGTATTCAAAATGAGTCTCACTGGGCTAAAAGCAAAGTGTTGGTAGAACTGCATTCCCTTTTGGGGGCTCTGGGGAGTAATCTGGAGCCCTGTGGACGAGGTTAAGGTTGGTGATTCAAGCCTATCAGCTACTCTGTGTGAGAAAGATGTGTGTGGCAGTCTGCTTCCATAGAAGATGCCAGCCTTGGGAATCCTTCTAATATGGGACACTTCTATTCTGTCTTGTCAGGTTGCTGTGAATATAAATCAACTTGATGTAATGGGTTTAACTTTTGGTTAGGAGGTAATCTGTTTCCTTAACTTTCCTGGCTTCTAGAAGCTGCATTTCTTGGTTCCTGCCCCCCTTGAACAATAGCAAGTTGAATACATCTTATATCCCTCTGACCCTCTTCCTCTGTCTTCCTCTTCCACATTTAAAGACCTAGACGTGCTCAGAAGAAAGGCTTGGCAATATACTTCTGGAAAATCAGTCATTGAAACAAACCCTTACATAATTCTACTCACACACATGAGGTTACCTTGAGTTGGAACTGGCTTAAGAACAACCGGTGGTAACATTGGGCCATGTTGGGTAATTCAGGATAATTTTCCTATCTGAAAGTCAGTTGATTGTTGTTGTTATTGATAAGTGCTGTCGAGTTGGTTCTGAGTCATAATGACCCTGTATAGGATTTCTAGGGAGCAGCTTGTGGATTTGAACATCAACATTACACTTAACTGTTCAGTCCTTATTCTACAGTACCACACCAGGACTAAAGACCTTGATTTCTATTTATTTCCTTAATTCCCCTTTGCCATGTAATGTAACCTATTCAGAGATTCCAGGGATTAGAAGGTAGACATCTTTGGGGAATCATTATTCTGCCTACTACAACTTCCAAGACCCTTCTTCAGAGCACAGAAATAGGTGTGGATTCCAGCTTACTATACTGAGATGTCAGGGGCCACGGGTGCTGTTTCCACCTGTACCTTCACACCTTTGCTTAGGTACTTTGCCCAAGAGGTGCCTTCAGTGGAGACCAACAACTTCCATTTCTGTGCTGCTTCGTGAATGAGCCTCTAGCCCATGTGTGTGGCATAGGACCAGGTATTGTTTTGTTCTGTTGTGTATAGGGTCACTGTGAGTCAGATCCAACTTAATGGTACTAAACAACAATAATAGTCTATTATCTGAATATACCACATGGTATTTATACTCATTATTTGATGGACATTAGTTGAGTCCATCAACTCGTTGTTGTTGTTGTCAGGTGCC
>NW_006408645.1:2847059-2861603 GCF_000296735.1 Chrysochloris asiatica | reverse complement strand
ATTGAAGAGGAATCATTGCATTCAAGGGTAGCAAGGGCTATCTTAGGAGAATTTCCTTACCATATCCACTTTATGGCCCTGCTCTTGCCCTTTATACTTCTTTTTGTTCCCCAAACTCAAAGAACATTGAAAAGGAACACGATTTGAGTCCCTTGAGTATGCCAGAACTGCTATTTTGCAATGACATAAAATCAGAATGTGCAGAATTCTTCAGTGAAGGGTTATTAAGTGCCGCCACGTCGATTCTGACTTACAACAACCCTGTATAGTGTTTCCGAGGAGCAGCTGGTGGGTTTGAACCGTTGATCTTGTGGTTCGCAGTTCAGGGCTTATCCTACAGTGACACACTAGTGAACAGTTGTTGTTGTTGTTGTTAAGTTGAGTTCCGACTCATCTTAACAGGGTTTCCGAGGCTGTAAATCTTTATGGGAGCAGAAAATCTCATCTTTCTCACGCGGAACAGGTGGTAGTTTCAAATAGCTGACCTTGAGGTTAGCAGCCCGATTCCTAACCACTACACTACCAGAGCTCCTTAGTGAAGGGTTAGAGAGATACAAACACCATTTTCAGACGTGTATAGACCTAGGTAGAAGATATGTCCAGAAACAATAGCTTCACATTTTGATATTTTACTTAATAATGATTTCTTGTGATTTTGTAGCAATACTTTTTGACTTACCTTTATAAGGCTTTTGAAAATAAATACATTTTTATATTTTGTGTCTTTTGATTGTCATAGTTACATCACTCACATGTACAGTGCTTCTATGGATGAGTAGACTGATGTCTGCCATATTTCTTTTCTCTCCATCGCATTTGTTCTTTCTTCTAGATTTTCTGATTTTCATTGAGCAATTTACATGGTAATATTTTTGTCTTCTGTCTTAGCACATCACTTATGTTTCTGTAAAGAAAATTTTTTAGTGATTGCACTATATATTTTTAGCTCATCTAAATATAACTTCAAATAACAGTTTATGGCTTATCATAGAGTATTCGCAGCATCTGCCTCTGGTCCTCTATGACACTGTGGTCATTCACTTCTCTTTCCTATTTGTTAAAATTACCCACTGTATTGAGACTGCTGTTACTTTCAATAGTTAAAAAAGATAAGTTTTAGCTCAATTAAGATAAATATCAGATTGTATTTTACCTTCATTTAATCCTTTTCTGATGCTCTTCCGTTTTTTGTGTTGATATGAATTTCTGGCTTACATCATTTTCCTTCACCCTGAAGAAATTTTTTCACATTTCTCACAGAGCAGGTCTGCCGAAGAGGAATTCCCTGTTTTTGTGTGTCTGAGAAAGCCCTTGTTTCTTTCACACTTACTTTCTTCATTAGACCCCTTAACATACTATGTTGTTGTTGTTATTAAGTGCCATCAAGTCAGTTCCAACCCACAGCGACCTTGTATAGGGTTTCCGAGAAGCAGCTGGTGAGCTTGAACCACCGACCTTGTGGTTCAAACGGACTTTGCAGTCCAGCGCATTAACCCACAGTACCACACCAGGACCCTGGTAACTATGGTGGTGGTGTTGGTGGTGGTATGCCATGGAGTTGGTCCCGACTCACAGCAATGACTCTCCATAGGGTTTCCGAGGCTGGAAATCTTTACGGGAGCAGAAAACCTCAGGAAGTTCTCCCACAGAACAGCTGATAGTTTCTAATTGCTGATCTTGAGGTTAGCAGCCTGGCTCGTACCCACTATGCTACCAGAGCTCCTTCTAGTAACTTGAGTTATTTCAGATTACCTATCTGATCAGCCCAACCTGTGTCCTGTCAGAGTCTGATTTGATGCTTGTATTGTCTCTTTAGCCTATGTTTTTTTCTTGCCTTTTAGCAGGTCTCAAAGGAGTCTCTGGGTGACACCAACTGTTAGGTCCTCAACTACTACCCAAAACATTGGTTGTTCATGTCCACCCAGAGGTTCCTTGGAAGCAAGACCTATCATTCTACTTCCATAAAGATCAAAGAGGTCATTGGAAATCCATGAAGCGCAGTTCTCCTCAAACACATGGGGTCACCATGGTTCAGAATCGACTCGATAGCAGTTGGTTTTGTTGGTGGTGGTGTTAAGTGCTGTCAAGTCTATGGTTCCCACCCATAGCATCCCTGTATAGAGTTTCCGAGGAGCAGCAGGTGAACTTGAACCGCCAGCCTTTGCAGTTCAAATCGACTTTGCAGTCCAGCGCATTAACCCACAGTGCCACATAGGTTTTATGAATTTTGGTGAAAGCCAGACATGATGTCTCAGTAAACAGACCTCAGTCTCTGGGGTGTCCCCTCTGCACTGCTGTGCATTTTCTCTCCAGAAATGCGAGTCCACATTGAACCTCTAGTAATTCATCATAATAACCAGGTAAGTACTTTTACCGTTGATGGCTCCAATGGCTTCTGCTTAGTTAAGCAGATCTTGGCTGCTTCTCTGGACTCACCTGGCTCTCCAGATGTTTGGGGGGAGGTTTGCTTTGCCACCTGGCTTCTGCGATGTTGTTAGGTACCATTGCGTTGGTTCCATCTCAGCAACCCTGTATAGCAGTGGTGGCAAACCCTTTTTCTGCCAAAATTTATGACATCATTCCCAAGCCATATAAAATTATCAACTTAAAAATTAGCCTGCTAAAATGAGGCTTTCTGCTCCCATAAAGATTTACAGCCTCGGAAACCCTGTACAGGGTCGCTATGAGTCAGAACCGACTCCACGGCACATAACAACAACAATATATTTGGTCATTTAGTAAACTCACCCCTGATGTGATGGTATGACACTGTAGAATAATGCGCTGGACTTCAAAGTAGGTTTGAACCACAAGGTTGGTGGCTCTGATTCCCCAACCTCTCCTAGGAAACCCTATACAGGGTTGCTATGAGTCGGAACTCACTCAAAGACACTTAACAACAGCAGTGTGACGGCTGGAAGTGTGCTTGCCTTGGCAGGACCGCACCAAGTGATTTCGCTTGCTTTTTAATATACAATAAAATTTAATACAGTTGATTTTCCTTCTGGATAATGTTATTATTGTCATCAAGAACAAAGGAAAACGGAGACTCGGTGATACTAAGCTACTCGCACAAAGTTGTACCGTAGAGTAGACAGGTTTGCTTGATGGGACATGAAACGCATTGTGAAGTCTTGGCCATGGAGTTACCAGTAGAGAGGGCATTACAGGCAGAAGAAAAAGCATATGTAAAGACATGTGACAAATTAGCTGGTGCTGAGGGAACCTCCGATCATTTGTTCTTTTAGGGCACAGGTGTGTGGGATCCCGGCAGCTATGTTTGTTCTCATAGAACACAGGTGTGTGGGACCTTGGCAGCTGTGTTGAGGTATTCACTCACTGGCTGTTGGGTGATGGAAGGTCATAGAAATATTTTATACGGTGGAGAAACATGATCAGATTTGATGAAGTTCTGGGACAGGAGTCAGAAACAGATGAAGTTTATTGCTCGGGTGATGTTCTCACACGATTCTGGTCCAAGGTGGTGGTTGTTGTTAAGTGTCATCAAGTTGGTCCCAACTCATAGCGACCTTGTAGAGGGTTTCCGAGGAGCAGCTGGTGGGTTTGAAGCATCTACCTTGTGGTTAGCAGCTCAGTGATTATCCTACAGCACCACACCAGGGGAGTATTGTTGTTGTTAAGTGCCATTGAGTTTGGTTCTGACTCACAGCAACCCCTCATAGGGTTTCTAAGGAGTGACTGGTGGGCTTGAACTGCTGACCTCATGGTTTGCATTGCCATACCAGGGGTCCTTCGTTGGTGGTAGTGGGGAGAAATGTTGTTCTCAAGTGTTGTTGAGTCTATTTCAACTCAGAATGACCCAGTGTGACAGAGAACTGCCCTGTGAGGTTTCCAGGCTGTCATCTGTATGGAAGCAGAGCGACAGATTTTTGTCCTACGGAACCACTGCATGGGTTTGAACTACTAATCTTTTGCTTAGCTGCCAAGTGCTTAACCTTCAAGAAATGGAATATACCAATCTCCAAACTCAAAGCCATCAGGTCAGTTCTGACTCAGAGAGACTTTCCAGGTCAGAGTAATACTGAATAGAGCAGAAACCCTAGGGTTTTTCAGACTGTCAATCTGTACGGAAGCAGACAGCCCCGTCTTTCTCCCATGGAGTGGCTGGTGGATTTGAACTGACAAATTTGCTGTTAGCAGCACAATTCTTAGCCCACGATACCACCAGGAATATTCTATTTAAGTGTATATTACCCTCAAACCAAACCTTGACTACAGTTGTTATGACCAGTTGTAGGCAGGATTGTTGTTTTCATTGGCTGGTTTTTAGAGGTAGATTGCCAGCCCTTTCTTCCTTATCTGTCTTACTCTGGAAGCTCTGGTAAAGCCTGTACAATATCATAGCGACACACAAGCCTCCGCTGACAGATCGTGGCTCTGCTTGAGGTGTGCTGGCTGAGAATCGAACCCAGGACTCTCTGATGGAAGGTGAGAGTTCTACCATTGTACCATGACTGCCCTCATCACGGTTTCTAATCGTGGACTTTTTGACTTCCATGAGTGTGTTTTTGACTTCAATAGTATCATTAGAAAAGGGTGGAAATCAAGTTATTTAATGTATCCCGGCCCTTCTGAGGTCACAATCTGATTGGGGAGACAGACATTCAACCTGCAAGCAGATAACTAGAAATGCTCAGACGGGGGTAAGCACTATGAAGGAATACACAGGACAATGTGAAAAGACTCCCCCAGATATGAACAGTGCATCAGTTTAGAGGCTGCGTTATAATTAGTGATGTTGGATCAGTCCACTAAAGACCAGATCACACTCGGCTTACTGGATGTTAGAGAACTTCCGGCAGTTCTTACCATCAGCTTGTCATCTCACTACCTGTATCGAGTCAGTTTTGCTGCATGATAAACAAACCCCAAAATCTCAGTGGCATCCACCAATAAGCATATATCTTTCACTCATGGGCCTGTGGTTCAGCCGGGTAGCTGTGCTTCAGCCCAAGGGTTGAGTTGTGTATGTGTTTTTAACATATTTGACATGGATTTTGTAGATAGCAACAAAGACCGCACTTACCCACCGCTCCCTGTGTCCATGCCCTTTGCAGCTCCATCAGGAGATGGAGTCATTTCCCCAACCCTTGAATCTGCACTGGCTTTGTGACTTTAGCCAATAGAGCTGGAGAGAACTGGCATTGTGCCAGTCCTAACGCCAAGCCTCAAGAGACCTTGCCTGCTTCTGCTGTCGTTCTTGGAAGCCTGCTCAACCCCCACATAACAAGCTCAGGCTAGCCTGCTAGAGGATCATAGATAATGTGGCCTCATCATGTCTATCTCCCAAGTTAAGAGCTAGCCAGCCCTCAGAAACAGCCTGTCAACTCACCATGGTGAGCCCAGCCCAATGACTGATCAACACTCAACAAAACTGGGAGCTAAGTGAGATGAGTGGTTTCAAGCTACTAAATTTCAAAGTGGTTTGTAACATGGCGAAGACTACTCTATGCATGTAATTACTTTTATGCTTATTTCTAAATGTTTTATTTTTCTATGCTTGTAAGTGGGATTTTATATTAAAGACTCACCAGCTATCCCACAAACCCATTTCCTGTTTCTTCTGAGCACACAACTGGCCTCTATTTCCCTGCCCTCCTTGTAGTTTGTTTAGTCTTGTGACTGAGTCCTGACTGATGGAACTGGGCAGCAGTAAATTTGCCTATAACAGATCTAATCCATAAATCCACCTTTGCATTCCTCCACACTGTCTCATCTCCCGTTTTCTGGCTGAATACAAGCCTCTTATAAGATAGAGTTGACCCTCATTATTCACGAATTCTGAAGTTCAGAATTGGCATACTTGCTGGAGTTTATCTGTAACTTCAAAATCAGTCCTTGCGACACTCATGGCCATTGGCAGACATGCTGTAAGGGTACAGACAGTCGGAAGAAAGAAAGAAGAAAAGACAAGGGCTCAATTCTCCCTGTGGAAGTAAAAGGAAGAGTCCCCAGCTAGAGCTAGCATTTCCTTTTTCATCCTTTCTTGAAGCGTTTACTTTCAAAAACTTGTAAATTCTTTCTCTCCGTCTCTGAAATGTATGTCGATGTATATAACCCTCTTGTCAATTTTATAACCCAGGATCATTTATCTAAGGGCCTGGAGTCGTCTCTTTAAAATGTAACCAATCAAGGAAGCTCGCATCCTGGGAGGATGGGAACCTGACTCCAGCTCCTATTCTGGTGCAATAGTTTTGGCAGCTCGCACCCATCCAGTAGCTCTGTGGGAGGAAGACCTGACCATCTGTTCCCCGTCAAGTTGGTTCCCTCCGGTAGCGACCCTATGTAGGGTTTCCTTGGAGTGGCTGGTGGCACTGTGGGTTAATGCATTGGACTGTAGAATCAGTTTCAACCTCAAGGTTGGATGTTCAAGCTCAGCAGCCGCTCCTTGGAAATCCTATACAGGGTTGCTGTGGTTTGGAACAGACTTGATGGCACTTAATAGCAACAACCCCTGAAGGTTACAGCCAAGAAAATCCTAATGGAGTAGTCCTACTCTGACACATGGGCTCACTCTAAGTCGGAATCAATTCCATGCACTTGACGACAACAACAATGTCTTCCGCTTGGCTTCAAGTTGCAAACCTACTTCTGATCATAAAGGTCTGAGTTTATTTTTCTTTTACATAAAGGCAATTAGTAAGCATGAATGACCTCTTCATTACCAACTGAATCTAGGAAGGACACCAAACGAATCCTGGAGGGGCAGTGGCTAAGCAATTGGCTGACGAGTTCAGCTGTGTCGTGTATTATAGAGTTGCTATGAATTGGAATTGACTCTACAGCAGTGAGGTTTTACTTAAGACAAATGGTCCTGCCAAGTTGTCTTACTTGAGGACTAATGAAACCACTACCAAAGCCATTGCTGTCAGTGCCAGCGTACAGTGACCTTGTAGGACAGAGAAGAACTCCATCGGTTTCAGAGACTGTAAGTCTTCACAAGGGCAGACAGCCTGAATTTTTTCTAGTTATCATTTATCTTGAGGATTTGTAGGAAGTAGGTTGCATCTGCTTGGCTGCCTCAAAGGATAAAATTCCTTTCTGTCTTTGTAATCTCTTAAGCAGATTGCCTATAATACACAGCACATTCTAGTTTAATGCTGGTTCAACAATAAAACTGTTTACTTCTAATATTTTTGTTGAGAGTGTGTCTGAGTTGGCAGGAGATTTTGTTTCTAATTATGCTTCCCCTTTAGTGTGCAGAGTGGTACAAATTTGAGTCACCTGAGTGAACGTTTCCAGCTGAAGTTGAACAAGGTGATGACGCTCTTACCTTCTTGTCTCTGTGTTCATACTGTAAACAAGTGTCTTTTTCACTAGTGCCACAGTTTTCCAGTTTTGTAGATGATTTTGCATGTTTTTGTTTTGTATTTTAAAGTGGCCACTAAGTGTCATGCTGAAGTGCTATCTAGCGCCCTTAAGTGCAAGAAGGCAGTGATATGCCTTATGGAGAAAATAAACATATTAGGTAAGTTTCATTCAGGCATGAGGTAGAGTGCTGTTGGACCGGAGTTCAGTGTTAGCAAATCAACAATATCTACAAAATGGTTCTAGGAAAAAAGTCCACTAGATAAATAAATGCACAACATTGACGATTGCTAACTGGAACCCAAACTGGTGTATGTTTTTTTTCTGTATGACCCATATTCATGTACACACCTTTTTTCTGGTTACCACTCAAGCCCAGTTTCAACTCAGCAATATGTTAGGACAGAGTAGGATCCCTAGGGTTTCCAAGGCTATACAACTTTATGGAAACAGACTTCTATATCTTTCTTCTACAGGACAGCTGGTGAGTTTGAACTGCTGATTTATGGGTTAACGGTAGAGTGCTTTAGCCACTGTGCTACCAAGGCTCTTTGATTTAGTGAATGTTGATACTAAAACTTGGTTCCTAGGTGAAATACAGGGTTAGGGTTCCGTGTGCCTCTGTCCACATTTTCATCACCCCATCACTTTATGTGTCCTTCTGTTTAAAGACAACTTACTTAATATGTTGTTGATGTTAGGTGCTGTCCAGTCAGTTCCTACTCATTGTGGCACACAGAATGAAACACTGCTTGGTCCTGGACCATCCTCACAATTATTGCTGCATTTGAGCCCATGTGTCAGTCCATCTTGTTGGGGGTCTTCCTCTTTCTTGCTGATCCTTCACTTTACTAAGCATGATGTCCTTCTCCAGAGACTGGTCCCTCCTGATAGCATGTCCTAAGTATGAGAGATGAAGTCTTGCCATTTGTGCTTCTAAAGAGCAATCTGGCTGCTTCTTCCAAGACAGATTTGTTTGTTCTTCTGGCGGTTCATGGTACTTTTGATATTCTTCTCCAACACCATAATTTCAAATGCATCTATTCTTCTACAGTCTTCCTTATTTCTTGTCCAACTTTCACATGTATATATGGCAATTGAAAATACCATTGCTAGGGTCAGCTCTGGTAGCGTAGTGGTTACGAATCAGGCTGCAAACCTTAAGGCCAGCAGTTGGAAACTGTCAGCCACTCCGCAGGAGAAAGATGAGGCGTTCTGCTCCTGTAAAGATTTACAGCCTCTGAAACCCTGTACAGGGTCACTATGGGTCGGAACCGACTTGGCGGCACTTAACAACAACAACAGGGTCAGGTATGGAGTCCTGGTGTGGCATTGTGGGCTAATGCATCAGATTGCAAAGTCATTTGAACTGCAAGGTCAGTGGTTCAAGCTCACCATCTGCTCCTTGGAAACCCTATACAGGGTCGCTATGAGTCGGAATTGACTCGACAGCACTTAACAACAACAAGAGGATCAGGTGCACCTTAGTCCTCAAATTGATACCTTTGCGTTTTAACACTTTAAAGAGGATTTTTGCAGCAGATTTGCCTAATGCAATCTGTTGTTTGATTTATTGGCTTCTGCTTCCATGAATATTGATTGCGGAGCCAAGCAAAATAAAATCTTTGACAACTTCTATCTTTTCTCCATTTATCATGATATAATTTATTGGTCCAGTTTTGAGGATTATTGTTTTCTTTACACTGAGGTACAGTCCATACCGAAGGCTGTGGTCTTTGGTCTTCATCAGTAAGTATTTTAAGTCCTCTTCGTAGTGGTTATGAATCGGGCTGTGAACCGCAAGATCAGTTGTTCAAAACTACCGGAGAAAGATGAGGCTTTCTGCTCCTGTAACGATTTACAGCCTTGGAAACCCTGTACAGGGTCACTATGAGTCGGAACCGACTCCACGGCACATAACACCAACAACAACACTTCTAACAAGAAAGATTGACTCATCTGCATACCGTAAGTTGTTGAGTCTTCCTCCAATCCTGATGCCATGTTTTTCTTCATATAATCCATTTTCTTGGATTATTGGCTCAGCATGCAGATTGAGTAAGTATGATGAAAGGATCCAATACTAGTGCACACCTTTCCTGATTTTAAACAATTCAGTGTCCCCTTTTTCTTTTCTAACAACTGCCTTTTGGTCTTTGTACAGGTTCCTTATGAGCAGAGTTAAGTGTTCTCTAATACCCATTGTTCACAATGTTAGCCATAGTTTGTCATAATCTATCCACTCATTCGGAACCTTTGCATAGTCAATAAAGTACAAGTAAACATCTGTCTGGTATTCCCTACTTTCAACCAAGATCCATCTGACATTAGCAATGATATCTCTAGTTCCATGTCATCTTCTTAATCTGACTTGAATTTCTGGCCTTTCCTTGTAGATTATTCTTGAAACTGTTTTTGAAATATCTTAAACAAAATTTCACTTACATGTGATTTTAATGATTTTGTCAGATGATGTCCTCATTCCATTGGGTCATCTGTCTTTGGAATGGGCACAAATCAGTTGGCCAGTTAGCTGTCTTCCAAATGTCATGGCATAGATGAGTGAGCACCTCCAATGTTGCATCAGTTTGTTGAATGATTTAAATTTGTATTCCATCAATTCCTGGAGCTTTGTTTTTACCCCATGCCTTCAATGTAGCTTGATCATATGCTATATCTTGAAATGGTTGAACATTGACCATATCTTTTTTGTATAACTTTGTGTATTCCTTCCATCGTCTTTTGTTTTTAACTCTTTATTTTGAATTGAGTGAAGGGATTGCAGAGCAGATCATCAGTTTTCTATTCAACAAATCATATACTTTGCTTCATTACAATGATTGCAATCCTCTCCAAGTACCAGCACTTAATAGTATTTATCTCTGTTCACTGTAACTCTTGCCTTTTTGTGTGTCTCCTGCCACCTTCATCTTTCCTCTGCTAACCGTCCTCTTGTGTATTGGCTTTTTTGTCACCCATGTTAACATGTCTGCGCTCTAGCCCATGAATATTTTTCCTTCCCCTCTCTCCCCCATGCCATCATAGATTGTTTCTTTCACTAAAAAAAAAACAAAACAACAAAAACTATTCTTAGCTTTTTACAACTTTGGTCAAATACAGTATTTGCCCTTTTATGATTGACTAATTTCACTCAGCAGAATGTCTTCCAGATTCATCCATGGTGAGAGTTGGTTTACAGATTTATCATTATTCTTCAGTGTAAGTAGCATTGCATTGTGTGTATGTACCAAGGTTGTTTAAACCATTCTTCTATTGATGGCCATCTAGGCTGCCTCCATCTTTTTTAATGTGTCTCTTGTAGGCAGCATATTGAAAGATCCTGTTTTCTTATCCATTCTGTTCTGTCTCTTCACTGGTGCATTTAATCCATTTATATTCAGTGTAATTATTGGTAGGTATAAATTGATTGCTATTATTTTGCTGTGTGTTTTTTGATGTGCTGCTGGTTTATTTGTTCCACATGATTTTCTGTACTGCGTTTGTTTTGCTTTGGGGTTTCCTTTTCCTTTTCATTTCTATTGTGTTAATGTTTACCACATCATTCTGGTTATCTCTTTTTAAAAATTTTTAATGTGTGGTGTATTTGATTTTCTTTGAGGTTACCCTGTAATATTATTTTCCCCCCATTTAAAGCAGTCTGTTTTACTTTGAATTCTGCTTGAACTCCTAGCCATATGGAAGTTCTGTATCTACACTATTTCCCCTTTTTGTTTTGTGGTTGCCTTCATTGTAAGTTGATATATCTGGTTCCCTGTTTTCAGTCTTATAGTTTTGTTTCAATATATATACCCTTTCTATTGGGATTCCATCCTCAGTAGTGTTGTCATGAATGTTAATCTTGGCTTATTGTGTTCTGCTCTTGGTTCTCAATCCAAAGAATACCCTTTAGCATCTTTTGTGAAGTTGGTCTGGTCATTACAAATTCCTTTAATTTCTGTTTATCAGAAAATGTCCTAATTTTGCTGTCATATTTGAGGGACAGCTTTGCTAGGTATATGATTCTTGGTTGGCAATGTTTTTCTATCCAAGTTTTGTATATGAGATCCCACTGCCTTCTTTTTTTTTTATTTTTTATTAAATGTTTTTATTTTGGATTGAGTGAAAGTTTACAGGGCACATCATCAGCTTCACATTCAACCATTCATATAGCTTGTTTCATTACATTGATTATTATCCCCTCCATATATCATCAGTTAACAGTGTTTCTCTCTATCCTCTTTAGCTTTTTTTTTTTTTTTTTGGTGGGGAGGAGCTTGCCATTTTGGAATTTACAGTCTCGGCTTTCAGGGAAGGTTTTCACATTTGTCTGTGGATATCCAAGGCTCATGTATGAGATTACTAACAAGCATTACTGAATAATCAGATGAGAGACAGTTTGCTATGTCTACTAGGTGGCTAAAGTCTGATCCTCAGAGCCTATGGTTTGGATGATCAACAACGCTTGGGCCCACAGGGTCTTGACCTCCTGACCGGGTCTGCACAGTCTGCATCAGATTCCCCCTCCCACTGCCTTCTTGACTGCATGGCTTCTATTGAAAAATCAGAGCTTGGTCTTCTTGGTTCTTCTTTGTAGGTAACTTTTCATTTTTGCTAAACTGCTCTCAGGATTCTTTTCCTTATCTTTGGTTTTGGAAAGTTTGATTTTCTTTTGGGATCTCCCCTATTTGGGTTTCATTCAGCTTCTTATATGCTTATCTTCTCATCTTTTGTGATGTTCGAATAGTTTTCTATTCTAACAATAGCAACTGTGACAATTTTCTCTGTGCTTTTTATACTCTTTTCCGGATCTGGAATTCTCATCACCCATAGGCTGTTCCTCTTCATGGTGTCTCCTATAACTCTTAGGCTTTATTCAGATTTTTACTTTTTTTTTTTTATTGTTCTTTAAGCATACTAGTTTTGAGAGATACATCTTTAAGTTCACTAATTCAGACTTTCATTGTTTTGAATCTACTCCTCTGCCTTTCCAATGTAATGTCCATTTCTGAAATCTTAGTATTAATCTTCTGGGTCTCTAATGTCAGGTTTTGTATTGTTTCAAATTTTACATTTATTTTGTCTGGTTGTTCTTGTGTTTTCCCGAATTCTTCTAAAGTTTTTTCTGTGTTCTGTTTGCTTCCCATAATTTTCCTGTATCCTTTGAAGGTACCTAAGTATCATTCTTTTGAATTCCTTTTCAGTTAGTTCCGTTATGTTTTAATGGGTCTGCATCTTGGTCATTTGTTAGAGCCATTCTTCTGTATTTCTTTGTGTGAGCTAAAATGATTTTCTGTCTCCAGGCCGTTATGGGTTGTTGTATTTATTTTTAATTGAGAATGTATGTTGATACAATTTTAGACTCTCACCACCTGTTTCCTGTGGGTGTTGTTACAGAATTGAAGCATGTACAGAGTTCTCCTTTTCCGTTTGTGCATCTCAGTTTATGGTGGTTTTGTTTGGTGTTGGCTGCTGCCTATCATTGATCAGCTGGTATAAAAGCTGGTATTGGCTCTTGACCAGTTGGTGGAGATACAGAGTGTACAGTTGTGGCTGGACTGTATGTGAGTACACTTGCTGTCTCCTGTCAGAAAGGAAAGAGAAACAAGCCCCCACCCCTCCCCACACACAAGAAAATAAAGCAGAATAAACAAACAAGGAACTAACAATAAAAAGAGAAAAAGTAAATTAAAACAGGCAGCAAACAGAAAAAAATAATATAATAACTCTAACGACAAAACAGGGGTAGGGAATTGGAGCTATGGAAGAGAAAGATAAGGAAGGAAATAAAGAAGAAATTAAAAAACAAAACAAAACACTTAAAAATAACTAAAAAGGAAACAGAGGGACAGGAAAATGAAGTTATAGAAGAGGAGTAAAAGTAAGAATAAAAACAAAAAACACTGAGAAAAATCAGGGAGAAGGAAGATAAAGAGAGAGTCGAGAGTACTAAAGAAAGATCAAAACGGGAGAAAAAGGAGGGAAAATGAGAAATAGAAGAAACGGAGGAAAAACCAAAGTGGAGATAGAAGGATAACATTCAAGGGAATGGAAAGAGAAGGAGGAAGTGAAAGAATAAACAAATAAAAACAATGAAACAACAAAAGGTAAAACAGAACAAGCAGTGTTTATATTTTGGACCCAGAGAGGAGAATAATCTGGGGTCTCCTGTCAGCCAAGGAGCTCACAAGGTGGGTGTGGGTGTGGAGGATGCAGATGTGATGACAGTGGAGTTCCTGCCCTAGATGGAGTCCTATTGGCCTAGGTGTTATCTCTATTCAGGGCACTCAATCCTTGATGGAGCTGGTTTCTGAGTCTGTAGGACCACAGGGCAGCTGGCTGCAGAGTGACTGGTTAAATGCTGATCTGGTAGCTCTGTGGGTTCTGTAGGTCTGGATCCAAGCCTGCCTGAATTCAGGTACCAAAGCAATGCAGCCACCCCAGCTCACATTGGGGTGGATGAGTTTGGGAGGTGGCCACACCTCTGGTCTCCAGGGGATTGTGGGGAAAAAGTAGGAATCACATCTTTCCAGTTGCCTGTGTGAATCAGCTCTGTCAGGCCTCCCTCAATTTCCAAAGCTTTTCACAGGCCATTTCTGACCGGCTGCTCATCAGTCAATCTCCCTCTCTTACCAGCCCTGCTCAGCTTCTCCTCCCAGGAAGCACACAATCCGCTTCTTGAACCTTTTCTCTGAAGTTCAGGGTTTCAGGAATTTCGTCTGTGTCTGCTTCCTTTGGTCTCTCATATCTTTGTAGAGGGTCTGTGTGGTGCATCTGTCTGCCTAGTCTGCCATCTTGCTGGAAGTCTTGACTCATATTTTCTTCCATCTTCTTTTGATGCTTTCTGCGTCATTCAATATTTTGTCCATAGAGTTCTTCAGTATTTCAAGTTGAGGCTTGAATTTTTTCTTCAGTTCTTTCAGCTTGAGAAATTCTGAGAGTGTTCAGCCCTTTTGGTTTTCTAACTCCAGGTCTTTGCCCATTTCATTATAATATTTAACTTCATCTTCTCTAGTAGCCCTTTGAAATTTTTTGTTAAGTTCTTCAATTTGCTTTAGCTTTTTTTTTTTTTTAATTTTTTATTGTGTGTTAGTTTGCATGGGGGAACATTAGTTTTACATTCATTCTGTCATACATCGTTTCATTGCCATAGTTACCATCCCGTCCATGCATCATCACCCAACCAAAGGGTATACCCCACAGGCCTCCCCCTCCCCC
>NW_006408645.1:2812408-2844870 GCF_000296735.1 Chrysochloris asiatica | reverse complement strand
CCCACACGGGAAAAAAACCCACATTGTTCCCAGTTTTGTAGACTGTAACTATCATGAATAATGGGAGTTGAGTGCATATGATTTCAAAACTCTTTTCCCATTGTGTGCCGTTTGCTTTCATTTCCTTGATGGCTTCCTTTGAAATACAGAAGTTTTTAATTTTGATAAAACCCAATTTATTTTTGCTTTCGTGGCTTGTGCTGTTGAGCATTGTTATATGCTGCTGATTCAGTTCTAACTCAGAGCACCTCTAGGTAGGGTTTCCAAGGAGTGGTTGGTGACTTTGAACTGTCAGCTTTGCAGTTAGCAGCCTAGGGCTTTATCCTGCCCTGCCACACCAGGACTCTTGTACATTTTTTGTCATTATTTGTTATGCATTTTGGTATCAATTTTGTATTTCTTTCATTTTGTTTTCCTTGTTTTTAGGCTTCTGGCCCAATGTAAATAGTATTAGAAGCATTTGTTCTTTAAGGGTTTGGCAGAATTTTTCTGTGAAGCTTGTTGTACCTGGGGGTGGGTAGTTCAGGTGTTATTTCTTAGGAGTAATTGCCTGCTTTACATACTTTAAACATTTTTTTTTTATAATGTCTGGTATTTCAGAATTTCAAATATGCAAGTGGGAGCTGTGTTGTTGTGGGTGTTGTCAAGTTATTTTCCGACTCATTGTGACCCCATGTGGCAGCGTAGAACTGCCCCGAAGGGTTTTCTTAGCTGTCATCTCTACAGGAGCCACTGGGTGGGTCTGAACCACCAACCTTCTGTTCTCCTTGTAGGACCCAGGGTGGTGTGCATGTCCACAGGGATGGACTGATGGTCACTTCTCCTGTCCTGATGTGGGTCCAGGTATGCGCATGGGTGCCTGTCCCCATCTGCCCCGTCACCTCCTCTGCATGGTTCCTGGGATCAGAGTCAGGCTAGCTGGTGCTTAGCACTCCCAGGCCGAGAGGATCCATAGAGGGGCTTCCAGATGCTGGCGAGTCCTGCCAGTGCTGTCTGTAAAATACCACAGAACACATCTTCCCTAAACACTGCTATCTTGCCTGTGGTCTCCCTTGCACCCTCAGACCCAAACACAGCCCAAAGGGATCTTATCTTAGTACCAAGCCCCCTAGCTTCTCAGCTTCCAAGGAAACTGCACTCATAATGGTGACTTAGGGCCTGACCAATCCCAAGCCTGCCCTGCTGGCTCAGGACCAATAAGCAAGGACGATGCCTATGGCTAGATCTGCATGGCCCCGGGGTTCACAGCACCAGGGGTGTGAGTCACACAGGCGGCATGATAGGGGCTACCTAGTACATGGCAAGGGGGCTTGATCCCCTGAATGTGAAGACCAGTCAAGAGTCAGCACCTAGTGTGTCTGCCATAAGTTTTGTCAGTCCTCCAGTACCCATTTTACCATTTCCCTATATTAAAATCTTTCTGTTAAAATCTCTTTTTCATCAGCCTGACCCTGACGTAGACATTGAAGGGTTAGGGTAAAGGGTAGGTTTCAACCAGACAGGCTGGCAGGAATACACTTCAGGGGGTTTGCCCAAACTTAGGGGCAGTGTTGTTTGTGGGGGTTAGGCAGTGGTCAGTGCATAGGGGCCCCAGTGATGACATCTGGTAAGCCAGGGCTTTACCTTGGGGAGGTGAGTGGAGGATTAGAGGACCAGACTTGGTGTTAGGGCTTGCTTGATTTCTCATCCAGAGTAGCCACCCAGGACCAGTCCTCTCCCTAGCTCTGCCAGTCTGTACTCCATCTGTGCCACCTCCCTGCATGAGTTGGCAGCCACAGACAGAACTGAAAGGATCCCTGCAAGCACAGGATGGGATGGCAGGTTGGGCGAAATCTGGAGGAGACACTGGCCTCTCCACCCTCAAGGCAGACCTGCTGAAATCTTAGGTAGAATGCTGGGCTCTCCTGGGTGCCACCACCCATTGCTGCCATGAGGTCTCACTCCAAAGGAGGTGCCACACAGATGGTGGCGATGGACTGAAGGGATTGCACAAATAACTACCATCCCCACGCTTTCCATCCTGATGCTCCAACCTTGTCCTCCTGGATACAGAGCCCCCCTGCCTAACTCTTTACAAATGTTTTTGTTGTAGTGCCGTTAGATCATTAATATGGAGGGTTGAAAATGCAAATAAAAGAACCCAAAATGTAAGCCATCCTGTTTTTGCTGTTTCTGAGCACTCGTAAATCACAGTTTGGACAATAAGAATTTGAGGATTGGTGGTTTATGATTCCTACTTACTTTAAGGAGCTCTGGTAGCGTAGTGGTTACGAATCGGGCTGCGAACCTTAAGGTCAGCGGTTTGAAACTACCAGCTGCTCTGCGGGAGAAAGATGAGGCTTTCTACTCCCGTAAGGATTTACAGCCTCGGAAACCCTGTACAGGGTCGCTATGGGTCGGAACTGACTCGACGGCGCTTAACAACAACAACAACTTACTTTAAACGCTTTTAGGCCTAGTTCACCTTTTAATTTGATTGATGTGACTTGTTAGATGAGTTAGTTCATGAAACTAAGAAAACCGGAGTGATCATTCACCTCCTCATCTATCCCAGAGCCTCTGTTTGGATGGCGGGTGCTCGCCTTTCTCTGTTGAGACGTATATTTGCCTGATTTTGTGGGTTAGCATAGTCACAGTGGATTGTGTTTTTCTTCTCAGGCTCTGGATATCGTCTTGGAGAAGATGAAGGCTTCGGGTTTTGATTTCTCTCAAATCCTCGCCTTGTCTGGGGCTGGCCAGGTGTGTTTAGGACCGCCTCCTCCTGCTGTGTGAGGGCAGCCGTCTTGAGCAGTGGTGTGGGTGTGGAGGTTCCCTGGGAGGGAAGGTGCTCATTCTCAGTAGCCACTTCACACAGTTTTGTTGTGAATTAAAATCCCTACAGCATAGTGGTTGTAAGTTGGGCTGCTAACCTCAAGGTCAGCAGTTGGAAACTGCCAGCTTTTCCGCAGGAGAAAGATGAGGCTTTCTGCTCCCGTTAAGATTTATAGCCTCGTAAACGCTACACGGGTTCGCTGTGAGTTGGGACCGACTCCACAGTACATAATCACCACCACCACCGCGATGTCTTACCTTGGAATATGAATAACTTACCTCCTTCCAGAAAGTTGAGAGATAATTCTTACAATTAAGCGTCTTACAAGCATAGGACACTTGGTGAGGGGGAGCTGAATAGAGGTTCTCCAAACACATGGGATTGTCAGGAGTCAACATTGACCCAACAGCAGGAGCGACAAAGGGAATAGAATGAGGGAAAGGGGTGATTCAGTGGGAGAGACCAAGGCTCAATTGCCAGACATTGTACCTCATGCATAGTCACCGTCTGTGTGTCTGTCCTTGGAGGCTGGTTGTGATGCTGAATAGGTTTCCGTGGAGCTCCCAGACTAAGAGGGACTAGGGTTGAAATCCTGGTGATCTCCTTCTGAAAAATGAGCCAGTGAAAATCCTGTGGGTCACAACAGTCTGATTCCATTGTGCGTGAGGTCACCATGAGTGGGGTGTCAACTTGAATGCAGCTACGAACGACAAAGAGGACGGAGGAAGCATCTGATATGAATTTATTATGTCTGTTGTGGCCCTTAAAATTGCTTGTTGCTATTTCTTGGGAATAAAACCAAAGAAAAAAATGATAGTAGTAATGATAGCTGCTTTAGTAGTGGAAATGTTTTTGTTGTTAAGTCCCTTTGAGTTGGTTAGGACTCATAACAACCCTGTATAGAGTTTCCAAGGAGCAGCTGGTGGGTTTGAACCACTGAACTTGCGGTCAGCAGTCCAGGACTGATCCTAGAGTGCCACACCAGGAGTCTAGCAGTGGAAATAGTGGTCATAATAATAGCAGAGAGAACACTGATTGAGTTCTGCTCAGCGCTGTGCTGAGCCCTTCGCATATATTAGCTAACTTCATCCTTACGATGGCTCTATAAAGTGGTGGTGTCGTGGGGTGCTTGGCACAAGAGTTACGCACTGAGCGGCTGGCAACTCTAGACCCAGAGAGGGAGAGAGGTTGTGTACTGATGACTGGGGGGTAGGCTTGCAGGGTATACCCTTTGGTTGATTGAGGATGCATGGAGAGGATTGTAACCATGGCAATGAAATAACATACGATAGGATGAATGTAAAACTAATGTTCTCCCATGTAAACTATCACATAATTCATAATAAGACATTAAAAAAGAGTTATAAACTGATTCTGCCATTTACAGGCAGTGACCCGGGGTAAGTCAGCCAACCTTCTGGTAACTCCTTATACCATAGGAGTATTGTGAGCGATAAATGCACAGACCAGTGCCGATTACCTAAGGGACCCTATTTAAGTTGTACCTACTATTTTTGTTTATCATTGTGCCCAACATCCTGGTGTGGTGCTGTAGGATAAGCACTGGATCAGAAGGTCCTCAGAAACTCTATACAGGGTTGCTGTGAGTCGGAACTGAATCAACAATACTTAACAACAACAAAGGTCACAGAGATGCCACAAGGGGAAGCCAGCACCACCATCTGATCCTCAGGATGCCTCCACTCCACACATCCTCACTGGAGAGCATTTGCTCATTTTTCTGAAGATGGACATCCTTCCTCTGACCTTTACGTAATGGTAGTTGGGTGTTCTGGTCCTTGCTAAACTAAGCAGAGTTTCCCTGAGTCACCTTGTCCACTTCTCTTACTGGAAGGAACCTTAGGCCTGGTTAACCATCTGCCCCCTAGGTCTCCCCTGGACTCCTTCATTGAGTGTCCCATAAACATCGCAAATGCAATATTCCGTCTTCCCTCAGGCCTCCTATTCTCAGGGAATTCTCCCTGTCCACCTGGCCCACAGGTTATCTGTCATCTTTGTCTCTTCCATTTTCCCCACCCCACATCCTGTTGATTCCTGCATGTCTCTTGAATCTCTCTTCTTCTGCATCTCTACCTCTGTTTCCCAGCCCAAGTGCCCAGCATTATTCTCTGGGCCTCTGCTCTGGCTCTCCTCTTCCAGCTTGGCTTCTCCATGTTACCCACAAACCTTTTCATACAGCCAGCTCTGCTTACCTCACTCCCTTCCAATCCAGGGCTTCCCTCACCTCCAGGATAAACCCCCACAGATTTTAAGCCCCTTAGTGCTTTGGCCACCACCTGCCCCCTGAGTCCCATCATCTAGCCCCCACTCTGCATACAGGCCCTTTGCTCAGAATGCCTCCTTCCTTGGACGTGCCAGGCACTCTCTGACCTCCATGTACTCTATGCATGGAACCACCCACTCACCATCCTGGGGACCATTTCCTGATTTCCACATCCACTTCCACCCATTTGCACCCTGACTGGCTGGGTGCTTTTCTGTGTTCTCACAGCCCCGGCACTGCAGCTCCATAGTGTGTTGTGATTGTACATTTGTGTCTTTTTGTGACTGAACTCGGTATCCTGAAGACTCATTGTTAGCTGTCCTTGAGTTGGCATGGGACTCATGGCAACCCCATGCAGAATGGAAGGAGCAGTGCCCAGGCCTGTGCCATCCATGATCCTCTGGGAGTCCGGTTTTCATTAGTTGATTTTGGAAGGTCTTTCTTCTAGTGCATTGTGGTCTGGAAGCTCCATTGAAGTCTGTTGAGTGTCGTAACAACACACACGCATCCACTGACAGGCGAATGGTGGCTGCACCTGGCATGGAACCTGGGCCTCCCCCACGGAATGCAAGAACTCTACCGCTAGACAACCACTGCCCCTAATAATATCCTCTGACATGGCCTAGGTGCTCAGAAAGTGTTTATATCTGTGGTGAGCCCTGTGAGCCCTGAGGTACTGTGTAGGGTGTAAGCAGGTAGTTTGGGCAATTCGTTTGAATGCGTGAATTTCAGGTAATATTGCAAGCAATATGTTGTTGTTGTTAAGTGCTGTTGAGTCGATTCCTACCCATAGCGACCCTGTATAGGGTTTACAAGGAGTGACTGGTGAGCTTGAACCACTCACCTTGAGATTCAAATGACTTTGCAGTCTGCTGCATCAGCCCACAGCACCACATACTACAAGTATTTACAAAAGGCATCCAAAGTCCGGACAAATAATGATTTCTTGGACCTTTCCGACATTTTGAAATGGTCATGGTGGGATTCCTCCCATTTTTAGGAATAAGAACCGGTTCTCATAAAGGCTATGAGCTCTGATATTAAGACGTGTCAGAGGCAGGTTGGCAGCCGAGTTCTTTGGTGTGCGTCTGGGAGAGGCAGGTCTTTTCTGAGCCTACAGAGAGCTGTAGCACTCATAGATGCAGCTGTATGAGCGTGTGTTTCTCTCTCTCCTTGACAGCAACACGGAAGTATATACTGGAAGGTTGGGGCCAGCAGGGCACTGACAAGCCTATCACCAGACCTCCCATTACGCCAGCAGCTAGAGGTAATTGTGCCCATGTTGTGGGAGTGTGCGAGCTGTGGTGAGGCGAGAAAGGGCCCTGCACCTTGTGGGCCCTGAAGGCTGGGGCTCACTGTCAAGGGTGTAAATAGGTAGTCTGGGCAATAGTCCCATGAGCCTCATCTGCCCTGCCTCCCACAGTGATGTGTGGACAGAGACCTGTCCTGCCCAGAACCACTCTGGGTCACTTCTCACCTAGAAATCTCCCCTTGGTGTATGCTGCCTCCTGGTGATACTGCTAGGAAGCCAAGGGCCTCAGCTCCGTCTCTCCTGGATCCAAACCCTGTGAAGCCTGCACTTGGTGCAGCTATAGCTTTCCTGGGTTCATGTTTTGTGCTGCTTGTAATGTGCCAGCGGCCTCCTTAAAAGAACCTTTCTAAAAATGTCAAAGAAATAAAGCCATATTAACCATGTGAAAAAAAAAAAAAAAAAAAAAAAACCTTTACACCTCAGGCTTTGTGGGGAGAGACTCTGTGGACCAGGCCAAGCTTTGGGACAAGGGCTTGTCTATGGGTTTCCAGGGCCCCATTAGACTGTGTTGTGCTGGACTGTGTCGGCAGGCGGAGCTCAAGCCTACACCCTTTCCTCTTCTTTGCAGGCCTGTTTCTCCCTCAGCGCCTCTCCGGTATGGATGGACTCAAGCACCACAGCCCAATGCCGCCAGCTGGAGGCCAACACGGGTGGGGCCCAGGCTCTCAGCTGCCTCACGGGGTCCCGCGCCTATGAGGTGGGCAGTGCCTGGGATGGGCTTGGGGCTGGCTCTGGTCCTGCCCCAGGGTATCTGGAAGGGCAGAGTTGGGTGCCCTGCTTCTGTGGGGATCCCATAAGGCTGTGTGGAACCAGGCCTGGAGCTGAGCTTGAACATGATGGCGGTGATGATGGGAAGTCACCGTCATCATCTGTAAACTGGAGATGGAAGTGGGCCTTAACATTTGGGGTATATCAGATGCTGAAAGGAGCAGGGTGGGGATGGGGGAGGGAGAAGAATGCCTCTTTCCTGCTGGCCTCCAGGTGTGCTTGGCCCAGTTAGGGTCAGGCAGCCCCACCGAAGTAGAAATCTGGGGGATAAGACCAACCCTTCTTAGCCAGTGATAGTGAATGGTTTCTGACTCTTGGTATGTATCAGAGTAGAACTGTGTTCTGTAGAGTTTTCAATGGCTGAATTTTCAGTAGCTGAATTTTCTTCTGAGTTGCCTCTGCTGCTGGTGGTGATGCTGCTACTGCTGTATGCCACTGAGTTGGTTCCAAGTCACAGCCACCATGTCTAGGGTTTCCGAAGCTGTAAATCTTTATGGGCTAGAAAGTCTCATCTTTTTCCCACAGAACGGCTGGTGGATTTGAATTGCTGACCTTGTGATTAACAGCCCAACACATAACCCACTATACAGGACTACTTGGTGTGCCTCTAGGCAAACAGAAACCTCCAGTCTTTCATTTAGCAGCTGAGTGGGTTAACGATTTGCACCAGCCGAAGTCTTGCAATCTTATCTGAAATAAGAAAAACGATGGGGTGGGTAGAGTACCTAATTCCCCTGCACTGGTGCGTGTGGTTAGGACAGTTACCAAATTGGGTCAAGACTAAGACGTGTCCCCTGGAGAGTTACCACATCAGAACCCCAGTGCTTGCGTGTACAGTGCGATGGTTTACTGCCCAAGTTTTAGCTTACCCAGAATAAGGCCACAGAAGCCAACACCCACTGTCCTGTGTGCTCAGCAGATGCCAAGCATTTTTTAGGTCTGAGACCTCATAACAACGTGTATAATACTAACTGATAACCAGAGTGTGCCCCACAAAACTCCCTTTACAGAGATGATCATTTTGTGTAGGATTTGGGTTTCTAAGAACTTGCGCTCCTTTTCCAGCGTTTTACAGGAAACCAAATTGCGAAGATTTACCAGCAGAACCCTGAGGCCTACTCACAGACAGAGGTGGGTTAAACATTTGTATGTGGATTATTTTACATTGTGGTAAAAATATACAAAACCAAACCAAACATTCAGCACTTTGACATTCAGTGACGTTGATTCGATCCTTCAGGTGATGCAGCCCTGTTACTATCCTTTCCAAATCACTCCACCATTAACGGGAACTCGGTGTCCCCTGAGCAGTGATTCCCACTTTTCACACTTCAGGTTGCTCTTGTCCATTTGATTTCACGTAGATCATTCTTTAAAAGAGCACAGTGCTATAAAGGGTCATAAGGAGTCCATGAAACATCTTTTAACATGAATGATTCTGGAAGACATCCTGCTGAGTGAGATAAATCAGTCACAGAAGGACAAATATCGTATGGCCCCACTATTATAAAAAGCCATGAATAGATACACACACTGAAAGAAATGTTCTTTGGTGGTTACCAGGGATGGGTGGGAGAACGAGAAGGGATCACTTTCTGGATAAGTGTTTTTGTTGTTAAGTGCCATCAAGTCGGCTCTGACTCATAGCAACCCTGTATAGGGCGTTGAAGGAGTGACTGGGGTTTGAACCACCAACCTTGCTGTTTAAAGCAAACTTGCAATCTTGCAGTGCCACACCAGTCTAGATAGTATTGTTGTTGTTAAGTGCCATCGACTCAATTCCGACCCATAGCGACCCTATATAGGGTTTCCAAGGAGCAGCTGGTGAGCTGAACCACCGACCTTGCAGTTCAAATGACTTAGCAGTCTGACGCATTAGCCCACAGTACCACACCAGGACTCCAGTCTAGATAGTTGTTGTTGTTAAGTGCCGTTGAGTCGGTTCTAACCCATAGTGACCCTGTAAAGGGTTTCCAAGGCTGTAAATCTTCATGGGAGCAGAAAGCCTCATCTTTCTCCCACGCAACATCTAGATAGTAGACTCTTGTTATTTTGGGTGATGGAAAAGGCAATACCCAATAAAGTTCAAGTTCACCAAGGTAATTGAAGACAAAAGAAGTACACCAGAAAAAGGGACAGCTTTGGTAAGTGCTTAACATATACAATTTTGCAACAACAGTAATAATGACCAAAATTTGTATTTGGTTACATAAGTAGAAGTATATGCATTTAGGAGGGGAATTCAAAAAGTTGAATGAAAAGATAATGGATTTTTTTCCGCAAACTTTATGAAGTCCCTCTGTATGTGTTTGTTATTGTTGAATGACATTTAGTAGATTCCAACCCATAGCGACCCTGTATAGGGTTTCCAAGGAGTGCCTGGTGAGCTTGAGCCACTCACCTTGAGATTCAAACGACTTTGCAGTCCAGCGCATTAACCCTTAGCGCTAGAGGAAGGCATATATGAGTGCATGCATGTCCTTGGGTAGGTGTATCTGTTGTATTTATTGGTGTTGTTAAGTGCCATCAAGTCAGTTCCAACTGATAAGGACCCTGTAAAGAGTTTCTGAGGAGCGGCTGGTGAGTTTGAACTGCTGACCTTTTGGTTAGTAGTCCATTGCTTATCCTACAGTACTACATATATGTAAATACATGTTTGTATGTACTGAATATATATCCATATATGCTCATAACGACCCTGTATAGGGTTACTGAGGCTTTAAATCTTTACAGGAGCAGAAAACCACATCTTTCTCCACAGAGCATTTGGTAGGTTTGAACTGCTGACCTAGCAGTTAGCAGCCCAACTCATAATCCATTGTGCTACCAAGACTCCTTAGCCATCTATATGAGTGTAAGTCAAAAAGTGTTGTTATTAGGGTTAATTCATGTATGCATGGGTTTATTCCAAACAAAACATATTTAAACATGTCTGTGATTAGTGGATGCAGACACGTTCTCTCAGTAATACATGGATCTTAGTCTCGTTGTTGTTGTTAAGTGCCATTGAGTGTTCCCTCTCATAGCAAGCCTGTATGGGGTATTTGAGTTGCTGCTGGGGAACCTTAAAAAAGAAGGTATCATCAACAGTAACTTCCAAGAGGATCCACTGGGCCAGTTCAAGTCAAGAGAGGTCAGCGCTGAAGGTTATGGTGACTCCTTTTTGGGATTTCCAAGGGGTCATCATGACAGATTTTCCCAAAGGACACAGGACGATCATGGGATAACTAAGAAGAAGTTTTAAGAAAATTTAAAACTATGTTTTTAAAAAAAGGCCAGGAAAGTTGTGTTGAGGAATTTTTTTTTTCTTTCTCATCACAATAGTGCACCTGCCCATTCTTTGAGGCAGCAAGGAGTGTCTGGTGAGAATTTCTTTGGGAAACTTTACCCCAGCTACCTGATATCCCTGATCTTACCCCCTCAGACTTATTTTTGTTGGCCAAACTCAAAGATCATTTCAAAGGAACACAATTTAAGTCCCTTAAGGATACAAAACTGCCATTTTGACAAGGTATAAATAGAAGAACACAGAGAAGGAAGGGTTAGAGAGACAGAAACACCGCTTTCAGCAGTGTATAGACCTAGATGGAGAATATGATGAGAAACAATAGCTTCCCATTTTGATATTTTTGTTTAATAAAGGTTGCTGTGATTTTATAGCAATAATTTTTGGCTTACCCTCATATACAATAAAGCACATAGGAGCCACGGTTATGGACACTTCCTGGACACATCCAAACAACTTACAGGATTGGTTTAGTGGGTTAAAAGGCTTAGGGCCATAGTCTTGTGGGATAACTTAAGCCAACTGGCATAACATAATTCATAAAGTTCATGTTTTACATCTTAGTTTGGTGAACAGTATCTGAGGTCTCAGAAGTCAGCAAGCAGCCATCTTAGATACAGCTATTGGTCTCTACTTGTCTGGAGCAAAAGAGAATGAAGGAAATCAAAGGCTTAAAGAAGAAACCAGCGCAAAGGACAAATAGCCCACACAAACCACAGCCTCTTCTAACCTGAAACCAGAAGAACTAGATGATGCCTGGCCACCACAACCAACCATTGCAATCAGAGACACAACAGAAGGTCCTCGATAGAATGGGGGCAAAAGGTAGAACCAAACTTAAATAGGTGTGACCCTGTATAAAAGGACTACAATGTCGAGTTGAACCAAAAGGTGGGAGTTTCAAACTCACCAGTTGCTCCTTGGAAACCCTATACTGAGTCGCTGTGGGTCCAAACTGAGTCAGCAGCATTTAACAACAACTGGATCACTAGAGATTAGAGGGACCCCCAAGACTCTTACCTTAAGATACCCTTTGAACTTGGCACTCAAGCCAGCCTAGAGGTCACCTTTGAGCTAAATAATAGATTGACATAAAATAACCAGTATCACCCATGAAATATGTTGCTTAAAGAATCTACTGTATAAGACCAAAGGAGCAACATTTGCCCAAAGCAAAAATGAGAAGACAAGGAGGTGAAAGGAAGCTAGATTAATGGAAACAAAACAACCAGAATGGACATAATGCAAATGCGGCTGCATTGTGAAAAGTAGTGTCATGGAACAATTTGTATAAAAATCACTAAATGGCAACCTAGTGTAAACTTTTACCTAAAACACAATAAAAATTGTTTTAACTCAAAACATAAAATATATGTTCTGATCTCATTGGTAAGCTGGTAATTGGGGGGAAAAAAAGCCCATGATACTCAAGGTAGACATACTTTACTTATTTAACATAAATTATCTTCTGATTCAAACAAAACTTCAGGAGATAGTTTTAGCTTAAGGCTTAAAGACTATCTCAGGACAATAGATTTGGGGATTCATCTAGCCTCAGTGATTCCATAAAGTCTGGATTCCATTGAGAATTTAAAATTCTGTTCTACATCCTCCCCCCTTTTGGTCAGGATTCTTCTATATGGATTCTAGCTCTTAACTGGGATGCTCAGTCATCGCCATTATTAGGACATCTTGATCAAGGTTTCCATTTCCCTACACAATTTAAAACTCTTCTCATGTTGTGTAAATGCTAGGAATATTAAGTAGCTTAGCGCCTGTAGAAGTCAGTCATATCTCACTGTGGTTCTTTCTCTTACAGAGGATTTCATTGGTCAGTAGCTTTGCTGCTTCCTTGTTTCTTGGGTCTTACTCCCCTATTGACTACAGTGATGGTAAGTCTTCCAAGACCTGATGTGAACCTGTTTAATATACATATGGCATGTTAGGATGCAGGCAGCAAGAACAGGTGTCGGCCTTTCACCCTGTGGTCTGTTGCCAGCCAGTTAGTACATTCATTATCGTGTGCTACCTAGTAAGTGACCCTAACACTAAGCAGCTAAAGGCGACAAATAAGTAGTCTCCCATAGTTTGAAGGGCCAGGTATCTCAGAATGACTTTGCTGGGTGGTTCTGGCTCAGAATCTCTCATGAGGTTATAATCAAGTTTTTGGCCAAGACTGCAGGCATCTGAAGACTTGACTAGGGAAGGAGGATCCACTTCTGGGTCATTCATATGCCCATGGGGAGGAGACCTCAGTTGTTTACCATGTGGGCTGCTCCTTAAGGCTGTTAATGACATTGCTGCTAGATTCCTCTCAGTGTGTAGTGAGACAAGGAATGGCCAAATAGAAGCTCCAGAATTTTTTTATAACCTAACCTTGGATGGGACATACTATTACTTCTGCATTATTGTTCACACAGACCAACCCTGGTACTGGGTAGAGAGAAACTACACAAGACTCTGAATATTAGAAAGGGGATCAATGGTTACCATCTTGGAGGATGGCTGCGATAAGGGGTTATTTATTGAAGTTTTTGTTCATTTTGGGGGGAACTCATGAAAATTGTGAACTTTTAGAATAAAAATTCTGACAAAAAAAAGTGCAAACAATGCCAGTGAGGAGTTTCAGAAAACTGGGAATGAGGTTGCTGAAGGAAGTACTGGATGAGGCAAGACCAAAAGGGATGTAGACAGAAGATGAGCGAATAAAAAGCAAGCCTTAGACTTTATGGGAATGAACAGGTCCTTCCATCTGTGCTCTGGGCTTGCTTCCTGTTCCGATCCTCGGGGAAGCCTTGGGAGGAGTGGATTGTTTTGGGAAGAGCTTAGCTGAATTCATTGATGAGCATGCCGGACTGTGGAGGTATCTTAGCATTTCTGAAAAAGTTACATGTGTCTGGGAAATTCCCAAGGGTTGCCTCTGAGTAGACACTTGGAACCACAAGGATTTATTGCTGACAGTCCCTCTCCCCTGGCCAGGACTTGGAGCAGCAGTTCCCCAGGGCTACCTATGATATTTAAGTCTTTGAGGAATATTTAGAGTAGGTGGTGGTGTCGTGTGCTTCCAAAGACTCTGCTGGCTTCTTTTGATTCCCTGGTTTCAAGAAATATTGCAAACATTCTATTAAGGAAGAGCTCCAGGTACAAGTCTGCTTTGAACAAATTAACCTGCTTTACATTCTTTTAAAGAAATGTTTGTAATTTTTGTTGCCTTGCTCCCCTAGGTTCTGGGATGAATTTGTTGCAGATACATGACAAAGTCTGGTCCCAGGTTTGCCTCAGTGCCTGTGCTCCTCATTTAGAGGAGAAGCTTGGCCCACCTGCACCATCATGTTCAGTTGTGGTAGGTACCTCTGCCAGTGATGAGACTCATTTAAGAACCAGCAGCTACCAGGGAAACAATGCATTACACATCCACAGTCTTCTGTTTGCACACAGGCATATGCACACAGAATTTTCGTGCAGAGTTTGACATAGATGTGATTAAAGTGTTGGGATCAGTGTCTTGCCCATGGGCGGTGCCCACATGCATATATAAGTTACTATCTCATGGTTGTGGGAGAGGGAGGTTTTGAGAAGTTCCACTGGAAATTGATCAGGTTAGTGGGGGCTGGGAGGAGCCCTAATTTTAGAGTGATTCCACACCTTAGGAAAAAAAAGTTACACAAAATACTGAAATTCTAGGGCTGGAAACCACCAGAGAAGCTTGAAGCAGGAAGTATTGGGGAAAGAAAAAGAAATTAACACTTGAACTTGGTCAAGTGTTCTGCTTCACAGCACAGACCCTGATGCCAGACTGCCGGGGGCCAAATCCTCTTTGTGACTTTGATCTATGCCTCAGTTTTCCTGACTGAAACAATGGGAATAATACTGTTGGTTTATCTCATAGGGCTGTTTTGTGAATTAAATAAATTAATGCATTTAAAGTACTTAAGATAGTGCCGAGTCCCAAGACCTTACAAAATTGATATAATTTGGGGATTGATTTGTTCTGGCTACCTTGAATCTCAAAATCAAAACAGACCTTCTTGTGTTTGAGGGTCCAGCGCCACACATAGGCTCCTCTTGTGTTTTGTAAGGAGGGATGTCCCTGGTTTGCTGGTGTATGACAGAGATATGACTGGAGGTTTCTCAGAAGATCCTGGAGCTTGCAGCATTGGTGTGGCCTGAAATGTGAAGGGCTGTGGGGTGTGGCCAGTGCCGACCAATGGGGGCGGGTCTTTACCTCACTAAGCACTCTTGCTGCTTCTCTGCAGGGAGCCATTTCTTCATATTATGTCCAGCGTTATGGGTTCCATCCAGGATGCAAAGTGGTGGCCTTCACTGGGGACAACCCAGGTAAGTATCTGTGTGTTTCACTCTCAAGTAGCCTAACTTTGTCCAAGTTGTACATTTGAGAATTCTAGTCTGGAGCTCTGGTAGCGTAGTGGTTACAAATCAGGCTGCGAGCTGCAAGCTCGGCAGTTTGAAACTACCAGCTGTTCCGTGGGAGAAAGATGAGGCATTCTGCTCCCATAAAGATTTACAGCCTTGGAAACCCTGTACAGGGTCGCTATGAGTCGGAACCGACTCCATGGCACATCACAACAACAACAACAAGTCTGGCCTCTTGGTGAAGCCTTTGTGGTTGGGACCCCTCCTTCCCTGGCAGCCTCCTCATTGACCTGAAACCTGACTCCTGTATCCGCCTCCACCTGACCCCTAACTCAGGGCCCTGGGAGCCACTCTTGCACATCAGTCCACTCCCCTCCAGGTGAAAACGGGATCAACTACAATTAAATCAGGTCACCAGGCCCCCCCTTCCCCCAGCCTGCCTTTTCTGTTCCAAGCTAAACATCTCAGTTCCTTCAGCCCTTCCCTTGGTGACATGGTTTTGAATCTCCGCTCTGTCATTTGAGCTAAAAGTATGACTTATTTCTTGTCCACATTTCCTTATAATCTCATATCCTTTGTTCCCACCAGCCTCTCTTCCTCCTTCTCATTTTTTCTCTGGTCACTGAGAACCGCTCCGTGAGGGACCATCTTAAACCAGTGTGGGCCACCCTGAACAGCCACCAAACAGGATGGCTTAGATGTACGTAAAAATAGGGAGTGCCCACCTGAATTTCAAAATTTCAGAGAAACACGTAGTTAGTTTTTAAGTTATCAGTATGTCCCAAGTATTGTCAATGGGAAATACTATTGAGCCGGTGTCCTGTATTTTATTTGATAATTCTGCCCTCATGAGCTTTCTTAAGCCGCTGTTCCTACTCCAAGGAAGCAGTGGATGTGGGGAGGTGAGTCTCAGATTCCTGGACAATCACAGGATCCAGGGCTACATTGTGAGGGAACCTGACTTCCCTTCTTAGGTGTCAAGGACTACGCTTCTAAACTTTCTGCTTGGCTTTTTTCTGACTTCCTCCTGGTTTCTGTACCTACTTGTTAGCCTCCCTGCACTGCCTTCCTAGTGTTTGTACAGATGAGAAGGAAATGGGTACCACACAAAAAAGAACAACAAAAGAGAGACGCACATACAAGGGAGTTTCAAAAAGTTCATGGAAAAACTGGAATGAAAAGAAAACGGATTTTTTTTCACAAACTTTTTGAAATCTCTTCATATGTCTGGGAGTGCACTTGTAGATCTATAAACAAAAACTGAAGGTCTTTTCAAATTCATTTCTAATAATAATAACTAAGAAATAGTGACCATCAAGTTAATTCCTACCCATGGCGACCCCATGTGTGGCACAGTAGAACTGTGCTCCATGGGGTATTCAGTGACTGAGTTTTCAGAAGCAGATCACCAGGCTTTTCTTCTGAGGTGCCTCTGGATGGACTTGAACATCCAAACTTTCATTTAGCAACTGAGTGAGTTAGCTATTTACATTACCAAGGGACTCCAAGTAACAATAATGCTGAAATTGCTATTATTGCATATATTCTATATTTGTCTGAAATGACTGTGTATTACTTAGGCCTCATTGGGATGATATTTATCTGTTCATTGTATTAACTGTCATCTCAACATTTTCGTGGAAAAATATGCTGCTGCTACTATTATTGCTCTGGTAGGGTACTGGGAGAGCTCTGGTAGAGTAGTGGTTATGAATCAGGCTGCGAGCCGCAAGGTCAGCAGTTCGAAACTACCAGCTGCTCCACGGGAGAAAGATGAGGCTTTTTGCTCCAGTAAAGATTTACAGCCTCGGAAACCATGTTCAGGGTCGCTATGGGTCAGAACCGACTCGACAGTACTTAACAACAACAACAACACATTATTATTGCCACCACTACGGTAATATTTGTGGGCTATAAGCTCTGCTATGGAACTGTCTGCTGTTGGAGCTGAAGGGGCATGGCTAGGGCTTCCCATAGGACTGTCCCCAAACACCAGATATGTGGTTGTATCAATGTTCTGTCATGGCCTTGGCTCTGACAAGCTTCCCAGGGCCCTCCTTTTTCCTGAGCAGTTTCTGTCTAATACCAGTACTTGCTGTTGTTGTTGTTAAGTGCCATCAAGTCGGTTCTGACCCACAGAGACCCTGTATGTGATTTCCAAGCCTGTAAATCTTTACGTGAGCAGAAAGCTTCATCTTTCTCCTATGGAATGTCTGGTAGTTTTGAACTGATGACCATGAGGTTAGCAGCCCAACTCATAACCACTTTGCTACCAGAGCTCCTTAATAGCAACAATAGCTTTTATTATCAAAGCAAAAGACCAAACAGGAAACAGATTTTGGAGAGGGGATCCCCAGCATAATCTGGTACAGAATTGAAGGTTGGTGTCCAAGTAGCTGGGTTGGGAAGCTCATCGCTGCATTCCGGTCACCAGCATTTCAGAGGCAGCTGCAGCCCACAGTGTGTGCAAGCCTACCTTGTCTCATTGCGCTATGCAGATATTACGGTTTAGACTAATTGAAGGTTTATGCAACCCTGCATTGAGTAAGTCTGTTGGCTCCATTTTTCCAATAGCATATACTCACTTTGTGTCTCTGTGACGCATTTTGTTAATTCTCACAATATTTCAGACATTTCCATAATAGACTACCCATCCAGCCCACTGCCAATGAGTCAATTTCAACTCATAGTGATCCTGCATAGAGTTTTGCAATGTGTAAATCTTTGGAGAAGCAGAAAGCCTCATCTTTCTCCTGGATAGTGGCTAATGGGTTTGAACTGCTGACCTTGTTGTTGGCAATCCAGTGCTTATCCTACAGCACTACCAATACTCCTTTAGTAGACTGTTACAGTATGATATAAACATAATTTTTCTATGCAATGGGAAATAAAACAATTCATTTGACTTGCTTTATTGTCATATTTGCTGTGTTGTGGTGTTCTGGAGTTGATCATGATGTATTGCAGAGGTATGCCTATAGAATGTTCTAGTACCCCAGACTCTCTTAGGGTCTTGGATCTGTCTCCTCTACCACAGGTCCAGTACCTGTTCAATGCTAACAGTGACGGCATCCAGTCTCTTTCAAAAGAAAATAATCAATATACAAGCACCAACTTTTTTTTTTTTTAGCTTTTATTTGTGATTTGAGTGAAGGTTTACAGACAAGATCATCAACTGATGATCCCCTCCACACAACAACAGCTATCCCACTTCCTCCCTGTACTTCCTACTTCCAATTCATCCATCTTTCCTTCCCATCTGAACTTTGTCCTAGGGTAAACGTTGCCCTTTTGATTTAGAAGGATTGACAATTCCATGATGAGCACACCTTACTGGTGTTGCCCCTCCTGTATGTGTATTTACTGCTTAGCTGAAAACTGAGCTCAAGGGTGAGTTCTTTCCAGACCTCCAGCATGGTTAAAGGCAGTAGTCTTAGGTTCCTTCAGTCTTTCTGACCAGTAAGCCAGGTCTTGTTTTATATAATTTTGATATTTGTTCTACATTTCCTGCCACTCTAATGTGATCCCTTTCAGAACAGTTGGTAGTGGCAGCTGGGCACCATCTAGTTCTTCTGGTCTCAGAGTCGTGGAGACTGATGTTCACATGTTGCATTCGTCTGTGTGATTCCAAGCTTCTTCACTTCTCATCACCCTTGTTTCTTTCTTCTGCACATGGAGAAACCAATAGCTGCATTTTAGATGATTGCTTGTTAGCTTTTGAGATCCCAGATGCTGCTCACCAAAGCAGGATATAGGACATTGTCTTTGTAAATGTTATGACAGTTGACCATGGTGTCCCCTGAGACTGTGGTCCTGAGCTCCCAGATCCGGCAACTCATTGCATTAAGCTGTTTGGTAATAGCTAAGATGTTTTCATCATTTTGCCCACTGTGTGTTCTATCTACCACATTCATAATTTTGTTTTCAGCAAAGGTAAATACCATGTACAGATACCTTCTTTCAAACTCTTAAGTATTTGTAAGTATATTCCTAACACTTCTTCCTTTACCCATTCAGCCTGTGTTTCTGTCTATCTGTCTACCTACAGGACACTGTTGTTCCAAGGTTGTGTTTGGAAAAATAACACTATTTACCTCTATCCCCTTTGGTCTTTGCATACCTCCTTATGTCTTTACGTATCTTCATCATTCTTCTGCCAACCTCCCTCTTCATGCATATTGCCCTCCCCATCACCCGAGTAAACATGTGTCTAGCTAGTGAGTTATTCTCTCTTTCCTCCCATCCCTGGTAACTATCTAAGAATGTATCTTTTAGCATGGAAACCTTTCCTTGTATTTTTACAGTAGTGGTTTCATGCAATATTGGTCTTTTTGTGAGTCATTAATTTTACTCACAAGTCCTGTTGTGGCACTGTAGGACAAGCACTGGACTGCACGATAGGTTTGAGACAAAAGGTCGATGGTTCCAACTCACCAGCTGCTCCTCAGAAACCCTATACAGGCTTACTATGAGTCAGAACTGACTTAGTGGCACTTAAAACAATAACAGTTTCATTCAGTATAATGTCCTCCAGGTTCATCCATGTGATGAGGTGTTTTGCAGGTTCATTGTCATTGCTCACTGTTGTATACTACTCCACTGAGTGTAGGTATCAATGTTTATTTATCCATTCTTTCATTGATGGATTTTGGCTGTCTCCATCTTTTTGTTATTGTGAATAGTACTACATTGAGCATTGGTATGCATATATCTGCTTGTGTCTTGGCTTTTATTACTTGTGGATATATACCAAGTAGAGGGATTGCGGAATCATGCAGTATTTCTATTTCCAACTTTCTGAGGAAGCGTCATACTATTTTCCACAGTGACTAAACCATTTTACAGACCCACCAGCGATGTAGGAGGATCCCAGTCTCTCTACACCCTTGCCAGCATTTGTTGCTTTCTTTTTTAGACTGTTGTGTTAATGCTGGGGTGAGGTGTTCTCTCATTGTTGTTTTGATTTGCATCTCTCCTGGTGTGGTGCTGTGGGTTAATGCACTGGACTCTAAAGTCGCTTTGAACCGCAAGGTTGGCACTTCCAGCTCACCAGTCACTCCTTGGAAACCCTATACAGGGTCACTGTGAGTTGGAACTAACTCAATGGCACTTTAACAACAACAGCAATGGCTAATGAGCGTGAACTTGTCTTCATATGTTTGTTGGCTGCCTGAATGTCTTCCTTGGTGAAGTGTCCTCTTCCCATTTTTTAATTGGGTTGTTTGTCTTTTTCTTGTAGAGGTGTTGTAGTTTTCTATCAATTTTAGAGATTAACTCTTAGTCTGATACATCACTGCAAAAAAAATTTTCCCGGTCTGTGGGCTTTCTTTTTACTCTTTTTGGAAAATATTTTGACACAGATAGCATTTAATTTTTAGGAGGCCCCAGTCATCTATTTTGTCTTCCACTGTTTGTGTGTGTTTTAGTTATGTTTGACAGTCATGTATTAGAGCCCCTAAGTTTGACTCTATTCTTTCATTGATGATCTTTCTAGTTCTAGATTTTACATTTAGGTTTTTAATCCACATTGAGTTTGTTTTTGCATCTGAGGTGAGTTAATGGTCTTGTTTCATTCTTCTGCAACTGGATTTCCAGTTTTGGTCAGCACCATTTGTTGAAGGGACTATCACGTCTCCATTTAATGTGTTTTGGCCCTTTGTCAAAGATCAGCTGACTGTATGTGGATGGATTTACTTCTGGGTTCTCAATTCTGTTCTTTTGATCTATGTATCTTTTGCTATAACAGTACCAGGTTGTTCTGACCACTGTGGCTGTGTAGATTTTGAGATTTTGAGATCAGGGAGTGAGAAACCTTCAACTTTGTTTTTCTTCCTAAGCAATGTTTTGATTATCTGAGGTATGTTTCCCTTCCATAACATATTGGTGATCAGTTTTTCCCATCTCTTAAAGAAAGACGTTGGAATCTAGATTGGGATTGTTTTGAATAGTGTAGACATTTTCCACATGTTACGGCTTCACATCCATGAGCATAATATTATTCTTCCATTTTTGTAAGTCTTTTGGTTTCTTGTAGTGGTGTTTTTGTAGTTTTCTTTGTGTAGGTTCTTTTGTTTCTCTGGTTAGATTTATTGCTAAGTATTTCATCTTTTGGATGTCTATTATAAATGGTATTGTTTTCCTGATTTCCTTTTCAGAGCTGTCTTTATTAGTGTAGAGGAATCCAACTGATTTTTCTATATTGGTCTTGTACCCTGCCACTTTCCTGAATATTTGAATGAGTTCCAATAATGTTCTTCCTGAGTCTTTGGAGTTTTTTATGTATAGGATCTATCATCTGGAAATAGAGTTTTACTACTTTGCCAATTTGGATGCCTTTAATTTCTCTCTCTTGCCTTATAGCTCTGGCTAAAACTTCTAACAAAATATTGAATAGGAGTGCTGATAAAGGGCATCCTTGTCTGGTTCCTGTTCGCAAGAGGAATGCTTTCAGTTTCTCTCCGTTGAGAGCAATGTTGGCTGTTGGATTTGTATATGTGCTGTTAATTAGGTGGAGGAACTTCTATTTTTATTTTATTGAGCATTTTAATTAGAAGTGGCTGTTGGATTTTGTCAAATGAGTTTTCTGTATCTGTTGATACGGTCCTTTTCCTTTGTTTTATTTATGTGGTGGATTACATTTATTGTTTTAATAATATTGAACGATCTTTGCATCCCTTGGTCATGATATATTATTTTTTTGGTATGTTGTTGAATTCTGTTGGCTAGGGTTTTGTTGAGAATTTTTTCATTTATGTTTATGAGGGAAATTGTATTAAGAAGAAACGCCTAGAACTCTACTTCTGAAAATCAACAGTCTGATTCCCAACCAGTTAGGGTTATGGTAGAGGACCAGGCTGCATTTCATTCCATTGTACATGGGGTTACCATGATGTGGGCTAACTAGAGGGCAGCTAACGACAACTGTGTTTCACCACTGAGTTACCTTGGTGAACAGGGCAGAGAGAGATCTCTGTTTGGGGCTTCACATCTAAGGGGGGGACACAGACAGTAAACACAACCTCAGTCACTATTCTCACACTGCCAGCATGTAGTGAGGCCCTCATGCTCCTGCCTAGCTTCCATCTCTCCCTGCCTTGTGCATTCTGATGTCCTTCCGTGCCCCCTTGGTTCTCTGTATTCCTGGGAACACCTGACAATGTGTGAAAGGTTTGGGACCCCTTTAGGTAAGATGTTTCCCAGCCTGGCTACAGAGAGTCTACCACCTGGCCCCTGAGTCCTTCTCTCCCGGCCTCCTGAGTCTTCTGTGACTCTTGCTGTTCCCTGGAGGATGGATTTGGTGGGACATGGGGTGGAGCTGCCACTTGCAGGGTGATTATGGTTTGCTTTGTGACTCTCCTGTGACTTCTAGTTAACCAGAGGCTCCCTTCCCATTCTCAGCATCTCTGGCAGGCATGCAGCTCGAGGAAGGTGACATTGCGGTAAGGTAACTTCTCCTGCACCTACGGGCAGAACCAGCTCCTTCTGCCCTGGGGGGCAAGGGCACTGGGTTTCAGTAGTGTCTTTGGTGCTTAGCAGTGGGTCTGCCAATCCCAAAAGGCAGTAGAGGGAGGGAGCAGAGAGACCTGGGACCTGTCCACATTTCCTTTCTTAAAAAGTTACTGCCCTTTGCTAAGCGGCATGTCTTGGGGACACAGCATCAGAAAGATCAGACATTGGGCAGAGGCTGTGAGCTTTCTGGGTGGGCCTGTGCCCTTCTGGTCTGGTGGGACAGTTAGGGGAACCAGACATCACTGAAAGCGTTATGTAGATGAAGTTCTGGAAAGGCAGGACTCAGGTTCCATAAGTGCCGACTGGGTAGTTATCTGGTGTGGGTGGGTCAGAGGTGTGGAGTGTTGGCACCAGGGTGGTGAACACAGAGTGCACACCTCCAGAGGGCTGCCTGTGGGCAAAGACGGGCCAGGAGGATGATGGCACACCTCAGCTTTGCCCATCTCTCACCAGGTCAGCCTGGGCACCAGCGACACCCTATTTCTCTGGCTCCAGGAGCCCATGCCCTCCCTGGAAGGCCACATCTTCTGCAACCCGGTTGACCCTCAGCACTACATGGCGCTTCTGTGGTAGGCCTGGTTGCATTGGCTCCACTCCCAGGGTGGGAAGGAAGGAGGAGGCATGGGCAGACCTGGCACCATCTTGGGCACCCTTAGTCTTTTCACTAGGAAGCCTCTTGTGGGTAGCTGAGACCCCAGGAGAGCTGCGTGGGGAAGATCCCAGAGTGTGGGATGTCCTGGTCTCAGGTTCATATCCTAAGCCACCACCTAGATATCCGGTGTGGCGTTGTAGCATATCAGAGCCACACTCCCTCACTCTAAAGCAGGGAAAACCCGTGTTTTCTTTGCAGTATTGTTGTAACACCTGACTCATAGTAGATGCTGTAAGTGGAGTATGGACTATTCTCGTGGAAGGGGCGTGCTTATAGAAGTTTGTTGGCAGCCACAGGGTGATGTCTTTTAGCCTTCTAAGTCCCCTGCGGTAGCTCCATACAATAAGCACTGGACAGTTGATCAGAAGGTCAGCGGTTCGAGCCCACCGACCCTTTCACGGGAAAAAGTTGAGGCTTTCTGCTCCCATAAAGACTTACAGCCTTGGAAACCCTATACCAGTACACAACAGCACTTAACAACAACAACAACAGTGAGCCTCCTTAGATCCCTGGAGAATATGTCTACACCCTGTTACCAGTTACCATCAAGTCAGCTCTGACTCATAGTCCCCACGTGTGTGAGCGTAGAACCGTGCTCCATAGAATTTTCAGTGGTTAATTTTTCAGAAGTAGATTGCCAGGTCTTTCTTCTGAGGTGCCTCAGGATGCACTCGAATCTCCAAGCTTTCAGTTAGCTGTCTAGTATTTTAATTATTTGCGCCTGCTAGGGACTGTAAATCTAATCAATCCCATCCTATTGAACAAGTGGTACAATGTGCAGAAACCACAGAGGGGCTCATTTGTGGCACCCTCCTCTGTAATTAGAATCTAAGGCAGGTGTGTCTCTTGGGGACCTACTGCCTGAGGGACGGTGGTTTGGGGAATCTGTGTGTATTGGCTGGGGGGGACGGGTCATGGTCCAGCCTGACTAGCTTCTCTCTCTGCCTGGGCTTCTTCACTGGAATGCATCGTGTTTGTGTTTCTGCAGCTTTAAAAATGGTTCCCTGATGAGGGAGAGGATCCGGGATGAGTCAGCTTCCTGCTCCTGGAGCGAGTTCTCGAAGGCACTGCAGACCACGGAGATGGGGAACGGTGGAAATCTGGGTAAGTTGTTTGGTGATGCTCTGCCTGTGAAGGACAGCAACTGCCTGCTGGAGATGAGAGGAAGACCCTATATGTCTTGGGTATGGGTCAGGCCCTGATTGTGTCTTCTGTCCCCTCAAAGCCCCTGGTGACAGCATCAGAGATGGCAGCCACAACACCTACACTTCCTGGGGTATTCGTGCTAACAGCAATCTGACCTAGACACAAAGGTCTATGGGGAAAAGTACCCAGCGTCTAGGGCCTCCTTTGAGCAAAACCTGGCTGGTATTTTCAGGTGTGAAGCAGTTGCTTTCTGACCTGGGCTGTCAGGTAAGGGAAGGAAGAGTTTTCCCAAAAAAAAAAAAAAAATGAGCATAGACCTTTCCCCTGCCCTGTTGGAAAGGAGAACTGAGGAGTCTGGGTACACGGGATTTATGGGCTCCTTTCATTGGACCCTCTTCTAAGACTGTTGAGAAACTGATCTTTCGCTTCTGGCCACTGACAGCTAATCTCTTCCTGGCCTTGTTTCAGGTTTTTATTTTGATGTAATGGAGATCACCCCGGAAATTAGTGGGCGTCATAGGTTTAATGCAGAAAACTGTGAGGTATGTGTGTTTTTCGTCTCAGAACCGACTTGGTTCCATTTTTGAGTAGTAAATTTAATAATTGCCTATCAAGTGATGCTAATTTTAAAAATTTCATTCATTCACACCTCCATTGCTTTCACAACTCAAACCCACTACCACCAAGTGTATTCCAACTCATCACAATCCCTGCGTAGGGATTCCGAAGCTGTAAATCTTTATGGGAGCAGAAAGCCTCATCTTTCTCCTGCGGAGCTGCTGGTGGATTTGAACTGCTGACCTTGTGGTTATCAGTCCAGTGCTTCTCCTACAGCACCATTCATTGGGATAGCAAACATTCTTGATGGGCTGGGTGAGGTGTATTCTAGGGAATCACAGGTTCTAAGACAGGCACCATCCTTTCCCTCAAAGAGAAGTGCAGGAAACCAAGGACTGGCCCCTCTGTGAGCACATGACCACTCAGAACCCCACGGAGTCGGCTAGTGCTCATTTCCTCGGGAAGCTTTGTTGTACGCTGACCCTGAGTTCATGAGCATTCCTCCTAACTGAAGGCACCTGTGGGCTGGTGGAGGCGCTTACATTTATTGAATGCTTGTTGGTTCCAGACATTGTGGCTGGTTGGTTTCTGTATCTTTGACATTTATTTCTCAAAGTAACACGGTGAGGTAGACATTATTACCCCACTTTACAGATGAAAATGAAGCTCACAGAGGTTAAATCAGCTTATCAAAGTCCCAAGGTCATAGGCAGTGGAGAGAGCTTAGGCCCAGTTCTCTCTGGCTCTGAAGCTGCTTTTTCCCCACCTCCGCCAGGTGCCCTCTCCCAGAAAGGACCCAGTCAATGCCTGCTGCTTTGAATCGACTCTTCAGTTAGTTACATTGTGTATTACAGTCACATTGTGTATTAGGCCTGAGATGTTTCTGAACCTAATAAATGTCTGGGGAGCTTGAGTAAGAAGCTCTATGTAGTGAGTCTTTAACAGCCAGAGTTGGCATTGGGCTGTATGACTGATGGGAAGCTTTATGTAAAGTAAGAGGAGCTCTTAGCAGTCTTTTGATGGAGGATCACTTTGATTCCTGTTATGTATAAACATGCCTATTCATTTGTGCAAATTAGTTCCAGATTTTTTAAGGAGAAGGTAGCCGTTTCCTTATAGATAATGTGTGATTGGTGCCAGACACTGAGGACACAAAAGACAACAAGACACAAATGGTGCTTGCTCCATGGAACCCGCAGTCTAGGAGGGAGGCAGACAGTGAACAAGTGAACAAACACACAAGCAAATACAACCCGTGATGAGGCAAGAAAAGAACAAAGTGTCTCAAGAGAAAACAGCCTGGACTGGGGGAGTTAGTGTAGATGGATGATTAGGAGCAGCATCTCTGAAGAGGCAGCCTTTAGGATGTGACTGGAAGATAGAAAAGAATTCTTCTATGGAAACATTAGGGGCCGAATTCCAGGGAATGTTTGAGGAACTGAAAGTAAGTCAGATAGATTAGATAGAGCCTTTGTGAGGAGGAGAGATATGGGCCACCATTGGTCTCTGGGGCTAGAGAAAGAAGTGAACCCTCAAGTTAGTGTGAAGGCCTCTTCACTAGTGTGGCTCTTCTCAGCATAAACTCCACCAGTTGAGTACCAACCATATATACCGGGCTCTGCTGTCTGAGTTGATCATATGACACCTAGAAGATAGATATCACTGTCTCCTGTTTTATTAAGAAAGAAACCAAGGCAATTATGACTAAATTTAAGTATTCAGGGTCACAGAGAGGAATGGCAGAGTCTGAACTTGAACCCAGAACTGTTTTTGTGACAGGCAAAGTTAGTGTCTAAAGAGCCCAGCTACATTTGGTGTTCCGTTAGTGATCTGAATCATGAGTTCCCACTCTGGGGCATTGTTTAAAAAGATGACACACACATACATGAATAAATGGACAATTTGAGTTCCTCACTGTGTGCCCACCTTCTCTTGGAGACAGGTATCAGCATTCCCCAAGGATGTGGAAATTCGAGCACTGATTGAAGGACAATTCATGGCCAAGAGGATTCATGCCGAGGGCCTGGGCTATCGAGTCAGTAAGTGAGCTACTGGAAGGATGTGTTCTGAGATTGCGTTAAAGGGCCCAGTTCACACCCTGAGGGACTACTGGACCTTCAGGCCATGGCTAACAGGGCAGCGTCTGTAGAGGCTCCATTATAGGGAGTTTTGTGCCAAAGAGAGGTGGCTCCTGGCCCCTGGCGGTAGAGTGAGAAGGTGAGTGGCTGGCCCTTAGCAGAAGACATAAACTGGGAGGCAGGTTGGCCCTGCTTCTGTGCTCTGTCTCTAGTAGCAAGATCTCCTGGCCAAGATCTGTAGGCCATAGAGACTTCTTTCTGAAACTCCAGGCTCCAAGCCCTAGACTAAATGTTCTAAGTGCTGGGAACCGAACAGTGCAACCAGCTATGGGAAGGGTGTGGTCTGGAGCCGTAATGGGCTCCATTTGGCCTTCTAGCCTGGTCAGGTTCTAGCTGCTTATGGGAGTAGTTGTGGGTGTGTCAACTCAGAACAGGGAAAACTGGGGATGTGGTACCTTTATCTAAACAGAATTTGCATCAAATAAAGGGCTTAGAGGGTAGAACCAGGGCCATGGGGAGGCAAATAAGGGGCATAAGGGGAACTCTAGGAACTTGATCTATGGAATGGGCAACTTCAGGAGGTGAGTGAGTCCCCCGTATTGAAGGTGTTGGACAGGAAAGTCTGCACGAAGATTGAACAGAATGACCATTTGAGTCCTAGCTTTCCAAGATGTGTTTGTCCCTCTGAGTTAGCAACTACTGTCATTACCGAATAGCCCTCTTTCTTGAGGGCTTTCTTGTGCTGTTTATATGGGCAACCCTTGTTCTTAGTAGCAAAAGGATACTATAAAAATAAGCACTAGGTAAATGTTTTTAAAAATCTGTTGGGCAACATCAACTAAAGCTAAACATGTACCTACCCAACAGTCTTCTTGTTGTTAATTGCCATCAAGTCAGTTCTGAATCAGAGTGACCCTGTATAGAGTTTCCGAGGAGCAGCTGGTAGGTTTGAACCACCAACTGTGTGGTTAGCAGTCCAGTGCTTATCCTACAGTGCCACACCAGGACCTGACAATTTTACTCCTAGGTAAATGTCCACCAGAAATGCACATGTGTGCTCACCAAAGACGATGAATAAATATGAGAATATATACAAAAATGATGATGAGAATGACATGCTTACTAACCCCCACACTAGAGACAGCCCAGTGCCTGTTAGTAGTTGCTATTAGGAGCTGCTGTTGAGTTGGCTCTGATGCATAGCGACCCTCTGCAGTCCGTACTGTTAGTAGTAGACAGAATAAATGCGCTGTGGTGTAGTCACACATTGGATCCTACACAGAAAGGAAAAGGAAAGACCGTAAGACACAGCAGAAGACATGAATTTCACAAATGTTACACTGAGTGAAAGAAGCCAAGCGCATATGATAGGATTCTGTGTTCATCAAATTCCAAAACAGACAAAGTCTGTGCTGCCAATGGAGGACTTAACTTTTCAAGAGGGAGCATGTGAGGGCTTTGGGTTCCTGGCAGTGTTCTAGTTCATGTGTTACGTGAGTATATTCAGTTTGTAAAAGTTTGTTACATTGAGGATTTGTATATTTTCAGGTTGTATGTTACATGCCAATAAAATGTTTTAAAATAAATAAAATGAGTGTTATAAAAATCCCCATAACCCCAAAGGTCCCCTCAAAGACAGAAGTTACCTGGGAAATGTGATTGGGTGAGCAGGGCAAAGATGAGCTGAGATTGGCAGCTGAATGCCTGGTCCTCGGGGTTCCTCAGTCAGCTGAAGGAAGGCAGTCCCCAGTAGTCTTGTGTGCAGAGTGAAGGGGTCAGGGAATGGGAGGCCTAATGGGCTCGTGAGAGGCTAATTGCTGTCATAATTCTCAGTTTCTAAAGCAGTGCTTGTGTAAAACAGCATAAAGTTACTTATCCTCTTAGCAAGTCTAAAAGTAGAATGAAACTTGCCTTACCAGCTCTGTTGGGTCCCTCTCAAACAGTCATGTAAAGAACAAGCTTGGAAACAAAACAGGGCTGAACGAAGGGGAGGTGACAGTGTCCCGGCTGCAGCTGTTGTCATTAGAGAAGGTAGAAAGACCCAGAAGCTGGGAGAGGCTCCTTCTGATTCTTCACTGGACAACCCATGCTCTGTGTAGTGTATGCTTTATGTCTTTGACCCAACCAGGTAAAAGCGTACTCTAATCATAAGCATTAGGTCAATCTTCTTTGAAAACTTATGGGCAGCATCTACTAAAGCTGAATATACACCTACCCAGCAATATCCCTCCTAGGAAAATGTCCACCAGAAATGCATGCATGTGTTCAACAAAGACGTCTATGAGAAAAATATATGAAAACATATACAAACATATATGTGAAGTGACCAGCTTAGGGGTTTTGCTTTTGTTTTTGGGTTTTTTTGCTCATTCATAACTCTATTCCGTTTCATTAGTGTTTAAGGAGGATGAAATGATACTTTAAATAAGGATGAGGATAACCTATTACCATCCAGTTGCTTCCGATTCATGGTGACCCTGTAGGACAGAGTGGAACTGCTCTGTAGGGTTTCCAAGGCTATATGGGTCGGAACCGACTCGATGTCACTTAACAACAACAACAGTCTTCACAGAAGCATACTTCCACACCTTTCATGAAGTGACTGGTGGGTTCGAACTGCTAACCTTTCGGTGAGTAGCCAAGTGCTTTAACCACTTTGCCACCAGGGCTCCTTAAGGATGATGATAGTAATAGTAATTTGTTGTTGTTGTTAGTTGCCATCCGCATGTGTGCAGAGTAGAGATCCCCTTAGCCTGGCTTTAAGGGGATTGCAGTAGCTTTTTTTTACTATTGTCATAAATGTGAAATGTCAGATAATGAGGTAGTTACTATGTAAGGAGTAAGTGTAAGGTCTCCACTTTTCATACCCCAACACTACTAACATGCAGGTTCCATTCCCCATTGGGGCCTGTCTGCTCACCCTTATCCCTGTGCCCTCTTGGTCTGCCCTGCTCTGGTACTGTCTCCCCAGGCTCTTACCTCTCTCTGTCTGCCTAGTGACTTATTGAAGGAGCCCTGGTAGCATTTGTTGTTGTTGTTGTTGTTGTTGTTGTTAGGTGCCATTGAGTCAGTACTGACCCATAGCGACCTTATGCACAGCAGAATGAAACACTGCCTGGTAGCATAGTGGGCTACATACTCTGCTCCTTACCAGAAGGTCAGCAGTTGGAATTCACCAGCAGCTCCAGGGGAGAAAGATGAGGCTTTCTGCTACTGTAAAGATTTACAGCCTCAGAAACTCTACACAGGGTCAGAACAGACTCTACAGCACACCTCTACCACCACCAGTGACTTATTGAGTAATAAAGAAAAAGTTGGAAGGAAGAAAGAAGACAATAAATATCTCTAAACAAAGGGAAGAGGAGAATCCATTTACATTTAGTGTAATTATTGATATGATTAAATTTAGTGCCAATTTTGCTATTTTTTTTCTCTGTTGCATCTTCCCTGCCGCCTTTTGGATGAACTGGCTAATTTTCAGTATTTCCCATTATCTCCTCAATTGGATTTGTAACTAATTATACTTCTTTGATTTGATTTTTTTAAATGTTTTATTGTGAATTATGTGATAGTTTACATGGGAGAGCATTAGCTTTACATTCATCGTATTGTATATCTTTTCATTGCCATGGTTACAATCCCCTCCATGCATCATCAACCAACCAAAGGGTATACCCTGTAAGCCTGCCCCCTAGTTGTCAGCACACAACCCCCCTCTCCCTCTTTGGGTCTAGAGTCCCCAGCCGCTCCATCTCTCCACATCATCGACTTTGTCTCTATCTCTGGTGTGTCATTGTTTCTCTGGGTAGGGTCCCGCTCTTTGCTCTTCTCCCTTGATGGTCCCAGGGACCTCCACTCCTGGACTGCAAAGTCAGTCACTCCCCTCCTTTTGCAACAAAATGTCTACCTTTACTTTGCAACCCTCACAATCAGTCCTGATAACAATTATTCACTATTGTATCATAAGAGACCTATCCGCATTTCGTTTTGTCAGCCCTGCCTAGACAGATTGGATACTACTCAGTGGAGAGTCTACCTTCCTCCGCACCCTCTGGATCTAGGCTCCCTCTTGAAAGCTTGTAAGCCAGTTACTTCTTGCCTTTGTTCCTCCCCCGCCCCCCCCATTTTGGGTAGCCAATGTCAGGTTGCCCATACCTGTCTATTCTGTGTATGGAGGGTGTGGGAATGATCCTTGCTGTAAAGATTTGTTCCCTCTTTTGAGCTTCTGCATCCATAAGTGTAGGTCAAGTTCATCGAATTGTATCAGATTACTCTTTTTTTTCCTATTCTTTCCTCTAGTTGAGCTCTAATCTTCCAGTAATTGTATTGATTTTTAAATTGAAATCCTTAACATAAAACAATCTTTAATTAATATGGTATTCTTGAATTTGCTGCCACTACATTTGCACTAGATGAAACGCGCAAGGCGTTTTCTCAGGCTAATGGGAAAATCACACCAGATGGGAAGTCAGATCTTGAGGAAAGAACACAGAGCAGCTCGTAGAGTGTAGATCTGTTGGCAGTGGAGTCTCACAGTTTTTGTTTGTCTGAAAATATATTTTATTTTCATGTTAAAAAGAACATTCATTTTCAGTCACAGAATTGTAAGTTGACACTTTTTCTCTCAGTACATTAAAGATGTCATTTCTTCTGGCCTTCAAATGTTCCAATTAGAAACAGCTGTCATTTCCCCTGAATATAACATCATTTTCTTCTCTGACTGATTTAAAATTTTTCTGTTTATCTTTGCTTTTCAACAGTTTGATTATAATGCCCCTACATACTTTTTTTTTTTCTTGTGTATTTATCCTGCTGTGGTTCACTAAGCTGCTTGAATGTAAAGGTTCATGTTTTTCATCAATTTGGAAAAATTCTTAGCCACTATCTGTTCGCCACAACTTGTCTGTCAGTTTGTTGTACTGTGGTGGTCTGCATGTGGCTGCGATTCTGGAAGCTATGCCACCTGTATTTTAAATCCCAGCAGGGTCACCCACGGTGGACAAGTTTCAGCTGAGCTTCCAGATGAAGCTAGACTAGGTAGAAGGAGAGACAGACTACTTCCAAATGTTTAGTCGTTGAAAACTTTATGAATAGCAATGGAACACTGTCAGCACCAGAATATTGAATATTGAAACACGAAGAAGAGTAGCAGAATCTTGTCAGATTTAGTGCTGGAAGATGAACCCCTCAAGTTGGAAGACACTAAAAATGCAACTGGGGAACAACAGCTGCCTCAAAGTAGAGTTTGACCAAGATGACACGAATGGAGTAAAGCCTTCTGGACCTTCATTTTATGATGGGGCACAACTCAAAATGAAGAGGAACAGCTGTGAACATCCATTAATAATTGGAAAATGGAATGTACAAAGTGTGAATCTAGGAAAATTTGAATTTGTCAAAAACGAAATGGAATGCATGAACATCAGTATCCTACACATTAGAGAGCTGAAATGCACTGGTATTAGCCTTTTTGAATCTGACAATCACGTGGTTTACTATGCCAGGAATGACAGATTGAAGAGGAATGGCATCACATTCATCATCAAAAAGAACATTTCAATGTAGCATCTTGAAATACAACACTGTGTGATAGGATAATATCCATACAACTACAAAGAAGACCAGTTAATACAACTATTATTCAAACTTAGGAACCAACCTCTAAAGCCACTGATGATGAAAT
>NW_006408645.1:2800979-2807843 GCF_000296735.1 Chrysochloris asiatica | reverse complement strand
TGTCTCTCATACTTCAGACATATTGTCCTGAGAGACCATTCACTGGAGAGGGATATCATGTTTGGTAAGGTGGAGGAGAGTCAGAGCAAAAGAGAAAGACCTCCAGTGAGATGGATTGGCAAAGTGGCAGCATCAGTGGGCTCAAGCGTGGCAACAATTGTGAGATTGGCCCAGGACCGGGCAGTGTTTCATTCTGTTGTGCATAGGGTTGCATGAGTTGGTACCAACTTGATGGCACCTAACAACAACAATGATATGCGGATGATACATCCTTAATATTTTAAGTCAAAGAGGACTTAAAATATTTACTGATGAAGATTAAAGACCACAGCATTCAGTATGGATTGTACCTCAATGTCAAGAAAACAAAAATCCTCACCATTGGACCAATAACATCATGATAAATGGAGAAAAGACTGAAATTGTCAAAAGACTTCAGTTTGCTTGGAACCACCATCAGGACTCATGGAAGCAGCAGTCAAGAAAAGAACTGACGTATTGCATTGGGCAAATCTGTTGCACGTGACCTCTTTAAAGTATTCAAGAGCAAAGAAGTCAGTTTGAGGATTAAGGTACACCTGACTCAAGGCATGGTATTTTCAATAGCCTCACATGCATGTGAAATTTGGACAGAGAATAAGGAAAACCATAAAAGAATTGGTGCATTTGAGTTATGGTATTGGAGAAGAATGTTAAAAGTACCATGGACTGCTAGACAAACCAATTTGTGTTGAAAGATGTACACCAAAATGCTACTTAGAAACCAAGATGTCCGGACTTTATCTCTCATACTTTAGACATGTTATCAAAATGGATCAGTCCTTAGAGAAGGTCATAATGCTTGGTAAAGTGTAGGGTCAGAGAAAATGAGGGAGACCCTCGCCCCCAATGGGATGGATTGGCACAATGGCGGCAGTAATGCACTCACATGTAACAGTGATTGTGAAGTTGGTGCAGGACTGGGCAGTTTTTGTTCTGTTGTTCATAAGGTTGCTATGAATTGGAACCATCTCCATGGCACCTAATAATAGCAATTTGTTGTTAACTTCTATTTTAGTATTTCATTATATTACTATACCATGAATTTTTGTGTCCGTTCTTTGTATTATATATTTGGATATTTCCAGTTTAGTATTACAAGCAATGCAGCTAGGAACAATTTTGGTAAATGTTTTTGGTTGCTTTTTCTTTATTCCATCTTTTGACCTGTTAGCAGACATTAGTAGTAAACTGACAACCAAAAGAGAGTGATGTATGAAAAAGCAAGATAGGAACCTTAGTGTCTTTTATGACTGTCTTGGAATTCACACACCATTATTTACACAATATCCTGTTGATTATACAGGTTATTCATACTGAATGAGAGAAAGGACTACATACGAGCATGAATAAAAACAAGAGACTGGGATCACTTTAGGCCCATCTTGGAGTCCGGCTGGCATATCAGTTGTATTTCCTAGGACTGCTGAAACAAAATCCTAAGAGAGCTATATGTTCTGTCTGAAGACTCTAGGACAAGATCCAGCCACACCTCGGGGTCCTCTCCAAAGCATGCTTTCTCAAGTTTTACAATATGGACAGGCTGGGAATGTTCCAAATCTCCAAGTTCTGCTTTCCACAAAACATTTGAATGTGATTCACCCACACTCTCTGCCACTTTATAGCAAAGATTACATATTTTTCAGTGTCCAATAACATGTTCATCATTTCTTACTGAGACGTCACATTAAATGCCCATGTATTTAGCAACATTCTGTTCATGATGATAGAAATTTTCTCTACAACTCTCCTCAAGTCTTCCTGAGTCCTTATCACAATTGACTTTAATGTCCATCATTCTACCAACAGTGTTTTAATGCAATTTAGACTTTTACTATCAAGCACCTTAAAATTCTTTCAGCCTATAATCATTACCCAATTCCAAAGCCACTTCCATATGTAGGTATTTACTACACAACAGTGTCTTGCTTCCCAGTCCAAAATTTGTATTTGTTGCGTATTGTAACAAAGTACAATGAAGTGGGTAGCTTTAAACAACAGAAATGTATTGTCTTGCAGAACTTGAGGCTAGTAATCAGAATTCAGGGAGTCAGCAGGGCCATGTTCTCCTTGAAGACTCTAGGAGAAGGTCCTTTTTTTGTCTCTCTCAGCTTCTGGTAGCTCCAGATGTTTCTTGGTAAGTAGATGTATCTCCAGATGGTCATCTTTTCTCTGACTGTCTCTTTCTCTATGATCGGACACTATTCAGATGGGATTAAGGCCCACCCTGGTGCAATATTGGGAGCCCTACTGTGGCACTGTGGGTTAATGTGCTGTATTGCAAAGTTGGTTTGAACCACAAGGTCGGCGGTTCAAGCTCACCAACCACTCTTTGGAAACCTTACACAAGGTCACTATCCATTGGAATTGACTCGACGGCATTTAACAACAACAACAACAACATTGCAGTATTACTTCATATTAACAGATAACACCTTCAAAGACCCTATTTCCAAACAGTAACATTCAGAGATGCCAGCGATTAGATTTCAACATATTTTTGGGACCAGGGAGTTGAGGGGAAGATACTTCAATTCATTAACACCAGTCTTAAAAAGAATACTTCTAAGTGTTTCTACTAAGAATGCTTTTTGTAAGTGTTGTGTATATGATCATTATCTAAGGAGTCCCAATATACTCCTGGTTTGTTGAGAGACTTTTTTTTTAAATTATTTCCACACACACAAAGATAGGTGGCTGGAGCAATGCCCTGTGTGATAGACCTGCCTAGACAGAGTCACATTTGGAGTCTCTCCCTCAGTCTGTGTGACAAGCAGGAGGTTTTAGCCTACCATAAGCCCCCTGCAACTAAACTCTGGAAAAGAACCCTTTCTGCCCTGGGGGAATGACCACTGCGTTTCATTTTCACCTTTTTCCCTTTCAGTGCCTAAGACAAAGATTTTGGCCACTGGAGGAGCGTCTCACAACAGAGACATCTTACAAGTAAGTACCAGTAGTGGACTCTTCACTGTGGCCTCATCCACGTCTGCTACTTCTTATCAGGAAGAGCTGCCTCTGGTCCCACTCCTGTGGGAATGGAGAACTCATACTCTTCCAAGAAACCAACTCTGTTGACTTACAGTTCACACTGTTTCACAAATTCTGTCTTATATTCAGGTGAAATCTGCTGTCCCGCGTAACTGCCCTCTGGAATCACACATAAAGTACCCACCCTTCCATGTCGCAAACCTTCTATCTGATGTCAGTGTTCTTGTCTTCCTCAAGACTTCCCTCCCAGTGTATACATTTCTACTTCTCCCAGCCATTCATCTTGTAACACAGTTGCCAGACATTTTCATTGTCCTTCTGGTCCTTCATTGTGCTAGAATGATATTACCAAATGTGAAATCAACTTGTAGCTATCTGAGACTTGGGCATGTGTTCTTTTTGGGACGCTACATATTTTTGGATATAACCTGAGGCTGCCTTAGCTGTTTGAGTAGCTACATCAGCTGTTGACTTGTAGTATACCTGTCTTACATAAGATTCCTTAGAAGCAAGCCTGAAATAGAAATTTACGGGAAGTGATTTGAGAGGATGCTCCCAGGAGAATGGGAGTGAGGGATTCAGGATAGAATAGCGGAAGAAGGGTAAGGAAGGATATGGGTTTGGCTGGAGTCTGCTTTGGCCTGAGCCCATGGGGACTCTGGAGCAGGAATGTGGTGCACCACAGGATTGCCTGGGAACAAGAGAGCCAACTGGCTTCCATGGGGGGGTGGGGGGAGGTCTCTGCTCAGCTGAGAAGCTCTGAGCCACTAGCATTCAGTGCTCAGAGCAGCTGGGGAAAGGCCCACACTGGACAGCAAAGGGCACCCAAACAGGACATCAATAGCATCTAGTACAGTACTAATGCTAACCCAAGACCCCCAAGTCTTTTTCCATTCTAAATTTAAGCAATTTAATTTTGGGACCTAAATGGAAAACTTTTGTCTTTGTCTTGATAAAACATGCCCTTTTTCATCTGAGTTTGTTTTGGCTTGCTAATATTAATCTGATACTCACTTCTCACCAACTCTAGGCCAATGCCATTTACTAAACATACTTACTGAGTCTTCCATCTTATTTTTGATACAATAGTAAAACACTGTAGTGACAGCCTGGAAAGCTGTGGCCCTCTGTAATATATTTCATGAATGCTATCTTGACCTAGTTTTGAGATTTCCCTTCATGGACAGTTTACCAGGCCCACACCCCAATCACTTCCCTTATCAGATTCTGACACTCCTGGGCTTCAACACACACATCCATCCAACTGCTAGAGGCCCCTACGTGTCTAGCATGCAGGACAGTCTCATATTCCTTGTTGTTAGGTGCCATCAAGTCAGTTCTGGCTCCTGGTGAGCCTGTGTGCAACAGAATAAATGCTACCCTGTGCCAGCCATCCTCACAGTTTTGGGTTCAAGCCTACTCTTGTAGCCACTGTGTCAGTGTAGCTCCTTATGACGTGGTCCTTCCTAATAACATGCCACAAGTACGTGAGGTGTTATCTCGCTGTCTTCCCTCCTAAGGAACATTCTGGCTGTACTTCCAACATAGATTTGTTCATTCTCTTAGCTGTCCATGGTATATTCAATATTCCTCACCAGCACCATAATTCAAAAGCATCAGTTCTTCAGCTTTCCTTATTCTTTGTCCAGCTTTTGGATCATATGAGGTGATTGAAAATACCATAGCTTGGATTGGGCACATCTTAGTCCTCAAAGTGACATGTTTGATTTTTACCACTCTGAAGGTGTCTTTTGAAGCAAATTTGCCCAGTATACTCCACCTTTTGCTTTTTTTGGCTGCTGTTTCCCTGGTCATTAATTGTAAAAACCTTGGGTCTGCAGAATTCTTTACAATACCCAATCCTCTGGAAAGTCTCCAACCTAGCTAACTTTACCCTACTTGCAATGCTTCAGCTATCTCCTATGGCTTCAGCTTACTATGACCCTAACCCCTGGATAGGAACCCTGTGTGACCCCATGTCTCTCTTTGGAGCTGTAACATAGAGGCCTGTCTTTCATCAGTTCAGATATCATTGTGTTGTGTCCTGCCATCCTCAGAGCCTAACAAAGGTTAAATCACTCCCACTTGGGACTTCCCCCAGGTCATCCTAGCCTTATTAGAAATACAGTGGTGGGGGCTCACAGCATGACTGAGTGCACTTCTCTTAAAGACATATGAGGAAGGAGAATTTGGAACATTCATCCCAAAATGTCCATGTTCCTTCTGAGAATGCTTCAGGACAGTAAAAACCAGTGTGTCTTCTCCAGGTACTTGCAGATGTGTTTGGTGCCCCGGTGTATGTCACAGAAACTGCCAACTCCGCCTGTGTGGGCTCTGCGTACCGAGCTTTTCATGGTAGGTTGATGGTTTGGGGATAGCTGCCTCCACTAGGGTTCAAGGTACTGTCTGCGTTGATGAGGGCAGAAGGGCAAGATTGGGGTGCTTCAATCTTTGAGAGGTTTTGCTTCATTTCTCTTCCTCCCAGCAGGCCAGAACAAATCCAAAAAACTCTCTGCTCCTCTATTCTCCTAACAGTGGGAAAGAAAGGCAGACATCTAACTGGAATGAAGTCTGGTCAGCGTTGAGCTCAGCACAGGGATTAGAAAAGGGTGTGGACATGCTTGAGGGCATGGGGCATGGTCTACACAGCTGGTGAGGTGGATGAAGTCAAGCAGAATCTTTTCAGCAGAGCAGGAAGTTGAAGACAGAACTGAAGGCTTCAGAACCCAACAGTCCAGCACCCTGGACAGCTCAGTGGAGGCCATTTGTTCTGCTGAGAGACTCTTTAGAAACTTTGGAAGTTAAAGGAATCGTCCCCATCTAAGGGAGTTTCTGAAGGAGTGGCACATGCCCCTAAGGACATTCTTACTCCAGTTTGGATCTATTTGTTCTGCCCACTGCCTTCACAGGAAGCTCCTCTAGCTGCCACAAACCTCAGAGTTTTTGCTGGTTCCCTCTAGTGCTTCCATTCTTTGGGTGGTTACTCTTGACTTCTTAACACACCTAGTTAAATGTATGTATATCTATATATATATATTAAGAGAAGGATCATCATAGACTAATTTTAAATATATATATTTAAACACTGAAAATTAGTCTATGATGATCCTTCTCTTAATCATTGAATTAACCTCTTACACTTTTATTCTCCTCTTATCCCAGCCTGGGCACCTCATTCCATCTTATGCTACCTCCTGTATCAAGATCATTTAGGGAATTTACTTCCAGATGGATATGTTTTTAATTATATTTTACATCATGTTGAATTTTGTTTTTAACTATGAGTTTTCCTGTGTTTTATCTCCCCACAATTTCTTTCTCCTTTTTTGTGTCTATGATAGGGTCACTATGAGTCGGAATCGACTCCACGGTACTTAACAACAACAACATAGTTCTATTAGCATATGCAGCCTAAATAACTTTTTAGGAGGAATTTGGTAGATGATAATATTCTGAGGCTTTACATATGTCCAACAAGGTCTCTGTTTCACTTTTCCAAAGAAGGTTAGTTTGGTTAGGTAAAGTTTGGTCTAATTTCAAAGTACTCTTCCTCAGAATTTAGACTTCACATATTCTTCTTGTTATTCTGGTGTGTTTTTTGTTGGCTTCAGTGTTGCTGATGAGAAATCTGAGGTCCATTTCATGCTTCTTCTGAAGTGAGAAAGGAGTTACTCTTGGAGGACTTCACTGCTAGGTTGCACGGCATTTCATTATTTTCCCCATTTAGTTATATATATATAGTTATATATAGCTCTCTATAGCTTATATATAGTTATATATATATAGTTATATATATTTAGTTATATATATATATATTGGTTATATATGAAGCACCAG
>NW_006408645.1:2772758-2800879 GCF_000296735.1 Chrysochloris asiatica | reverse complement strand
TGTTGATAGTTGATCCAAGAAGAATGAAGTCCTTGACAACTTATATATATATATATTTGCCCATTTAGTTGCTAGAGGTAACCTGGGATACTGCCCTGATTTGTCCTCTAAAACCAAATCCTGGGTTAATTCCTAGCACACCAGTCCTCACCTAAAAGCAGATTAGTCACTCTTTGGAGGTCTCTTCTTACCAACTGGTTCTGGGGGATATTCCCCACACAACCAATCTGTAACTATGAGTAGAAATGGGACCACAGTCCTCTCAGTTCAGCTCCGTATGAAAAGGGAATAGGCTGTCTACCCCACCACCATTCTGTTCCCTTTCCATACAGATCTGAGCTGGTATTTTCTAGCGTTCTCTTAGGAAAACTGGTCCTCGTGTCTTCAGGAGACGCTTCTTCGTTCTTGGTGTCAGGTGGCTGTTTGGTTTTCTGTCAGTCATACCTTATACTTAAATTTGCCTGGCAATCCCCATTGTATTCTGCCCACCTATGGCAACTTTTCTTCTTTTCCAGCCCTGTTCTTTGTTTGTTGCATGTTTATCTAGTGCCTCCTGTATGTCAGGCAGTATGCTAGGCACTGGGTCTGGAGTGGTGGCCAGAGAGACACAGTCCCTGGCCTCAGGAAGCTTATAGTTCAGCAAAGGTGGGACTGTAAACAATCATCCTAACAATGTGGCCACAGGTGTGAAAAGGGAACTGAGAAAAAGCAGATGATACTGAGAACTGGAGGATTAGTGAGGGACTCCTGAACAAGTTAGCATAGTGGTTACAAATTGAGCTGCGAACCGCAAGGTCAGCAGTTCGAAACTACCAGCTGTTCCGCAGGAGAAAGATGAGGCTTTCTGCTCCCATAAAGATTTACAGCCTCGGAAACCCTGTACAGGGTCGCTATGAGTTGAAACCAACTCCACGGCACACAGCCACCATCTGAACAAGTGATGGTTTTAGCTGCACCTAGGAGACAGGGAGAAGCACATGAGAGAACATGCCTTGCTGTGAAAAGGTTCTGAGGCAGAACAAATGGAAAGACAACAAGGGGGGCTAGAATGTGGTGGGCATGGGAGGGTGGCAGGGGCTCCCTCTCCTTTTATGTGATGAGATTAATTGGTCATCCTATAAAGGACATTACCATGTTGAGCAAGACAAACTAGGCCCCTGCTAAAGAGAGGTCTGAAGACCCCTTGTGGCGCAAATGTTTACAAAGTCAGTCGCTAATTGGAAGGTTGAGAGTTCTAACCCACCCAGTGGTTCTGTGGGGAAAAGAAGACCCTCTGAACAGTTCTACTCTTGTCACACGGGGCCACTGTAAATAGAAATCAGCTCTACAGTACCTCACAATAAAGAAAAATCTGAGCTTGAAATTGTTCTGTTTCTAAACTTTATTGAGGTATGATTTATATGACATGAAATTTAGTCGTAAGTGTACAATTTTGTAATTTTTTATAAGCTTCCCAAGTTGTATAACCTTCACCATAATCCCATCTTAGTAATATTTCATCCCCCAACGGGACCCCCTGTGCCTGCTTACTGTTAACGTCTTCATTTGGAATGGGTAATGGTTTGAAATGAGCTTTCCCTTCTAGGTCTTGCAGCTGGAGCAGATGTGCCCTTTTCAGAGGTTGTGAAGTTAGCCCCACGTCCCAGATTGGCTGCTACCCCAACCCCAGGAGCTGCTCAGGTGAGAGACCATTTGAATTTGGTCAAAGCACTTGCATTGTGAAAGCCAACTGGGTCTGTATTTTTTTTAAAGGTAGGTTGTTTGTTTTCACTGACATTAAGCTTGACGTGCTAACTGAGGTGTCAGATGACTGCACATACCTCCCTTACTATGTGTGTGCCTCACAGTGGACCAGACTACAGGAGCTACTGAGATCATCTACTGTTTATTCTCAAACCAAGATTCAAGATAACTGCAGTGACCCAGGCTAGGATGTCCCTGTGAAGGCAGACCCCACTTGTCACAGGTTAGGTTTCCCGGAAAGCAGATCCTGAGATGTCAGTTAGGACGTGGGAGATTTATTGGGGGGTGCTCTTGTGGAAGGAAAGAGGGAGAAGATATAATCTTAATGGAGCTTCCACCCAGTCCTGAAGCTGGATTTTACCCAATGGGGTTGAGGGGACCAACCTTTATCCCTAGTGTCAACCAGTCATTGCCTGTGGGCCACCCCAGGATGGAGTGAGGCAGCTCTGTATAGCTGAAGAGTTCCCAAAGGGGGCTGACAGCTGAAGGTTGTCTGCCAGCAGCACTCTTAGCCGCTGGGAGAGTATGGTCTTCATTCCTGAAGGCGAATCAGGGCAGTGGGCCACAGCAGCCACCTCACCATTGTTCCCATTTACAGAAGGGTCTTGCAGCCCAGGGGCAGGGGAGGATGCATCCTGTGAAGAACTGTACAGGGTCTGAGAGTTACCCTATTTGTAAGCCAACAACTGAGCCTGTACAGTTTCTTGGTTGCCAGTAGAAGACATAATAAGACTCTTGGGTCAGAGACAAGGGACTTTAGTCTAGCTCAGTGGGCAGCCTGAACTTCATGCCCTCATTGGTCTCCTTTGGTCCCCTGAATCCCACAGGAGTGCTGTGAAGTTGACCCAGGTGGATCTGTGCATACAGTGTGTCTGTGACAACTGCCCCTGAGCTTAAGAAACCTTAACACCTTACAGAGCTAACCCTACCCAACCTTTGCCCCCAAAGGAGACATTATCTTTATTATCCTGAAGAGCAAACAAATCTGCCCTTGTCCCCAGAGGGAGACGTATCTCTGTCTTCCAAGACTGTTAGTATAGCAAATGGCCTTGAAACAAAAGCAGTAACAAGACCTGTAGAAACACCCTGGAGCATTGTCCCCCAACATATCTTGGAAGGAACGACTCAGGCTCTTGGGTGATCAGACGTCCCCTACACGTGGGTGTGCTCAAGCTTCTCTTATTCTCCCTTGTCCTTTTGCTTGAAAACCATCTCAGTACTATGGAGAGACCCTGCCCTAAGATCAAGGGCATATGAGTTCGGATCCTTCTGCCTCTCCCTTACCATGTAGCCTTCAGGTGACCTCAAACACCACTCCCCTTCTCTGAACCTGGTTTTTTTAACAGTGAAGTATGTGCCAACACCTGTACTGCCTCCATTAGCCCATTAGCTGGGAGGCTAACGTAGATGGCGAGGGTGAAAGTGCTTGGTAAAGTGTAAATCAGTGTATTAGCTGAAAGAACACTTAGCAGTCTTCTTCCAGCACATCTTCAGTCACCAAAACAAACAAAAAGCCCAGAATCCTTAGCTCTACTTTAAAAAGAGTTTCTCAGCTAACAGGATGGTAGTCTGAAGGTAGCCGTCAGTGTTGGTTCAGTAGTTTACCAATATCCGGGCTCTGGGTTATTTTCCTGCGTGTCTTTTCCACGTAAGTGATGTACAATGAAAGCATACTGTGAGCCACAGATGTCATTTTAAATTTTCCCATCATTTTGGTTTTTTCCTTCTTGAAAAAAAGTAAAGATAGATAGAAAGAAATCAGTCAAATTAACTTTCATAATAGTCTGTTTAATCCAGACTACCAAAAATATGAGTTGGAGCCGACTCGACGGCACCTAACAACCACCATCATCAAAAACACGGTGCTTACTTCTGTTTTCTTAAGTGTTAGCACACAGGCACACCTCTTGACTAGCACAACCCAAGATGTTCTCTCCAAGGTCACAGGATGTCTACAGTTGCTCCAAACGGCATGTCCTCATGCAACATGATCGGCTTTCAGAGCCAGCAATTTGGCTGTGGTTTTAAGCAGAGAGGAGACTCTGCGTGGCACAAACAGTTAAGCACTTGGCTGCTACTAAAAGATTACCAAAGTGAATACATGCAGGGACACTTCAGAAGGAAAGCTTGGTGACCTATTTCCAAAAGGTTACTGCTGTTGGAATCCCTATGGAGTACAGTTGTACTGAGAAACACATGGGGCCGCCAGGTATCAGCTTGTTGGTTTGGGCAGTCTCTGTTCACATGCTTCATATCAAGAAGAGAAATACTTGTCCATTCCTTCCAAAGCCCCCACTAGACTGCCACCTGATCATATAGTTGACCCTCATTGTGAGAAAGACTGGGGAAGAGTCTAGCTCTTTTATTCTTTCTAGAGGGAGGCCAACAACAAAGAAGGTAGTTGGGGAAACTTTCAGGGAGCAAACAGTGGCACCTGCCTCATTACAGGGAGCAAGTACTCAATGTGTGCACCACCATGTTCCCTGTCACGCCCGCACCAGAATAACTCATGACTCGTAGCCAAGCTTGTGTGCCTGTGTGCGCACACTTTATAAAAAAAAGCACCATATACCTGGAAAACCTGCTCTCCTGCAAAGACAGCCACTGTCCCTATAAAATAATATGGCAGAGCAGTTTTTAAAGTTACACATTTTTGGTATTTTGGGAAAGATCAATGTTAGCCAGCATACTTGTACAATTTTAAAGGAAAATTGTAGTTGTCCCAGCCTTTCAATTAATGACAGGTAAAAATGTTAATGTCTACCTGGTGGTGGCACTATAGGATTAGCACTGAACACTAAGTGCAAGGTTGGTGGTTCAAATCCGCCAGCCACTCTTTTGAAATACAGGTTTGCTACGAGTCAGAATCGACTTAACAGCAAAAGCAAAAATGTTCATGATCAGGGCTGAACTTGGGGCCATTCCCATTACATAAATCCTTTGTTCTCCATGTGGCAAATGGAGATCTCAAAATCATATTCAAAGTTTTGAAGTCAATTCACTGCAGTCTGTAGAAATAAAATAAGCCTCTGAGAAGGGGGTGGGGGGAGAAGCACCATGATTTTGGTGGTGGTGGTGGTGAAGTGCCATCTAGTTGGTAGTGACTCATGGGGACCCTGTGCACAACAGAAAGAAACACTGCACAACACAACACAACAGAGTGAAAACTCTTTACAACCAAAGCCAAATGTAAGTTCACAGTCCTTCTCAACACTGGGTTGCAGTCAGCGCCAATCTACAGTGTTGGCACCAGTGACCTCTTTGTAGACTGGCCTGTAATACAGCTCCTTGAGAGCAGGTCCACGTCCTGTCTTCTTTTTATGGTGCCCAGTGCAGCGCTTGTGATAGGTGGAAACTCACACAGTGGCAGCGTGTACATCCTCAGCTCAGCTGGACTGTATTGCGCTCTCCTCCATGGAGAGAAAACTGAAGCCCCCTTACTTCACTTCCATGACTCCTTCACCTTCAGCCTAAGATTCCTCTCCTGGGCCCTCTTCATAAGGGCCACCTGTTCTTACCTCTTGCTTTGTTTTATCTATGGGGTTTATTTTTCTAAAAGATTTCAAAGCACTTCACAAGGTAGACCCAGAACATCGCTCGGATTGTGTCCATTTCGAGGAACAAAGGGATTTATTTCTCTAAACACTCCTAGGCAGCTCAGACTCAGAGATTTAGACACCACAGGCACCTTCTCACCGGTTCTGACGACCTGTGAAGCCCTCCCTGAGCCTTTGCTGACAGAGAGGCCCAGCTGCACCAAGGTTACGCCCTACTTGCATAATCACTTAATTAGAAAGACTTGACCAGAACTCATTAAATCAAATTAAGAAGGAATGTGGGACAGCAATTAACAACAACAGGATCATCATGAGCTACTAGTGGCATTACTTGTGAGTCCCATGATGGGTGGAAAATCTGGATTCCTTGAGCTTGTGTCATTCGTCTGTAATACAACATGTAATATGCTACAGAGCATACACAATAAAAAAATACAACATGTAATGTACAATAATACATACACAGTAAAACAATACAACATGTAATATACAACCATATATACACAGTAAAACAATACAACATGTAATGTACAATAATATATACACAATAAAACAATACAACATATAATATACAATAATACATACACAGTAAAACAATACAATATGTAATGTACAATAATACATACACAATAAAACAATACAACATATACAATAATACATACACAATAAAACAATACAACATGTAATATACAACCATACACAGTAAAACAATACAACATGTAATATACAACCATACATACACAATAAAACAATACAACATGTAATATACAATAATATGCAATAAAATAATACAACATATAATATACAATAATACATGCACAATAAAACAATACAACATGTAATGTACAATAATACATACATAGTAAAACAATACAACATGTAATATACAATAATACATACACAATAAAACAATACAGCATGTAATGTACAATAATACATATACAATAAAACAATACAACATGTAATATACAATAATACATACACAATAAAACAATACAACATGTAATATACAACAATACATACACAATAAAACAATACAACATATAATATACAACCATACATACACAGTAAAACAATACAACATATAATATACAATAATACATACACAATAAAACAATACAACATGTAATATACAACCATACATACAGAATAAAACAATACAACATGTAATATACAACCATACATACACAATAAAACAATACAACATGTAATATACAACCATACATACACAATAAAACAATACAGCATGTAATACAACCTGATGTGTGTCTACATTTCTAAGGTCAGACTTGCAGAGTCACGGGCAAAAAGCAGTTTTGAAAAGAAAAAAGGATTAGGAAGAAGAAGAACATGGGTTCTGTTTCTGGTCGTTTTTCTTTCGGGTTTCGCTTTTTACAGCACACTGTATATAATTTTGTAGCCTGATTTTTTTTTTTAAATTCAACATTATAACGTCGTAAGTATTTTTATTCCCATACTCATTATTTTTGAGCAATTGTGGTAAATATGTATGTAACAAAACATTTGCCTTGGAAACCCTGTACAGGGTCACTATGTGTGGGAACTGAATCCGCAGCACCAGCAGCCTTCACCCGTATCCATTTCTAACTTCCTCCTTCACCCTCAACAGCCGTGCAATGGCTCCTCCTCCAGCCCTTGGCAACCACTAACACATTATTGTTAATGACGGCATAATATTCTATCCAGTGCACTAACCCTAGTTTACGTGACCGTTTCCTATACCTTAGAGCAGTCGCCTCTCTTTTTATCAATTAACCCAATATGGGTAAAAGGCTAACAAAACCCTTTCCTATTCTGCCTGAGAAGTTGACCTCTGGTTAATTGGAGCTCTATTTCTCGGGAGGTTGGAAGACAATGTAACAGCGAAATACATTACTAAGCAACATTGTCAAAAGACCTTTGATGGGGAAACTCAACCTCCACTGGAAACACTGTGATGGAAAGTCATACTTTGTGCTTTCCTGGGTGCGCTACCTCATGATGGGCTCATCTCTTGCCCATGGAACTGTTACCGAGTACTCCTGACTACCATGAATTTCAAAGCCAGCTGGTTCTTGCACCTGTACAATGTGGATCTCATCTCTTTCACCTGAGCTGTAACCTCGGAAAGGCAGGGAAACAGAAACCCACTTTTGGATTGCTACCTAGACTAGTTGATGGTCTCCCATCAAAGAGGAACCTCTGCAGCTGCTCCGTGGACAGGCTGTGTTTGCTAGAGAGTATAATGAACACCAATGTGTTCTAGTTAGAATGTAGAGTGCAGTTTAAGAAGAACCCCAGTAGACAAGACACACTATATGTAGGATCACTTCCTTAGGAGAGCTTCACAGAAGTAGAATAATTGGGTCAAGGGATGTTTTCAAGTCTCTTTATACAAATTATGAGGGCACTTGTTAAGTGCCATCAAGTCAACTCATAGTAACCCTGTATAGGGTTTCCGAGGAACAACTGGTGAGTTTGAACCGCCTACCTTGCGGTTCAGTAGTGGTTCAGTAATAGAATGCTTGTCTTCTATATAGCAGACCCAGATTCCGTATCCAGCTGGTACATCTGATGCAGAACCACCACCCGTCTGTTAGTGGAGGATTGCTGGTTGCTGTGATGCTGGACACATCTTAGTAGGGTGACTAAGAAGAAAGCCCTGAAACTCTACTTCTGAAAGTCAAACCCTGTGGATTACAACTGTCCATTCCCATTGTGCTTGGAGTGACTATGAGTCGGGGGCCAATCTGATGGCAGCTAACAACAATACATGTACAGATAAATGCAAAGTCAGGTTGTTTTCCAAAAGGATTGTACTGCCAACTTGCACACCACCACTATGCAGCGAGACAGCCATTTTTCCAGTTACTGTCACCTAGAATTTCTAAAAGAATTTTTTTTTTTTTTGCCTTTGTGGATTTAGTAGCAAAAATTGGTTTCATGTCATATTTCACATATTTCAAAGAGGATTATTACACTATAGGCTTGAGAACGACTCATGAATTAATGATTTTTCTTTGGACCAGCAGAATAATTAAATTGCAAGTATTCAGGATGTAAAATTTTTTAAATTGCAAGTTCAAAACAGTTAGTTGCAGGAGGCACATCTCCTTTTCTAAACTGCTTCTTCTACTTCTCCAGGTCTACGAGGTCCTCCTCCCAAAGTATGCCAAGCTGGAGCAGAGAATCCTGTCCCAAACCCGGGAGGCCCTGAAGTAAATTCTGCTGGCCCGGGACCCCTGTAGACCCTGCCTTCCCAGACTCACTGATTCTCCTTGGAGTTGTGGGCTTGGACAGCAGAGATCTTCTTGCCCAGGCTGACTCTGAGAATGCTCCAGCCCTGTCCAGGGGCCCCTGGAGCCCGTCCTTAGCCCATCTTCCTGAAGATGGACAGGCTGCTTGTGCCCTTAGGCCCCTGGGCAAGAAAGCAGCTCTTCCTGTCTTTTATCCCAGGAGGCAGAATAACACTGAATCTGGGATATGCGCAATAAACATAGTAACTTTTTCCCTTTAGAAAGGCAGAAATAAAGCAAATACATGGATGTCAGCAGAATGGAGGAGACAAAGCCCTCCCCATACCCTGACCCCTTCACCCATCCTGCCCCTGTACTCTGACCCCAGCCTCTCATCCTCCAACCACCAGCCTCTCATCCTCCAACCCTGTCCCCCAGCTGCCTCACACATTTTGGAATCCCCTACCTTTCCAGTCTTCCCTGCCCCCATTTCAGCTATCTGAAATGCCCTCACAGTTTCCTTTCTTGTCTGTCCCTTACTCACCCCTCCTCCTTCTCGCATTCTTTTCTCTCTTCTTTGATCTCTCCTCTTTCCCACTTGCTGCCTCCACCTAGCTCACCTGACAGGCCTAGTGGGCATGCTCCCTCCCTTCAGCTCTGACCACCATGCTGTCTGACTCCACACCATATGACTCAGAGGGGCCATCTCCCTGGTAGCACTGTTTAGGGCTTCTCTCTCTCTTTCTCAGTCTTCTTGTTGTCTACTTATTGAGGAAAGTGTTCTAGGAGAAATTCCCCAGTTCTGGCTTTGCTGATTGTGCCCTTGTGATTAGTTTCCCTCTGTCTTCTGTATTTTCTATAAATTGGCATTTGGATCAAGAGCAGGATTTCTTAACTTCAGCACAATTGACTTTTTGGGTGAGATCATTTTTTTGTTGTGGGGTGCAGTTCTGTTCACTGTAGTAGCCTGTTTAGCAGCATCTGTGGCTTCTACCTGCCAGCTGCCAATATCTCCCGTTCTCCAAGTTATGAATAATCAAAAATATCTTTGTTGTTTTGTTTTGTTTTTTTTTTTAGAAAAAACTTGCATTGCTAAATATCTGTTAGGTATTGAGCACTACTGTTCCGGAGGGAACAGTCGCTGGAGAAGGATGTCATGCTGGGTAAGGTGGAGGGTCAAAGAAAAAGAGGAAGACCCCAATGAGATGGATTGGCCAGGTGCATCATTGATGGCGTCAAGTGTGGCAGCGGTAGTGAGGTTGGCCCAGGATCGGACATTGTTTCGTTCTGCTGTGCATGGGGTTGCTATGAGTCCGTTCCGACTCGATGGCACCTGACATCAACAACAACAAAGAGGCTTGATTAGATTCATATGTGATTATATCATTTTTTTTTTTTTTTTGCAAGACTTCTTCATAAATGGTGTTGTATTCTGTTTCTCTCTCTCTCTCTCTCTGCAGTTTTCAGTGCCCAGAACTATTAGTTCATTAGGGATAGGATGTTGTTCTTCATTTATTACCCGGAGTTATTCTAAACAGAAATAAATATCCCCTCCCGTTTACGTTCCAGTTCTTCAGTGGTATTCTTCATGTAGGAAAGACAGAATCAATGGCTTCTTTTCTCTCTCTTCATCAGTTTTCCGAATTAGTTGCTTCCCAACCATCTTCCAATGGTGACCGATTATTTTGTTTTCATTTTTAGCATCATTGTGACATATTTAAGGAAACTTGGTGGCACAGTGGTTAAAACTGTTAACTGAAAGTTCTGTGATCTAAACCCCCTTGCTACTCCATTGGAGAAAGGTGTGCCATTCTGCTTCCACAGTTTTATAGCTTTGGAACCTCAATGGAGCCGTTCTCTGTCCTCCAGTGTCACTGTAGGTCGGAATGAACTCGGTGACAGTTCACACATTTTATGTGTCCTAATCCACTGCACTCATTACTCTGATGACATCCTCTTCATTTGGATGACCTTTATCTTCAACTTTTCGTCACGTCCCTGATCTCTCATTCCTTCTTTTTTCTTTGCTGATACTTTTGTTCTCTTTACTCCTTACTTGTTGCTGGACCCAAGTGTCTGTCCTCATCCTCCCATTCTTTTCTCTTGTTGAATGGTTTCATCTTATTCTTGGGTCTGCAACTACTGTTTATATACGAATGGCACCCAGATCTGTGTCCTCAGCCCAGAACTCTCCTTGGAGCCGTCTGGATTCTCAGGGACACTACGGAGTCTACATGTCTCTTCTTGCCCCTCCTCAAGACCCCTTGTCCAGAATTCCTGTTTTAGTCAATTGATAGCACCATGTATCTGTTCATTCATTCAGGAACTCACACCTGAAACCCAGATGTTCTGTCGCTCTTCCACATCAATCAGTCACTAAATGATTGTAATTCTTCCTTCTGAATCTTTCTAAAAGCTGTTCCAGCCTCTTTCTCCATTCAGTCATAGTTACCCCCTCTATTCCTGGTCCTGATGTGGCTCTGTGAGAGAAAGCACTGGGCCACAAGGTCGGTTTCAGTCACAAGGTCAGTGTGAATTCACCAGCCACTCCTTGGAAACCCCATACAGGGTTGCTGTAAGTTCGAACCAACTCAGTGGCACTTAACAATGACATTCCTTTCTCAGAGTCCTGATATGGCACTGGACTACTGACCATCTCGTCCATGGTTCAAACATGTCAGTCATTCATCAGAAATCCTGTACAAAGTCACTATAAGTCTGTACAAGGTCACTACGAGTCTGTACCAACTTGATGGAACTTAAAAAACAACATTCCTGGCTCACATTACTGCAAAACCCTTTATTGAAGGTCCTTTGTCATCTGAATCTGCAAAAATCCTTGAGATGTGTTTCATCTGCCACAGGCCTTCACCTAGTGTGGGACTCCAGTTAAAGACAGGTGGTTTGCAGCCTCACTCAGAACACTGCAAAGAGGGCTGACACTCGGTGGGTCAGAGCAGTGAGCTGACACTGAGAAGTCAGAAGGAAATGAGTGGGAACAGGGCATCACTTAGAGATGGAGCCATCTTGAAAGGGAGTGGTGTCGCTTGGAGGTTTGGTAGTTGAAGGGAAGCCAGAAACAGAAGGTGATGACCTGTCAGACAGCTACAATAGCAAATTGAAGATTCAGAGGAGGACAGGTAACTAGTCCCTCCCTCCCACAGACATTAATTTTTTTTCTCCCCACAGTTACGGGATTTATTAGGGAAGGTAACAGGTTACAATATAGCTTCAGAAAATGCTCAGAGCACAGTTGTTTTAGTCAACTGCTGACAAGTGCCCACAGGACGCACCACTCCACCATAAGCCTCAGCCTGAAGACACTTGACTCTGGCTCCAAAGTCAGGAAACCTAGTTCCCCCACTTACAGGCCTGCAGGCATCTTACTGTACAAGCAGTCCTTCTGCCCAAGGCCATTCAGCTTTACTTGCTCTGTCCCACAGACATTATTAATTAAAGAAATGTTAGCTTTGAGAAAAGGGTTCTTTTGGACCAAGAAACAGTGAGTCACTCATTCTATGCCACATCTCACCCCTAGCCCCATAGATTTGCATATCATTACAGTATTCATCAACATAAGTAAGAGATCGGAACTCATCACCCATACAAGTGATGAAGGAAAACAAAATGAGAATCACAACTTTGCAGCTGATAAAAATACTAAAAAGTAAAAAAGAACAAAGAGTTAACTAACACAACACCAATGTGAATTTAAAAGCGAATTAGATCAATGAGTGTAGAGAGGAAAGCATACCAGGAATCAGAAACTCCGGATAAAAATGGTAAAAATCAACAACAGGCATATGTGTAATGAGAACTGACCAATAAAAATGGAACAACAACAAAATAACATGATATTGCAGCTTATCCAAATGAGAATGAAAATGACAAAGTACATTAAGGTTCATAGAAGTTAGAAATTAAAAATCCATAAAAACCAATAGAAAGGAAACGATCCAGAAAGAAAATGATAGTAGAATATAGGCAAAAGAAGGCTAACTAACTCAGGTAAAATTGTAGAGTTCCTGAAGACTAAAGATAAGATGGGAACAGAGCTAATATTTGAAAATAATGCCCCATGGAAAATTTTTATATTGAAAGAATCTGTCCTGTTATTTGAAAAACTGACCCAGAGTGACCAACTCTGAAACCCATCCTGGCAAACTATTGAACTTTGAAGATAAAGCTTATCGGTTAAAAGGCCTAATCTCTTACAAAAGAGAAAAGATCAGGTTGACACCAGACTTCTCAACGAAGCAAGAATACAGTAGAGAAATCTTTTGGAAGAAAAAAATACATATGAGCCAAGGATTTCATAAGGTAAGTACTGGACTGTGAATTACAAGGTTGGTAGTTCGAGCCCACCAGCCACTCTTCAGGAGAAAGATGAAAATTCCTGCTCCCAAAAAACTTTACAGCCTCCAAAACCCTATACAGTGTTGCTATGAGTCTGAACTGACTTGATGGCACTTAACAATAAGAAGTAGCTACAGGAGCTCTGGTAGCGTAGTGGTTACGAATCGGCCTGCAAACCTTAAGGTCAGCGGTTCGAAACTACCAGCTGCTCCGCGGGAGAAAGATGAGGCTTTCTACTCCCGTAAAGATTTACACCCTCGGAAACCCTGTACAGGGTCGCTATGGGTTGGAACCGACTCAACGGCACTTAACAACAACAACAACATCCTTTAAGTATCAGGGATACAAGAAAAAAGTTTTAATCATGCAAGAATTCAGATTGTACTCACAACCCCTTCTTGAGGATTCTACTAAAAGACAAACTTCCTTCAACTAGGAGATGAGATGACCAGGCAAACTGCAGCTAAAGGGCTGGCAGTGAGCACTGAATATGTTTAACAGTAGATCAAAGATCAAAATGAAAATGAGGATAAAGGTAGAAAAGTATAAAAGTTATGCTTTGACAAGATAGAAATAACAACTTCTTAAAAAATGAAAGAGAAAGAGGAAAGTACAAAACTATTGCTTAGGCAATAGGTGGAAGTCAGTATCATTTGCAATTTATAAGCTAAGGGTCTTGAACCCTTAATGCCACCCTCTTTGTATTCCTTAATGGGACGTACTCCATAATCAAGGGTACTTTCTAGCCATCCCTGAGGGTGTATAGTGAAGAGTTCTCTAATACTCTTGAGTGGTTGAGTCCTGCAACATCCTAGTACGCCAAGGCTGGGATAACTAAGAGGACATAGCAGCAAACGTTAAACTGGCAAGCATGGAGTGGCTGGTTTTCAATAGCTCTCACTCTGGTTGTGTTCTGACCATTTCACTACGTTAATTCAGAAGTCTCTGGGGCAGAAAAAAGGGCAAAGGGACAATTTTTCCAGTTGATCGGCTGGCAAAACCAGAAGAAAAAAAATTAGTCTGTTTTTAAGTAAATTTTGTGGTGAGGAAAGTATTGTGAAGCCCATAGGCACGGTCCATGATAGTACGCCATTTCTCAAGAGGAGGAAACTCCTCTCTGCACGCTTGCCTGTGTAGATGGCCCTTCCAAGGAACCCTGTGCACTAGGAGTCCATAAGCCAATGGGTTATGCACAGATGCCTCAGCGTTTCAGGGCTGGCTTCTCTGTTCATCTCTGATTCTGGTGCTTAGGACAATGACCCATGCTGATGCTCAAGGGCCAAAAGCTGCTCTTGAAGGAAGGGAGCAAGCCCTACCCTGATGCTCAGTAAGGGGCAACCCTAAGTTTTTTGTTTTTCTTGCTTTTAGTCCCTTTTTATTGATGGTTGTGTGCTGGGTTTGTGTATAAAAGATGCATTTTGTTTAGCCAAACTATTAGAAATGGGAAACTCCCTCCCCCCCCACAAAAAAAATAAATAAAAGTTGACAGACTAAATAGTTGATCCCTGGACTCCTTGTGTGGTACTGTAGTGTTAGCTAACCCCATAAGGTCAGCATTTCAAAACCACCAGTTACTCCTCAGAAATCTTATACAGGGTCGCTATGAGTCAGAACTGACGTGATGGCACTTATCCCCAACTAAGGAAAAAGAGGATTAAAAACATTATATAAAGATAACAATATAAAAATAATCACTAGAATAAAAAACACAAATCTTACTCAGTACCCAAGGAAACAAGACAATAGATGCAGCATCATAAGAACACATATATCAAATTCATAAATGTAAAGACAACACAGTTATTAAAAAGCAGTTCATATTGATTCACAAACCAACATCTTCCTTTCAGATACTTAGAAGAGACACACCTAAAATAAAGTGACTCAGGTTAAAAGTAAAGGGATGGGGCAAAGATATGCCAGGCAAATTCAAATAATAAAAAAGCAAGGATTACAATATTCACTTTTGACAAAGTAGAATTCAGAGAGAACATTAGACAAAACAAAGAAGGATACATCTAAAAGCCATAACTCACCACAGTGAAGATAAATTAGTTATGAATAGCTATGCAAGAAAAATAGATTTAAACTTAGCGGTAACATGCTACTCTCTGCCCAAGATTAAGTTAAGGAGACAAAAAACATGTAAGGAAGTAGGAGATGTAAACAAAATCTATACAGTGGATCTGAATGTGGACTTTTTTTTGTCTTGGAGTTTTTTATTGTGAGTTGGGTGAAGGTTTACAAAGTAAATCAGTATTCCATTTAACAGCTCATACATAGTTCATGTCATTGATTCTGAATGTATACTGAACTGTGCATCTTGGTAATAGAAAATGCACCTACTCTTCTCACCAAAATTGCCATGTAAGCTGCTGTGGAAAACAGATTGGCAGTTCCTTAGAAAGTTAAGCATAGAAATACCATTTGTTGTTATGATGTGCCATGGAGTGGGTTCCGATTCATAGCGACCCTGTACAGAGTTTCCGAGGCTGTAAATCTTTACGGGAGCAGAAAGCCTCATCTTTCTCCCATGGAACAGCTGGTAGTTTCGAACTGCTGATGGTGAGGTTCGCAGCCCAATTCGTAACCACTATGCTACCAGAGCTCCTTAAAGAAATAAAGTACTAAAGAAATACCATATGACTCAGAAATTTCACTCCTAAGTATATACTCAAAAGAATTGAAAATAGACTCAAATAGACAAATGTGTACCAATATTCATTGGGGCATCATTATTCATAATAAAAACGTGGAAACAACCCAAGTGTCCAGAAACCGATGAATGAGTAAATAATATATGGTAAATATGAAGAGGCTTCAAAAAGTTTGTGGAAAAATGGAATTAAAGGATAATGGAATTTTCCCAGGAAGTTTTTGAAGCACTTTTGTGTATACAATGGGATATTATTCAGCCATAAAGAGACCCTTTTGTGTATACAATGGGATATTATTCAGCCATAAAGAGAAATGAAATGTTTACATATGCCACCACATGTGTAGATGAACCTTGAAAACATTCTACTCAGAGAACTAAGACCAGAGAACAAATATTCTATGATCCCACTTATATGAAATTATCTAGAATAGTTGGATCCATCAAGACAAACTAGGGACTGGGGGAAGGGAGAAATGGGAATTAGAAGGGAAAAAAAAAATTTTATTATACCACAAACAAAACTTCAGTAATTTCCACAAAATACAAACAAATACAATCTTCTTTAATCACAATACAATAAAACGAGAAAATAAAACATTTTTGAAAGTTCCTTCTACCTGGATAAAACTACTCAAGCTATTCTTGGAGCAAGAGGAAAATATAACCCGAAATTTTAGAGCTTCTAAAAAAATAATTTATAATGAAAGTTATGGTATATAATTAAAGCAGTGATCAGTGAAACACAGCTTCAAAATATTGTCATATATCAACAGGAAATGAAAGAAAAACAAATAGCCAACCCAAAAATGCTGTCTAAAGCATAACAAAGTAAATAAAAAGAGAAGGAAGGAATTATGAAGACAAGATCATAAACTAATAAGTTAGAACAGAAAAACCTTGATCTAATAGTATTTTTTTCCTATTTGTATTTTGATTATTTGAAGAAAATCAACAAACCACAAGCTAACTTAAGAAAAAGGGGAGAAAACAGTAATATGTTTTGTTGTTAAGTGCTGTTGAGTCGTTTCCAACCCACAGCAACCTTGTATAGGGTTTCCAAGGAGCAGCTGGTGAGTTTGAACCACCAACCTTGTGGCTCAAACGACTTTGCAGTCCAGCACTTTAGCCCACAGTGCTACAGCAGGACTCTGAAAACAGTAATATACAAGATAACAAATTACCAAAAACATCTAAATCATTAATCTTAAGGACTATTTTGCATAAAGCAAATATTTTTGAAATTCTAGATGAAATGGATAATGACCTAGAAAATTATTCCAGTAGAGATGGTTTGTTGTTAAAGTGCTGTCGAGTCAGTTCTGACTCATACCGACCCTGCATAGGGTTTCCAAGGAACAGCTGGTGGGTTTGAACTACAGACTATGGTTACTAGTCCAGTGCTTATCCTACAGCACCACACCAGGAGAGATAGAAGAAAATCACAAACTGATTTTCATAAAATGTCACACATTTTTCATAAAAGAAAGAAATGGTTATCAAATAACTTGTTAAGTGCCATGGAGTTTGTTCCAACTTACAGTGGACCCAGTATAGGGTATCTGAGGAGCTGCTGGTGACTTTGAACCACTGACCCTGCAGTTCAAACCCACCTTGCAGTCCAGTCTTATCCTATAGTGCCATCAAAGAACTATCCTCACAAAAAGGCACTTGGTCTGTTGGCTTGACGGGAATTCTACCAAACCTTCACAGGCCAGTTAGCCCAATGCTACATGATCTGTCCCAGAACATTGAAAAAGAAGAAATACTTCCAGATTATTTTTATGAAGCAGATATAACATTGCTCCCTCTATAAGATTGCAATAAATAAATGTTGCAGTCCTGGTGTAGCACTGAGGATCAATGTGCAAGACTGCAAGGTCGGTTTGAACCGCAAGTTCGGTGGTTCAAGCTCACCAGTCACTCCTCGGAAACTCTATACAGGGTCGCTATGAGTCGGAACCAATTCGATGGCACTTAATAACAACAACGGTTTTCCATTTGTCTTTATATCTACATACACTACTGTGAAATGTGGTAGTGCCCTGTCACTATAACTAGGCTTAGCTGTGCATCTTGCTCTGGCCAATGAGATTTTCATAAATGTGATTCAAGCAGAAGCTTGCAAAGTACTTGTAAAGTTGCACTTACTCTCACTTTGCTCTCTGCCCGTTAATTCTTTGGACTGTTTCCTTGAATCTTTGATTTTCTTTGCTCCAGATGGGGAAAGATCAATGGTTGTACCTTACCACTTTTCAAAGTAGAATTCACAGATTGTCTTTATGCACAACACAATATATTATTCCAAGGAGCAGCTGGTGAGTTTAAACCTTGATGTTCCCCAAAACTGTGGTCTTGAACTCTGAGGCCCAGCAACGCATTCCCTCAAGGTGTTTGGTTATGGCTAAAGAGTTTTCACAGTTTTGCCCCTGAGTATATCTACTATTTGTTGTTGTGGTTAAGTGCCATCGAGTCAATTCTGATGCATAGTGACACTGCATAGGGTTTCTAAGGGACAGCTGGCAGATTTGAACCACCAACCTTGTGGTTTCACATTCTAGTGCTTATCCTACAGCGCCACACCAAGATATATCTACTGTATTGTTGTTAAATACCGCTGAGTCGGTTCCAACTCATAGTAACACTGTATAGGGTGTCCCAGAACAGCTGGTGGATTTGAACTGCCAACCTGGTTCCCAGTCCACTGCTTATCCTACAGCGCCACACCAGGAGTCCATATCTACTATATGCAGGGCTATATTTGCAGCACATATAAAAACAAGTGGATGCAATCCCATTCATCTTGCTCCACCTGTTCAACTTTTGTATCTGTTACTTTGTATAAATTATTATTACTTTAGTATAAGGTCATGTCTTTTTAAAAATACTTATTTTGAAACTTTTTATTGTGAATTGAGTGGAAGTTTACAGAGCAGATCATCAGTTTTACATGCAACAAATCATACACTTTGTTTCATCTCAATGATTCCAATCCCCTCCATGTAACAAGAGTTATCCCACTTCCTCCCTGTGGCTCTGTTTCCATTCCACCCTCCTTCCCATCCCTCTGAACTTTGTCCTTAGGTAAATGTTGCCCTTTTGATCTTGAATGGTTGACCATTCCATGGTAAGCATATCTTACTAGTGTTGCCCATGCATTTTTATATGTTGTATTTTTTTATTACTCAGTTTAAAATATTTTCTAATTGATCTTGTGATTGTTTCTTTGATTTATGGGTTATTTAATTTCCAGCTATTAATGGATTTTCCAAATACCTTTTTGCTATACTTTATTATTATTTAATTTAAATCTGTATGGTCTGAGGATTTACTGTGCATAATGTCAATATTTAAAAATTCTTTGAACTTGCTTTTAAGCCCAGCATATATTTGTGTTGGGATATGTTCCTTGTGCATTTGAAAGAAAAAATGTGTTTTCTGCTCTTATTAAGTAGTTGTTGCTAGGCGCCATCGAGTTGGCACTGACTCATAGCGACCTTATGCACAACAGAATGAAATCCTGCCCATTACTGCACCAACCTCACAATCATTGCTACACTTGAGCCCATTGCTAATTACACTGTGCCAATCCATCTTGAAGGGGGTCTTCCTCTTTTTCTCCAGCCCTCCACTTTACCAAACATGATGTCTTTCCCCAGGGATTGGTCCTTCCTGATAATATGTCCAAAGTATAAGACACAAAGTCTGGCCATCCTAGCTTCTAAAGAGCATTCTGGATATACTTTTTCCAACACAAATTTGTTAGTTCTTTTGGCAGTCCAATGTACTTTTAATAGTCTCCTCCAACACACCATAACTCAAATGCATCAATTATTCTACAGTCTTCTTTTATTCATTGCCCAATAGTCACATGCATATGAAGTTATTGAAAATAACCTTAGTCCTTAAACTGACATCTCTGCTCTTCGACACTTTAAAGAGATCTTGTGCAGCAGATTTGCCTAATGCAATACATCATTTGATTTCATTGACGATCTGAGCAAAATCAAGTCTTTGACAACTTCAATTTTTTTTTCTATTTATCTAGATGTTACTTACTGGTCCAGTGGTAAGGATTTTTGTTTTCTATATATTAAGGTGCTACCCATACTGAAGGCTGTTGTCTTTGGTCTTCATCAGTAAGTATTTTAAGTCCTATTTGCTTTCGGCAAGCAAGGTGTATCATCTGCATATGTTGTTGTTGCTAAGTGCCATTGAGTCAATTCCGACCCATAGTGACCCTGTATAGGGTTTCCAAGGAGCAACTGGTGAGCTTGAACTGCTGACCTTGCAGTTTACACGGCTTTGCAGTCTGGCGCATTAACCCACAGTGCCACACCAGGTGGTTAATGAGTCTTCCTTCAACCCTGATGCCACATTTTTCTTCTTATAACCCAGCTTCTCAAATTATTTGCTTAACATACAGATTGAATAAATATGGTGAAAGAATACAACCCTGGTACACAGCTTTCCTCGTATTAAACCATTCAGTGTTCTCTTGTTCTGGTTGAAAAACTACTTCTTGGTCTGTGTACAGTACAATGTACAATAAATGAAAAGAAGGTCAAGTTGGTTGACATATTGTTCATGTCTTTCATATCTTCACTGATTTTCTATTTGTTGTATTATTTGCTGAGAGGAGTATTAAAATCTCCAACTCTGTGAAGTTCTCTGTTTTTCCTTTCAATTCTTTTCATTTTTGCTTCATGTACGTTGAAACGCTGCTACTGAATTGCTGTTTTCTTGATGAGTAGACTCGCTGATCATTAAGAAATTTTCTTTTTCATCCCTGGTAATAGTCCTTGTTTTGAATACTACTTTTCCTGATATTAATACAGCCTTTAATCATTCAAATGATTACAGTTTGCATAAAAGTCCTGGATAGAGTGAGAAAATAATGTGAAACAAAACTCAAAATCATAAAAATAAAACCAAAAACAGACTTACTGGTCTAATCGACACTGGTGGAATCCCCAAGACTATGGCCTTTAGACACCCTTCAGGTCTGGAACTGAACTTCCCCCCATGGCTCAGTGTTTAGCCAAACAATAGGCCTATCTATGGGTAACAGTAACACTAGTGAGTGAGATGTATGCACCTTAGAATAGTCAACCATATGAGATTAAAAGGGCAGTGTTTACCCAAGGACAAAATTCCTAAAGCTTAGGGAAGAAGGAGGAATCTATGGGGAACAGTAACACTAGTGAGTAAGGTGTATGGACCTTAGAATATTCAACCATGTGAGATCAAAAGGGCAGTGTTTACCCAAGGACAAAATTCCTAAAGGTTAAGGAAGAAGGAAGGATGGAAATGGGCACCCCAGGGAGGAAGTGGGATAAGTGATATTACATTGAGGGGAACACAATCAATGGGATGAAAGAAAATGAGTGTGAATTGCCCAATGTAAAACTGATGATCTACTCTGTGTGAATTGCAGAATGTAAAAATGATGATACTCTGTAGAACTTCACCCGATTGGTATAACAGGAGAAAAACATGTCTTTACGTTTTATCTACTTGGATTCTTAAAGCTACCTTTTCACTGGAGTCCACTTACATTATATGATTATTGATATGGCTTGTTTAAATCTAACTTCTTCCTATTTGTTTCATCTCTTCATTGTTTCTTCTTTCTTCTTTAATTGCCTTCTTTTGAGTTGATTTTTTTTTTTTTAAATCCCATTTTATCTCCACTATTGGAGTCTTAAGAAATCCTTGTAGCATAAGGGTTAGAAGTTGAGCTGCTAACAGTAAAATCATCAGTTTGAACCTATCAGCTACTCCTTAGGAGAAAGATCAGGCATTCTGCTCCAGTAAAGATTTACAGCCTTGGAAACGCTATACAGGGTCACTATGAGACAGGGCCTATTCGACGGCACACCACCACCATGACCACCACCATTGGAGTCCTGGTATGGTGTTGTCGGAGAAGCACTGGACTGCTAACTGCAAGGTTGACAGTTTAAACCCACCAGATACTCCTCAGAACCTGTGTAAAGTAGCTATGAGTTGGAACCAACTCGACAACACTTAACAACAACAACGGACAACCAATAAATAATTGTCATTGTTGTTAAGTGTTTTGAGTCCATTCTAATTCACAACAATCCTATATAAGGTTTCTGAGGAGCAACTGATGAGTTTGAACCACTGATCTTGCAGTTAGCAGTCCAGTGCTTATCTTACAGTACCACACCAGGGTTCCTGTGTGGTGGATACTATTAAGTGCTCTTAAGATCCCACTTCAATCAAATAGTATTTCAAGAAGTAATTGTGATTTTCCATCTGTTGAGACACATGTAAGCAGCTTTTTGCTATCAGTCCCTTTAGGGATTTTCTCAGCGACTGAGAGCCACATTGCCCAAAGTCATTCCCTCTTTGAGGTAGCCCACATCCACTGATGGACGGATGAATACTATTAGGGCTTGGCTATTACAGCCCAATTTAGGACAATTCTGAAAAACCGATCTAGCTCCAAAACCTCTCATGGGCTTGACGGAGGCTGCTGCTGGCTTGGCAGTAATAGCCTGACTTCTCATTGTGCCCACTCGTGCCTCTGTTCCCATCCTTTCACAGGTATTTGTCCCAGGATCACTCCTCAATAAGTACCTATTCACTGCGCTCCATCTTAGAGTCTGCCTCTTGGGAAACTCAGGCCACAATAATCCCTTTTAGTTTTTTAGTGGTTGCTCTATACTGCTCCTTGCCTTCTGCCATTCCACCCTGTAAATTCCTTCGTGATCTTCAGTCTACACGGTTGCCAGGCGTGTTTTCTCTCCATGCATTATGGACTGGCAGAAAGCAGAAACAATCTCAAGGCTCACTTTATTTGTTTCTCTTTTTTCTGGGATTACGGCACTTCCCAGTGTTCAAAAATAGCTGCCTCCTTTACTTTGCCCAGTTTTCTTGTTCTTATGGCATGAGGACAAATATCGTTCCAGTTCCCAGCAGTCTCTCTTCAATGGAGGGCCCTTATCTGAAAAGGATGACCGACTGACTGATCGGTCTTAAAAGTTCACAGGAGCAGATTGTTCCATCTCTTTCTATCCTCACCAGTCTCCTTGTAGTAACATTGGGGCAATTCCCTCCTGCTGTTCTTAAAGTAGTGAATCATGCTTCTCAATGAATAACCTGTTAGGTGTTTGGGGATTCTATTGTCTCAGTGCCAGAGATTTCATAATAGAATTTTGCAAGACAGAGTTTGCAGATTCACGAGAAGTACCTTGGTCAACAACTATAAACAGCAACTAAACATAACAACTATACACTTGGACCTCATCTGATGGAATACACAGGAATCTAATTGACTACATCTGTGGAAAGAACAAGACCAGGGATCAACTGCAGAACAGACCTTCAGCTGCTCATTGGCAAGTTCAAGTGGATGCAGAAGAAAATTTAAAAAGTCCACGAGAACCGGAGTAAGACCTTGCATATATCCCACCTGAATTTAGAAACCATCTCACGAGTAGATTTATTCATTGAACACTAATGACTGAAAAACAGATGAGTTGTGGTATCATACATGAAGAAAGCATGTTGTTGTTGTTGTCAAGTGCCATGGAGTCAATCCTGACCCGTAGCGATCCTGTATAGGGTTTCCAAGGAGCAACTGGTGAGCTTGAACCGCAACCTTGCAGTTCAAACGGATTTGCAGTCTGACGCATTAATCCACAGCACCACACCAGGGCACCCTGAAGAAAGCATAAGGTCTTTAAAAACACACAAAAGAAATGCCAAAATGGATGTCAGAAGAGATTCTGAAATTTGCTCTTGAAAGTAGAGTAGATAAATCAAATGGAGGAAATGATTAAGTAAAATAAATGAGAGGGGATTTCAAAGGGAGACTCAAGAAGGCAAAATAAAGTATAATGAAACGTGTAAAGACCTGGAGTTAAAAAAAACAAAATATAAGAACAAGCTTAGCATTTCTGAAGTTGGAAGAACTGAAGAAAAAAAACAAGCCATGAGCTGGAACTGACATTTTTTTAGGCAAAATGTTGTTTGTTGTTGTTGTTAAGTGCTGTTGAGTCTATTCTGACTCATAGTGATCCTGTATAGGGTTTCCAGGGAGCGGCTAGTGAGTTTGAAAACACCGACCTTATGTTTCAACCTGACCTGCGTCCCAGTGCTTTATTCCACAGCACCACACTAGGACCAGGAATCCTTCAGTTCCTATGGAATCCTTCCATTTTTTTCTATAGGCATAAAGTGGTATTCTGGTGTGGCAGTAGGGTAAGCACTGAACCACACTAGACTACAAAGTCAGTTTGAACCACAAGGTGGATGGTTCAAACGCCACCAGCAGCTCCTTGGAAGCCCTATACAGGGTTGCTATGAGTTCAAATTAACTCAAGAGCACTTAACAATAACAACAACATAGGCAAAATACTGAAGGACACGGGAAGCATCAAAAAAAGATGGAAGTTTAAGGCAATGAGTAGCTGGGCCTGCCTGGGGGCTCAGGACCATAGTCTCAAGGAACATCATGGGCAATTGGCATAACATAGTCTACAGGGCATATGCTGAACAATGAATGCTTGGTGTCTCAAGTCACCATAACTTCCAGAGTCAGGCCAGTGGGCATCGCAGGTGACTTTGCTGAAAGGGAATTCAGCTGAGGACCATCTGGGAGCCCATTACCAATTCTAGAGCATACAGCCACCAACTTCCCACAAGCTATACTGCTCCATCGCTGAAACCTCCCAATATAGACCTGTGTTATCCTGTAGTGAAGCCAGGTTGTCACTGGTTGTCAGAAAGGATCCTACAACTGTCCTTGTGGTAATAGCAGTTCTGTTAGTCACCATTTCCAGTTCCATAGCAGGCTTTTCTGCACAAGAGGTAAAAACTCTGAGGTATCCCCTCCCTGCTTTCCCCAGAAAATTTATACGGATTAAGTTCTATCCATTGCATTACTTAATCCCAATAAACTCAGCTTTCTGTATAATTGTTGCTTTAAAGATCAAATAATAGGTCATGTTTTAGGCCAGAGTCCTGATGTGGTGCTGTAGGTAGGATAAGTACTCAATCACAAGGTTAGTTTGAACTTCAGGATAGGCGGTTCAAACTTAACAGCCACTCCTCAAAAACCCTATACATTGTCTCTATGAGTCAGAAATGACTTGATGGCACTTAACAACAACCACCAGCTGTGTAGGAAACATTAAACACATCAGGAGGTAATGGTACTGCTGATAGTGTTGGTAAAGATGTTATTACCAACTCTGTTCCATAGTAGACAGTTTTTAAAAATAATTGTTCGCTGTGGGTCAGAACTGACTCGACAGCACTTAGCAACAACAAATGATGCCTTTTTCACATGAGGAGTTGTCAAATGAGGTCTCCCCCAGTGTGGTGAGGTGGGTTAATGCGCCAGACTGCAAAGCCGTTTGAACTGCAAGGTCAGCTGTTCAAGTTCACCAGCTGCTCCTTGGAAACCCTACACAGGGTCGCTATGGGTCGGAATTGACTCGACTGCACTTAACAACAACAACAATATAGTACTGGCTGCCACTAGTCTGTCAGTTTGTCATACTGTGGTGGCTTGTGTGTTGCTGTGTTCCGGGAAGCTATGTCATGGGTATTTTAAATACCAGCAGTGCCACCCACTGCAGACAGATTTCAACTGAGCTTCCAGACGAAGACAGAATAGAAAGAAAGAGAAATGGACTACTTCTGAATACTTAAGACACTGGAAATGTTATGAACAGCAGTGGAACACTGTCAGAACCAGAATACTGAATATTAAAACATGAAGAAGAGCCCCAGAATGTTGTCAGATACAGTGTGAGAAGAGCCTCTCAGGTTGGAAAGCACTCAAAACAGGACTGGGGAAGTGCTGCCTCCTCAAAGTACAGTTCACCATAGTGATGCACATGGAGTAAAGCCTTCAGAACCTTCCTTTGCTGATGAGGCACAACTCAAAATGAAGAGAAACAACTGTAAATATCCATTAATAATCAGAACGTGGAATGTACGAAGTTTGAATCTAAGAAAATTAGAAACTGTCAAAAATAAAATAACACATAAACATCGACATCCATAGGCATTAGTGAGCTGAAATGGGCCATTCTGAATTTGACAGTCACATGGTTTACTATGCCAGGAATGACAAACTGAAGAGAAATGGCATCACATTCATCATCAAAAAGAACATACCAGGATCTGTCTTGAAGTATAATGCTGTCTATGATAGAATGATATCCATTTGTCTACAAGAAAGACCAGTTAATATCACTATAATTCAAATTTACACTCCAAACATGAAAGCCAGTAATGATGAAATCGAAGAATTCTACCAAGTTCTTCAGTCAGATATTGATCAAACATGCAATCAAGATGTATTGATCATTACTGGAATACAAAAGCGGGAAACAAAGAGGAAAATATGGTCTGGGTCATAGAAACAACGCTGGAGATCACATGATACAATTGTGCAAGACCAGTGACTTCTTTACTAGAAATACCTTTTTTAAACAACATAAAAGACAACTATACACAAGGACCTCACAGATGGAATACACAGAAATCAAATTAACTACATCTTTGCAAAGAGACAGTGGAAAATTATCAACCAAACAAGATTATCAACCAAAACAAGGCCAGGGGCAGAGAGTGGAACAGACCATCAATTTCTTATATGTAAGTTCAGGCTGAAGGTGAAGATAATTAAAACAAGTAGATGAGAGTCAAAATATGATCTTGAGCATATCCCACCTGAATTTAGAGATCATCTCAGGAAGAGATTTGATACATTAGACACTAAAGACCAAAGACCAGAAGAATGTGAAATGACTTCAAGAACATCATACAGGAAGAAGGCAAAAGGTCATCAAGAAGACAGGAAAGAAGTAAAATTTTGCTAAACATAATACAAAAACGACTGAATCCAGCATGTGTGACTGGTAACAGTGAGATGGGAGAATTAAGGGGGCTGATTATGTAGACGTTGTTGTCCAGGGTCTCAGGAAATCATTGGAGGATTTAAAGCAAGTGAGTAATGCGATAACGATTCCCATTTTTAAAAACTCACTCCAGTTTTTGTTAAGTGCCGTCAAGTCGATTCCAACCCATAGCAACCTTGTATAGGGTTTCACAGGAGCAGCTGGTGAGCTTGAACCACCGACCTTGCAGTTCAAACTGACTGCAATCCAGTACATTAACCCACAGCTCCACACCAGGATTCTCCCGTTGTTGTATAGAGAATGTATTGTAGACACTCGAGAATAAAGCAGGTTAAGGAACCTTCTGGTTCATTGCTATAGCCATGATCCAGAACGGAGACCATGGGCAGTGGTAGTACATATGGAAGAAGTGGTTAGATGGCTGATACGTTTTTGAAACAGACTTGTTGATTGACTGAAAATAGAAGGAACAAAGAATGACTCATAAACTTTTGATTTGAGAAGCTGAGTGATTAATGATGCCATTGATTCAACAGGTTCAACTAGTTTGTTGTTAGGTGTTGTCGACTAGCAACCACATAACAGAATGAAACACTGCCCAGTCCAACACCGTCCGCACAATCATTACTATGCCTGAACCCATTGTTGCAGCTACTTTTTCAGTCTATCTTGTGGAGGGTCTTCATGTTTTTCAATGATCCTCTACTTTACCAAGCATAATGTCCTTATTCAGTTACTGGTCTCTCCTGAAAATATGTCCAAAGTACATGAGATGAAGTCTTGCTTCTAAGAAGCATTCTAGTTGTATTTCTTCCAAGATGGATTTGTTTGTTCTTCTGGCAGTTCAGTATTCTTTACCAACACCTACATTCAAATGCATCAATTCTTGTTTGGTTTTCCTTCCTCATTGTCCAGCTTTCCCATGTATATGAGGTGGTTGAAATACCATGGCTTGGGTCAGTCATCAGGCATAGCTTAGTCTTCAAACTGACATATTCCAAGAGGTCTTTTGCAGCAGATTGACCCAATGCAATATGTCATTTGATTTCTTGACTACTGCTTCAATGGACATTGATTGTGAATCCAAGTAAAAATGATGATCTTTTCTTCTTTTATCATGATGTTACTTGTTGGTCTAGTTGTGAGGATTTTTGTTCAATCCATACTTGAAGGCTATAGTCTTTGCTCTTCATCAGTCAGTGTTTTAAGTTCTCTTTGCTTCCAGCAAGTAAGATTGCTGGTTGTTAATGAGTCTCCCTCTAAACCTGATGTGGCATTCTCCTTCATATAATCATAATTCTCCTTCTCAGATTATTTGCTCAGTACACAGATTAAATAAGTATTGTAGAAGGATAAAACTGTGATGCACACCTTTCCTGATTTTAAACCAGGTAATAGCCCTTTGTTTCCTTGAAACAATTCCCTCTTGGTCTATGTACAGGTTCCACATGAGTATAATTTTTCTGAAATTCCCGTTCTTTGTAATGTTATCCATAATTTGTCTTGATCCATACAGTCAGTAAAGCACAGGTAAATAACTGAAAGTAAAATAGATTTATGGGCGAAATGGGAGTTTTGCTTTGGTTAGATTACGTTTCAGATGTCTGGTACATTGGCAAATATAGATGTCAAGTTGTTGTTGTTGTTGTTAAGTGTCATCGAGTCA
>NW_006408645.1:2771432-2772658 GCF_000296735.1 Chrysochloris asiatica | reverse complement strand
TGAACCGCCAACCTTTCAGTTCAAACCGACCTGGCAATTCAGTGTTTATTCTACAGCACGACACCACACCAGGACTCCAGAGATGCCAAGTAAGTAGTTGGATATATAAATGTAGAGTTTTCCGAGACGGCAGAGTGGAAGACACAAATGTGTAGACAACTTGGACCATCCTGAGTCCTTACTGTGATACCAGACTTGGTGTGGAGTAGAACAGAGTAACCAGCCAATCTAATTGTTGCTCCATGCATTGGTTAGTATGGACAAGGCAGTATTTTATCCTCCCTGGGAGGACACTTATTCTGGATATAGTTACTTTGCCTGAAACTGTGTGTCTAACAACATGGTCTCCTGTGGAATTGCCAAATATCTTATACAAAGATGTCCGGATTCTGGCAAAGAGAGGCCATCTTTTTCTTTATTTTAATATGAGGGGGCTTCAAAAAGTTCGTGGAAAAATCCATTATCTTTGAATCCCATTTTTCCACAAACTCATTGAATGCCCCTTGTATAATTTGCTTTCTGTTGTTGAGAATATAGTAGAATATACATCAATCCAACAGTTTGTACATGTATAATTCGGTGACATTGATTACATTCTTTGATCTGTGCAGCCATTCTCACCCTCCTTTTGATAGTTAATATTTTGTGCCAACATGACTGGACCAGGATTCTCAGGCATTTGACAGTTAAAATGTATCAGTTTCCCATGATGAAAGCTGCCATGAGCAGCCAATCAATTGAAAGAAAGTTTCCTCAAGGTTGTGGCCTGTATCTAATATATATGATACACAGGTCAAGTTTTCTTGTGTTTTGCTGGGTCTGGATCCTGCATCTGGCTTGTCATCTGACCTCTAGTTATTTGAACTTGAGCCAGTGACTTGCTGATCCTGGGAGTCATCAGTAGCCTGGTAACTGCCAATGTTGGATTCATTCACCTTTGAAGCCAAAAGCCTGCTATCTGGTAATCCACGGTACTTTCAGTATTCTTTGCTAACAATTAAAATGCATCAATTCTTCTATTGTCTTCTTTATTCATTGTCCAACTTTCACATACATATGTTATTGTTGTTGTTAAATGCTATTCAGTGGGTTCCAACTCATAGTGGCCCTGTACAGGGTTTCCCAGGAGTGGCTGGTGAGTTTGAACTACCGACTTTGTGGTTAACAGTCCACTGTTTATCCTACAGTGCCACACCAGGACTCCAGTTGAAAAGATCATGGTTTAG
>NW_006408645.1:2768556-2769922 GCF_000296735.1 Chrysochloris asiatica | reverse complement strand
TTTATGTTCATAAGTGTCAGTCTTTTCTGACATTCATTTTGGTCTTTTCTTTCTTTCCTGTCTTTTTAACAATCCTTTTATTTCTTCATGTATGCGGTTCTTGATGTCATCCCACAACTCTCTGGTCTTTGGTCTTTAGTGTCTAATGCATCGCATCTGTTTTTTAGATGGTCTCTGTCTTAGTTCCCTAGTGCTTCCATAACAGAAATAACCACAAGTGGATAGCTTTAATAAATAGAAATTTATTCTCTCACAGTTTAGGAGCCTAGAAGTCCAGGTTCAGAGTGCTGGCTCTGGAGAAAGATCCTTGCTTCCCTTCCACATCTGTAGGCCCAGCATTCCTTGGAGATCTCCACGTGTCCTGGCATCAGTCAAACTCTTGGATCTAGGAGCTTCACAGTGTAGGGCTCCCAGGTCAAAAGGTCCCATTCCACTTCTGGCTCTTCTCTCTTGGTGGTAGTAGGCCCCTCTCTTTCAGTTCACGTCTCTCTCCTTGTAGCTCATGTAAGATAAAAGGTGTTGCATGCCATACCTTGGGAATTCCCCATACATGGGATCAGGGTCATGGTGAGATTAAACCCTTAATCCTCTTATTGGTTTATCACATCAGGTCACATCATGAGGGATCATCCCATAACTGACAAACTACTGAGAATCATGGTCCAGCAAAGCTGACACATATTTTGGGGGGAACACTATCCAATCCATGATATTCCACCCTTTGGCCACCCCCCAAAATACATGTCCTTGCCACATACAAAACACTTTCACCCCACCATATTATCCTCTAAATCTTCCAAGTTCAAATTCCATTCTTGGGGCAACATATCTCTTCACCCATAAATCTAGATGGCAACTTATACATTTCCAAAGTACAATGGTGGAACAGGCTACAAGGTAGACATTTCCATTACAAATAGAAGCAATTGGAGGGAAAGAAAAGATAACAGGCACCAAGCAAGCTAAAAATCCAGCAGAGCAATTTGCATTGATTCTCAAGGCTTGTAAATAATCCTCTTCCTCTGAAGCCACTAAGCCCTGCACTCCAGACTCTGGGTGTTGGCCCTGTGCTCTGGATTCTAGGCCCACTGAAAAGCAACTCTGCTCCCTTGGTTTTGGGCAGCCCCATTCTCCATCTGAGTGGTGACCCTCTAAGTGATCAGACCCCAATCTCTCAGCTTCAGGAGACCCTGTTCTTCTGTCCCCTCGGGCATGGCAGCCCCACACTCTTAGCTTTGGGCAGAGACCCCATCTTAATGGCAGCCCCACATTCAGAAGTGAGTTTGTTCATAAGCCGACTCCTTGACACTTAAGAAACTGTGGCCTCACCCTTAGAAATCCTAGAGGTCATGGCTCTAACCTTTGA
>NW_006408645.1:2765089-2766561 GCF_000296735.1 Chrysochloris asiatica | reverse complement strand
CATACCTTCCAGCAACACACAAACCATCACAGTATGACAAATTGAAGGACAAGTGGTGGTCTAGACCCATCAAATCCCAAAAGGTACAGTCCAAATTCTTACCCAATCCAAAAGAATGGTTTGATTTTTTTAAAAAAATATGTACAAATAGAAACCTAGAGATTATGTGTGGGAGTGGCTATTAAAGGTGTGGGATAATGATGCAAGGAACATAAGGTTGGACCAATTGGAGTTTATTAATGAGCCCATTAAGCCCAGATTCTTCTTTCAGTGTTTTAGCTTGTGAGGTTAGGTAAGGATCAGATACTTTATTTGGTTGGTTCACTGAAGTTTGGTGTCTTAGACTGGGTTCTCTAGAGAAGCGAAACCAGTGAAGTTTACATATGTATATATCAAGGGAGGTTTATACTAAGGAAGTGACTCACTTAGCTGTAGAGATGAGAAAGTCCCAAGTCCATTGGTCATATGTCAGGCTTTTAACTCATGTAGCTGCAGGACTGATGAACAGCATGCAGGTAGGCATGTCTTACAGGTAAGAAGGTAGGTTACTGATGACTTCCAGAATCAGCAGGTAATAGAGCAGGCCACTGGCTCAAGTCCAAAGAACTGGAGATGGGAGGACAAGCCAGATGGAAGATCTAGACCCAGCATAGAGCAAGCAAGCATTGCCTGAGTGTCCAATATATTGGAAGCAGCTCACACCCTGAGGAAACTTCCTTTCAATTGGTTGACTGCTCATAGCAGACCTCATCATAGCGTTGATTCTGTTATATTGTGTCATGGGGAATAACTACATCTCAACTGCCAAACCACTGAGAATCCTGGCCCAGTCAGGTTGACACAAAACCTTAAGTACCACATGCAGACTGTGCAATGACCTACAATATAGCAAGTTGAAGTCCCAGACTTGCTTTGGTATAGTGTTGTTGTTAGGTGCCGTAAAGTTGATACCAACTCATAGTGACCCTGTACAACAGAATGAAACACTGCCTGATCCTGGGCCAACCTCACAATTGTTGCCATGCTTGAGCCCATTGGTGTTGCCACTTTGCCAGTCCATCTCGCTGGGGGTCTTCCTATTTTTCTCTGACCCTCCACCTTACCAAACATGATATCCTTCTCCAGCAACTGGTCCCTCCTGACAATATGTCCTAAGTATGAAAGATGAAGTTTGGCCACCCTGGCCTCCAAGGAGCAATCTGACTGCACTTCTTCCAACAAAGATCTGTTGGTTCTTTTGGCAGCCCATGGCACTTTCTATATTCTCCTCCAACACCATAACTCAAAAGCATCAGTTCTTCTACAGTCTTTCTTATTCACTGTCCAACTTCCACATGCATATGAGGTTATTGAAAATGCCATGGCTTGGGACAGGTACACATTAGTCTGACATCTTTGCTCTTCAACACTTTAAAAAGGTCTTGTGCAGCAGATTTGCCCAATGCAATACGTTGTTTGATTGCTTGACTGCT
>NW_006408645.1:2754660-2756261 GCF_000296735.1 Chrysochloris asiatica | reverse complement strand
GCCATGGTGGTAGGGATGCAGGTTATGCATGGCTCAATAGTATGGACTTTCACTCACCACTGCTGAGGACTCAATTTGGCAGCAGCAGAGACCAACTCTGAGTTTGCGATATAGGATCATTCCTTGGAGGAGATCAAATAGCAACCTGGTTGCAGGTTTATTACATCAGACCATTTCCATCACATAAAGGGCAGAGTTTTGTTCTTACTAAAATAGACGCTGTTCTGGATACAGATTTGCCTTCCATGCATGTTTACAGCTGTTTCTCTTCGTTCATGTACTTACCGAATGCCTTATCCACTGTTATGGCATCCCATACAACACTGTTATGGTATCCCATACAACATTGCTTTGGATCAAGGAACTCACTTCAGAGCAAATGAAGTGCAACAATGAATTCATACTTACGGAATGCTCTGGTCTTACCATGTCTTCCATCATCCTGAAGCAGACGGCTTGATAGAATGATGGAATGACCTTCTAAAGACACAATTATGGTACCAGTGAGGTGGCAATACCTTGGATGGTTGGGACAGTGTTCTCCAGAAGGCTGTATTTGCTCTAAACCAGCACCGATATATGGTGCTGGCTCTCCAATTGCCAGGACCCAGGAGTCCAGGAAGCTCATCTGAAACCTGTCCACCATGGGTGACCCTGCCGGTTATTTAAAATACCAGTGGCATAGCCCTCAGAATCACAGCAACTCAAGTCACCACAGCATGACAGACAGATGAGTGGTGGCCGTTTGGTTTTATGTTGATACTGTCACTTTAAATTTCTATGTCAATCCTGATACAATCAAGATGTTCTCTCCTGATACTATCAATCTTAATACAATCAAGATGTTCTCTCCCACTATGGTGGCTCCTGGAACAGTTGAGTGTCTTGATCCAGAATACAATGGATTTCTGGATTCCCTTCAGATTCCCCAGCTATAAACCCTCCAATCCTCCAAACATAGCTTTATATTTGTTTCACAGTTCCAACACTGTCTCGTGCATGAGCCCTCTTATGCCGGTGTTCTGTGTTGTTGTTGATCAAGCTCTGATGGAATGCGGAAATCATCGGACAATCTGTTTGATATCTCAAGTGAGTAAAGTTTTGCTAAAGGTCATACAGAAACGGCTACAATCATACATTGACAGAGAACTTCCAGAGATTCAAGCTGGATTCGGAAGAGGCTGGGGAACGAGAGATATCATTGCTGATGTCTGGTGGATCTTGGCTGAAAGCAGAGAATATCAGAAAGATGTTTACCTATGCTTTATTGACTACGCAAAAGCTTTCGATTGTGTGGATCATGACAAGCTATGGACAACATTCTGGACCAAGAAGCAGTTGTTCGAACAGAGCATGGGAACACTGAATGTTTTAAAATTGGGAAAGGTGTGCGACAAGGTTGTATTTTTTCCACCATACTTATTCAACCTGTATGCTGAGCAAGTAATATGAGACGCTGAGTTTTATGAAGAAAAACATAGCATCAGGATTGGAGGAAGACTCAATAACAACCTGCCATATGCAGATGATACAACCTTGGTTGCTGAAAGTGAAGAGGACTTGAAACATTTACTGATGAAGATCAAAGAACACAGCCTTCC
>NW_006408645.1:2734823-2753916 GCF_000296735.1 Chrysochloris asiatica | reverse complement strand
AATTATTATTACTCCTCGTGATCCACTCATAAAATTTTTACTTCCTGTCCTGGTGACCCTATAGTCTTTTCATCAAAGATTTTAGTTCCGAAGGGAAGAATACTCCCACCTGGAAAAAACAATGCTGATTCCATTGAATCAAGGTACCCCCTGGGCACTTTGATTCTTAATGCCTCTGGATCAACAGACAAAACAATGGAGTTTCTGTATTGGATAGTGTGATTAATCCTGATTTCCAAGGAAAAATTGTACTGCTATTACATAATGGAGGCAGAGAATATGTGTGGAATCTAGGAGCTTTCTTATTAGGCCATCTCTTAGTACTACCATGCCCTAAGGTTAAAGTCAATGGTAAACCATAGCAACCCAATCCCTACATAGGTACTAATGGCCTAGAATCTTTCAGGGATCAAGGTTTGGGTCACCCCACAAGACAAAGATCTATGACTAGCTAAGGTGCTTGCTAAGGGCAAAGGGACTATGAAATGGGTGGTGAAAGAAGGTAGTTCTAAATACCAGTTATGGCCTCGTGACCAGTTGCAGAGAAGATGACAATGATTGTTATGAGTACTTTCTTCCATGTATGTGTGCGTCAAATGTTTCTCTTTTGTTCACTTGTAAAATATAAGATGCAAATGGAGAGTATGTTTTCAGTTGTAAGTATGTTATATCATGCTAGGCGCAAGTATGACGTAATATTTATTTAGATATTATGTATGGTTCAAGGAGATATGTACAAGTGCCAAGTTGACAAGGTGTGGACTGTGATAATTTCGGTTTGCATCCACTTGACTGGACCAGGAGTCTCAGTAGTTTGGCAGTTAAGATCCCCCCTGATGAGATCTGCTATGAGCAGCCAGTTAATTAAAAGTAAGTTTCGTTGGGGGTAGGCCTGCTTCCACTATATAGGACACATAGGCAAAGATTGCTTGCTTTATTTATTGCCTGCGAATCCTGGGAGTCATCAGTAACCTGCCAGATTATCCGCTGACCTGGATTTGTTCGCCTTTGCAGCCTGAAGCCTGCAGTTGGACTTACTGATGTTGATTGAATTCACCAGATCCTAGAGTTATGTGAGTCAGAAGCTTTCAGCCTGACATCTGACCCACAGACTTGGAAGTTGCCAGTCTCCTCAACTGTGTGAACTATTTCCTTAAGAAAAACCTCTCTCTCTCTATATATATATGTAATGTATAAGCTTCACTGGTTTTGCTTTTCTAGGAAATCAACCCTAAGATACTGCTGTTCAGTGTTGTTCCTCTTCATTAATATAAACTCACTGTCTCTTAAGGTTCCTATTTGAGCCTCTGAGTTCCTGTTGTTAATTTGATCCTGTATAAATAGGCATTAAAAGAGCACAGTGCTCAAGGCTGATTTCTTTACTGGTTAAGATAAATTGTTTGATTTTAAGAAAACTTCAGGGGGATATTTTTGATTAAAGGTGCAAGGTTTAAGGATGATCTCAGGGCAACAGTTTAAGAAGTTCATCCAGCCTCCATAATTTCAGAAATGCTGGATTCCATGAGATTTTGTAACTCTGCTGTGTATTCTCTCCCTTTTGGTCAGGATTCTTCCATAGAATTTTTCATCAAAATGTTCATTAATGGTAGCCAGGCACCATCTAGTTCTTATGTTTTCATAGTCAAGGAGGAAATTGTTCATGGAAGCAAGTAGCTACACATTCCATTTCCTGGACTCTTCCTCTTCGGTTGCTCCCGGTGAATAGAGGTCATTGTTGTGCCTTAAGTGCAACCTTTTAAGACCCCAATCACCATAAAACAAATCATGAGAGGATCGTCCTTTTTGACATAGAATTTCCCATAAATCTTCTTTCATAGTGACTCCAAAGTGTGGTTCCTAAGGTGGCCCTGAAGCTTTGGAGATGAGGAGGATCCTTGTTTTAACTTAAATCAGGGTAATATATGTTGCATCTGGTGATATTTTCACATAATATATTTTTTGAACAAACTTTCTGTCATAAACAATGCAAAGCACTGATGGAACCTATCTTCTTGACTTTTCATACGAGCAAATAAAGACTCAGAGATGTGAAATAAGTTAGACTTCTGGATGCCACCTCCCTCGGGTTGCTCTTGCCCTGTTCCGCGCAAGTCTGTGGCAAGTGAAGAAAGCAGGGCAATTACAGTATCTGAGGATTCCACTGCATCAACCTAGAGCTGTGATGGCTTGTCTCTTTCTAGCTGGGAGGATTAGTTCTCTGAGGTTAGGTGTGTGAGAAGTTAGGCAGAATCTGAGAGGACCCCCGATCCAAAGAGGAACCTAGGATGTAAAGAGAGAGGCATTACTCCCATTCGCTAGACCTTCAAGTGCTGGGACCTGGGGAGCAGTTTTGAATGTGCAGATTGAAGTAGCGGGGAGTGCTGAGGACCATTTGGGGTAAAGATAGGGAAATAGGTTGCCAGAGGCTGAGGATCTGCCTCAGCGTTCTCTATTACTTGGATAGGTCCACATCAGCATGTTCCAGAATCCCAGCTATGTCCTTTTGTGTGTGGGGTGGGACTACAGACATGCGAGTCACTTGGCATAGCGAAGAAATCTCTTTCTGCCAATAAATTTGTCCATCAAGAAAAATACGGTTCTTTGTGACTTCCCAATATAATGGTGGGAAACGGAGGCGCAAAGGGGAGTCCAGTTGAAGGTAAGGGGCAGTCTACCACTCTGGGAGGAGTACATTTGTAGAGTGGGCTCGAGCTCAGGGAGCAGGGATCACGGGCGCAGTAAATGAGAGAGATTCTTGGGCTCAGTCGCCCGCGGTCCACTCCAGCCACCTTTGCCCGCCGGCCCCGCCCTTCAGCCCCTAAATCCGCGCGCGTCCTCGAGAGGGTGCGGACTGGGGCGGGGCCTCCGTGTTGTTGTTTCTCTGGGGCCCCGCCCCCAAGGGGGGGCGCGGACCACGCGGCCGGAGGGCCAGCCTCCCCTCCCCCTCCCCGCCTAGCCCGCCCGCCCGCCTGCCTCTTTGTATCAAACATCCGGGTTTCCCTGCTGGCTCGGCTCCGCGGCCGCGGCTCAGGAGCCATTTTGGACTCAGTTCAGCTCCCCTCCCCCCTACCCCTCCCCCCGTTCATGGCCCCTCCGGACTCGGCCCCTGCGCCCGGGGCCCGGGCCCAGCCCCGCCGCGCTATGCCTGAGCCGGGTGCGTCCCGGCCCGCGCCCCGCCGCCGTCCCCCGGCCCCCACATCGTCCCGGAGCCCGGGCCGCAGCTTGAGCCGCCCGCAGCGTCCCTGAGCCTGGCCCCGCCGCCCGGCCCTTGGAGCCTGCACGCTGCCCCGGGACGAAGACGCAGGAAGCGCGCGGGGATCCAGACCGAAGGAAGGAGCGGGAAGGCGAGCGCAACCGCCACCGCCGGGCCCTGCGCGTCCCGGGAGCGCCGCGAGGCCCTGCCCGCGGGCTACGGGCGTCCGCGGGGCGGCGCCGCGGAACATGACGGCGCCCTGGGCGGCCCTCGCCCTCCTCTGGGGATCGCTCTGCGCGGGTAAGGACGGGGCGAAGCGTAGGGGGCGCCGGTAGGGTGCGCAGGGTCGGTCCTGGGCGCCGCGCGGTGTTTACCAACAAAGAGCGGGCCTGGGGCCTCCTCGCTGCGCCACCTGCACCCAACTCGCACCTCCCAGAGCCGGGCGGGGGCTGGCGGTGCACCTGGGACCCTGCTTGCGTATCTTGGTGGTACGATGTTTTCCGTGCGGCTGGCTACGGGACTCGGGATCGCGGCCGTGCCACCTGGTCGGAGGAACTCTGCGCACCGGTCGGAGCCGACTCCCTCCATAGGGGCCCGGAACACCAGGGTTGGGTTTCAGGCTACGCCGGCGCGTGGAAGCCCGGGTGAGTGCGAGGAAAACGGGAGAGTAGGGAAGACAGCCAAGCGGGGTGGGCAGGTCTAATCGGGGGGTGGCGGAATTGTAGGTGTAGTAGCGGCTGGGGGAGAAGGCTGTGCGCTCCTGGGAGCTAGGAGAGGCGGCGAAGCAAAGGGGGCGGCCTCGCATAGCCGGGAGGAGTTTCCCCGCACTCTACCCCACCCCACTCCACTCCACCCTGGTCTGTGTCGTGTTTCTGGCTCAGCGGGTGGTTCTTGCAGACTCCCACCTGCGCTGGCTCTGGCCGCGCCGGTCCTTGGGACGCGGGGTGCGGCCGTCCAGCGAGGAAGCTTTGTTTGGGCGGTGGGGGTGGGGCGAGAAGAAAAACCAACAGGTTCCAGTTCGTTTGGGCTTCGGGCAGGCACGTGGCAGGAATGGGAGACCTGCATGCACTCTTCTGGCCTTCGTACCTGGGACTAGTGTTAGGCTGCGCGCGCGGGCGTTTGGGCGATGCGTATGCGAACCACACGGAGTTCCGCCAGGAAAGCGTTTTTCCTCTTAAGTTCCATACATCAATTTCTCTCCCTCAGCAGTTCCAGGGCGCAGCCAGCTAGGAAGGGCGCACTGGGGACTGTTTTGGCTGACTCAGGACAGCCCTGGGAAGCATGGAGAAAGGAAGATGCTCCGGAGTGCCGTCCGGGTCTCCCGGTCCCGCGCGTCTTTGTTCCCAGCCCCCATTACACATGCAGCGCGGGTCCCTACCTCCTCGGTGGCAGCAGCAGCAACCCAGAGTCTGGGAAACCCGCGAGGGGTGGGGCCCATCCTGTAGGGGCAAGGCTGGGATTCCCCCCTCCACACACAGGCGTGCGCGCGCGCTGCTAAAGGGGTGGCGTTGGTGATCACCACTCAATCCCCACTCTGCTCTCGCCCTCCTGTGCGAAGTTGAGTGACTCAGCTATCTACACTAAGGGAGTAATGTTTTTTGGGGAATGGGAGCTGCACAGCTTCAGTTACAAGAACTAGAGGCCAGACACCCCCCCCCCCCCCCCATCCGTACCTGGACACCTGGTGGGAAGGTACCTTGCGTCTTACTTGGGGCTTGTAGTGTGTGTGGTATAGGCACAGTGATGGTCTTAACAGAGTTGGTTCCTCTATCTGGATCCTCTTGCTTGTTAAGTGTTGCTTTTGGGGTTCCTGTGAGTCCACTATTTTAAGATGCTTTAACGAAGTGTGTGGAGCAGGACTCCGAAGTGAAAGGGAAGCCAGTGGTCTGCGGAGGGTAGGCTAACAGCTATCTGATTTACTAGGCTGTAGAAACCCATCTGTCTGTCTCTACATCCCCCTGAGCATCTGATCCCTGGACAAACCTGGGTTCTTCCCAGGACTGCATTTCTCTCCCGTGGGCAGTGCTTGCTTGCCAGGCTGTGCCAGCTCGCTGCTCTCCTCACCCATCAGACTTAACCCAGCTATCAAGACTCCTGCCCTGGGAGGATGGTGGAAGTTGTTGGGTGTTTCTTGTTATATATACCAGGTGGTATAGACCACCTCTAAAGGACCTCTGGTAGCGTAGTGGTTATGAATCGGGCTGCGAACCTTAAGGTCAGTGGTTCGAAACTACCAGCCGCTCCGCGGGAGAAAGATGAGGCTTTCTACTCCCGTAAGGATTTACACCCTCGGAAACCCTGTACAGGGTCGCTATGGGTCGGCTCCGACTCGAAGGCACTTAACAACAACAACAACAACATAGACCACCTCTGGTGGCTACTGCCCTGACAGGGAATTGCTGTGCGAAGCGAAGCACGTATCCTCTTGTTCCTTTGTCTTAGGGATAACCTTTCAAGCTCCTAACCTGCTGTTTGGTATTGCCCCCCACCCCCACTTGATGCTTCTCAGTCTTAATAAAAAGAAAGAGAAGCAGGTGAAATTAATATATTTTACTTATTCTAGGTGTAGTGTTGAAGGATAGCGCTAGACTGCTAATCATAGGATAAGCAGTGGATTGCCAACTGTAAGGTTGGCAGTTCAAAGCCACCAGCTGCTCCTGGGAAGTTCTATACAGGATCTTTATGAGCCAGAACCTACTCGAGGCACTAAACCACAATATATTTATAGAAGAGAGCATGCTGTTTATTAATAGGGTAAACACTGGACTGTGAACCACAAGGTTGGTGGTTCAAGCCCACCAGCTGCCCAGCAGGAGAAAGATGAGGCTTTCAGCGCCTGAAAAGACTTAAAGCCTCAGAAATCCTATACAGGACTGCTATAAGAATCCATTCAATGGTGCTTAACAGCAACAACAACAAATAGGCGCTGTAGGGTAAGCACTGGACTAGTAACTGTTGGTGGTTCAATCCTATCAGCCTTAGCTTGGAAACCCTATACAGGGTCACTGTGAGTCAGAACTGACTCAATGACACTTAACAACAATGTATACAAAATAATCATTTCAACATGTAAGAAATACTGACAATAATTGAGATAATTTACATTCTTGTCTTCAAGTCCAGTATGTGTGTTTTATACACTTGATTTCAGTTTCTCCACATTTTAAGTACTCAGTAGTCACATTTATCTGTGGTTGCTATACTCAACAGTGCAGACCTCGAATAAAAGACAGGATGTATGTTATAATAGTCCTGCTGTGGCTCTGTAGGATAAGCACTGGACTGCTAATCATAAGATTGGTGATTCAAACCCACCGATCGCTCTTTGGAAGCCCTATACAGGGTCGCTAGGAATCAGCTAACTTGATGGTACTGAACAACTGCTGTGGCACATGGTGCTTGACATAACATCAGTCTTTAGTTAGTTCTGTAAGTCTTTCTTGGTCTGTGCCTGGCCAGGTGTCCTTGGGGGACAAGTCATTTGATTCTCGCCATTACTATGGGTTTCCCTAATTGTCTGTATTTCCCACAGGTGCTCCTGATGTAGGGTTGAGATTGGGAGCCTGTATGTTCTCAGTGCAGTGTCTGAGGAGCCACTGGTTGGGAAGGAGGACCCATCTCGTCAGGAAGTACAGGCCCTAGCTGCCTTGAGCTGTCCTCATAGGCTGACCATTTTCTGACCCAAAGATGTTTCTTGTCCATTTCCTCAGGGGAGGAGGGTGTGCTTGAATGAACAGAGTGACCCTCTCATTCCTTAGATCCAGTGGAATGGTAGCTGACAAGGACATGGACCACAGAGCCATGGACTGTCAGTGTCCCTCTCCCTGGAGGGAATATTCTCTGCTTCCTGCTCTTTGACCTGCTGGGCATTCTGGGCTCTGTGCTGACTGGCTGGGCTGCCTATACGGGGTTGTTATTGTTGTCATTAAGTGCCGTCGAGTCAGATCTGACCCATAGCGACCCTATACAGGGTTTCTGAGGAGCGACTGGTGAGCTTGAACTGCTGGCCTTGCAGTTCAACCGGCTTTGCAGTCTGGTGCATTAACCCACAGTGCCAGGTAGGGGGTAGTGAGCACTAATCCCAGCCCTCTGAGGCCCTCCCCAAGGGCAGATGATGTGAGAGCCTTGCCCATCGTCTTTACCCTTGTTGTTGTTAGGTACCATTGAGTCAGTACCGACGACAGAACCAAAACTCATTACCCTGCTGTTGTTGTTAAGTGCAGTTGAGTTGGTTCCGACCCACAGTGACCTTATGGTTTCCAAGGAGCGACAGGTGAGCTTGAACAGATGACCTTATAGTCCAGTGCATTAACCCACAACCCCACATCGGACTCCACCATTACCAGCCTAGGTAAAGGCATTCGAATCTCAGAGAAAATGTCAGACCCAGAACCTCGTGGCTGCCCACAGCTTGGGTGGGTTCTGTGGTGTACTGCCCTGGCATTTTATCTCCTGAACTTCCTTTACATGGAACCCAGTGTGGAGTCCCCATCTTACACTCTGATGGTTCTTTGTGTCACAGGCTCCTTTGAGAATGTGATGGAAACTGCGGGCCCTTTCCCCAGAAAAATACAAATTAGCATGTATGTGTGCGTTTTTGGTGTGTGTGCATTATGTGTGTAGGTTCACTGTTTTGCACTGATACAGAGGACGTGTTGGCCGCTGGATTGGACTCCTTGAAGTTCTGACCATGCCCTTTGCATCAATTCTAAGAGGCATCTTGTTACGGGGAAGTCCACTAGACTTTGTCCCACCTTACTTACCCTATTTTGGTCACTAGACACATCCTCTCCTTTCTGCCTTTTGTAATCTTATCCAGCCCAGGTCTCTTCTTTCTCCAGGAAGCTGCCCCCTGAGGTCTGCAACATCTGAGTGCGTATGCATTCAGTCCCCTGCTGGGGAGCTTAGGGCAGTGCAGCCAGAACTCAGGGACTTCAGGCCAGGAGTTTAGATCAGATTGCAGATAGGAGGGGAGCTTCAAAAAGTTTATCGAAAAATCCCATTATCTTGTATTTCCATTTTTCCACAAACTTTCTTAAGCCCCCTCATACTAGCTTGCCTCTACATACTGGAATCTGGGGAAGTTGGGGCTCTGAATAATCCTCTGCAGAGGGACACTGGGTAGATGGCCCTGAAGTAGGGTCCTGGTGAGTGGGCCTCGCTCTAGAACTCTTGGTACTATGGACATTTTGGAGCAGATAATTTGTGTGAGCCCACATGTGCAGGCAGCCCTGTGCACACGTATGGGTTTATCTACAGGTGACTGAAGAGAGCTGTCCTGGGTAAGGGTATCCCTAGTCTACCTAATTCCAGTGTCACCTTTCCATTGCCAGATATTCTTATTTATGGGAGAGGGACAAAAATCATCTGATTTAGGTCAGGAACTATTGATCTACAGTGTTCTCTTACTTTTTAAAGGCCAGTTGTGAGAGGTGGAGGGTAGGTAATGGCTATTGGGAACCCCCACCCCAATAAAGATTAATGGTTGGAGATGGGATTTTCCTCAAAGTCTAGGAGATTCCTGCTTTATGAAACCAGCTCAGTGGGTGAGAGTTTGGCTAGAAAGTCCTGGTTTGGGAGTACCGTTTGCTATGGAGGAGAAATCCTGGCGTCCTTGAGTTTTCCCAGAAGTGGTTCAGGTTTCAGGGAGGCGGTGGTTGTGGGTGGCCAGGCAGCCTGCCTATCCACACCCGCCCAGCCCACCTGCCTCTGGCCTCTGACCACCGCCTTGAGGTTTGCTATCATGTGTCTCCCTCCCACACGCACAGAATGTCAGAAAGTGTCTGTTGCTGGGGACTCTTTGCCTGCCCAGTACCCCCTCTCTGCTCACCTGGGAGCCGCTCGAGCTGAGGTTGCCTGTGTCTGCCAAGAGGCGCACTGGGGGTTGCAGCAGGACGCGGGCATGCCCTTTCCCCTGAGTGGGCCTGCTGGGTGGCGCTCTGAGGAGCCTCAGTGGCTGTGGGCCTGGATCTCCAAGGCCCGGGACACCAGGGCAGCTGGGCAGCCTCTCCCCAAAGGTATGGGTGTCTACTTGTTCCTCAGGGTGCTGTGGCTAGATTGGAATTGGAGGGCAGATCAGGTCTCCTCCTGTGGACCTGGAGGAGGAGGTATGGTGGGCAGAAGTGCCGGAAATGGGCCGCTGTCTGCACAGGAGGCCCTGGTGGAAGAGTTTGATCTCTACAAAGGCCTGATTGTTGGCCATGGGCTTGGCATGCTGGCAGCTCCTGTGGTCGTCCCCAGGTTTGTTTTCCAACCTGTCCCTGGCTTACTTTGAGCTCTCCTGAGGAGAACTTTCTGGGAGGTTTCATCTCCCTGATCTTGAACTCAGTAGGGGACACAGCTCACAGCCCTGGGAACTGATGGGAGACTGGGCTTGTGTGGTGAGAGGAAACATCTTCAAAAGCATCAGTTTCCAAGTGCTCGACATCACTGGTGTGTTGTTTAAAAGGTTGCTCAATAGGGTGAAGACTTATAATTTCAATCCCTTTTGGGGTCTTTTGAGGATGGTTTGACATTTTTACTGAACAAGGGATTTAGTTGCCTCCTCGGGTGTTTATATTCTTATCTTTCCCACCCATTCCATCACCCATTCTTTGTTGCAAAATAGACACCCACTTCCTTGTTTTTGGCCTTCTGTTTGGTGGTGTGTTTTCTCCCAGACCTGCAGGCCTATCCCATCTCTCAAGGGTCCCTGTTCCTTGTGGTCCTGATGGTGCCATTCCCTGATGTGCTTGTTGGCTAGATATGGGGGAGTAAAGGAGATGCTGCTTCCTCCTTTGAGTCTTTGTTTTTAAAATTGGTTAGTGGTATCTCTATCTGAGACAGTGGTGAGTATTAGAATTCAGCGACTAATGCAGGCTGGGGTTGTTTGCAGGGTGAAGGGCTCAGCAGTGCTGTTTCCTAGTCCTGGACCAGTAATGACTTCCCATGGCTGGACAGCCCCAAGTTTTGCTTTGGTTATTCCGGTCTTGCTGTACACATACATGTGCCTTTGCTGGCCCTCTTGGGGACTAGCAGCCCCAGCTGTGTGTATTCATTCAGGGGCACGTGATCTCTGGAAGTGGGTGTTGGAAGGGAAGCCAGCTCCACTGGGCAGATGTGTGATCCTCCTCCTGAGAGACGATGGTCTCTGGAGGGACATGGCCTGCTGGGCAGTGGGGCTGCTGTTTCTTGGCTGGAGCTGAGGTGTTCTGCGAGGCAAGCTCATGCTCTTGTTTGCGAAAGTTCTTTTGCCTACTATTTCAGTTCTACTCTGACAACTAAGGAGGCTAAAATTAGTTCTGGGGAAGGAAAAGGAAAGCTGGCTGGAAACCCAAGCCCTTGGCTGGGGGATGGAGAAGGTTGCTTCCCTGGGTTTGTGGCTGGGCATTTCGGAGGATGTGACCAGACCAGCTGTTGTCTGTCTGTCTGTGAAGAGGGAGGGGCTCCTGTTTGCCTCCCAGACCTGAACCAATTAAAACTGGAGGCTGACTTGGAAGCTGACTCTCTTCAGTGTGCATGCCAGGATTTTTTCCCTCTGGCTTATGCAGTGGTGCACAATGTTTTCTAGTATAAGGACAATGCCTTTTAATGTCCAGTGTCATTGACAGTACACCCCCCCCTACACCACATACATATACACGATGTCCATTGATTCAGAAGGCAGCCATGAGTTCTGAGAATCCTGGACTGGCAGCCATGGGTCAGCAAATCCTTTCTTTATGTACTTCTTGAGAATTTCCTTTGCACCCAAGTTTTAACATTCCCATCAGCGGCTCAGATTAGGGAGATTCTCAGAAGTAAGGCAGCCCCAGAGATTGCTTTGGAGCTTTTGGTCTGGGCAGCAGGGTGGTCTGAAGGTAAACCTTCATGAAGAAGCCCAGCTTCATTCTGTACTGAGGACATAAGGGGATCAGAGTTCACTTGCTCTGCGGCTTAAAAGATAGAGTGAAAGGATCTTGAGAGACCAACCCTGGTTTTCCTTCCCACTTAGCGAAGGTTTCCTGTGAACCCTATCTGAGGTGGCTCCAAGGCCACACAGGCCAGTCTTCCCTATTCTGTAAAACTATCTAAACCTGTCCGCGCCCACAGGTCTTCTATGTTAGCCATCCTTGGCTTGTAGTTGGGGGAGTAAGACAGCATTTATTTTGGCCATACCTTCTCCTTTCACTGTATATTTTATTAGGTTTTAGTTTTACAGATGCTACACATACATGTGTTGCAAAAATTTCGGTGTTATAGGTAAACCAGAGTCGCATTTACCTACCTTGAGCTTCATTTAAGTCCCACACCAGAGGTGAACTTCCTCTGGTTGGTATATATCTTAACTAACATTTTAGCGTAGTGGTTATGAATCGAGCTGCGAACTGCAAGGTCAGCTATTCGAAACTACCAGTTGTTCCGCGGGAGACAGGTGAGGCCTTCTGTTCCTGTAAAGATTTACAGCCTCGGAAACCCTGTATAGGGTCGTTATGAGTCGGAACCGACTCCACGGCACATAACAACAACAACAACATCTTCTATATAGGGAGCCCTGGTGTGGTGCTGTTGGTTAATGCGCCAGACTGCAAAGCTGTTTGAACTGCAAGGTCGGCAGTTCATGCTCACCAGTTGCTCCTTGGAAACCCTATACAGGGTCGCTATGGGTTGGAACTGACTTGATGGCACTTAACAACAACATCTTCTCTATATAAGTATTCTTAGAAGTAGAGGGTGGCTCCCCCTGCCCCCAACCGCCACCTAAAGTGTTACTGTTCTTTTTCAGACATTTAATTGAAGTGTAAAATACATGTAGAATAGTGCAATGTAACTGACAGCTAAATGAATTTTTACAAAACTGATTGCCCTCATGTAAACAGCATCTAAAACAAGACCCTGAAATTTACCAACTTTCTTGTGGCTCCTTTCCAGTCACTGCGTCTGTTTAACTGTATCTATTGTGAATCATGTCCCAATCAGCTTTTCCAGATTGTACAGGTGATGTGCAAAGATCTGAAACATTAAAGCTGGTTGAAAGTTAGTTCTGTGTTCCTTCTAAGTTATGTTTTGGAATTGAAAGTCAGTTTTTTTCAGGGTTATGTGGTCTTCCGTTACACATTCCGTAGGCAAATTTGTCTGCACTGAGGGTCTCAATTTTCGTGTATGTGTAGATGTGCCCTTGCCTTTGGTCATAATATCTGTTGCTATTCAGTCAATTTAGACTTGTTGTTTTGTTGTGAAGTGCTGTCAAGTGGTTCAGACCCATAGTGACCCTGTGTAGGGTTTCCGAGGAGTACCTGGTGAGCTTGAACTGCTGACCTTGCAGTTCAAACTGCTTTGCAGTCTGGTTCATTAGCCCACAGCACCACACCAGGACTACCCTCATGTTTTAGAGCCTTGAAAAGTTGAGCAAAAGTAGATATGAAGGCATCATGTTTTGTTAGCCAGGACCAACCCTCCTGTTGAAAGCACTTGGGCAAAGCTGAAGAAAATATAAAATATTTCCTGTTGAAGACATTGAACAGTTAGTTGATGAAGACCTACCAATCCAAGATCTGGGTGGAGACAGAGGTTTAGGGTGGTGGTTCTAATATTTGGGTTTGTTTTTAGTTATTTAAAGTCAACTGAGAGACTGATCATTAGATTTGATGGCCTTGTGGGACTAGAAAGACAGAAATTGGAGTTCTAAGTAGTGGGTTGTTGGTGTTAAATGCCTTTGAATTAGTTCTGACTCATGGCGATCCTGTGTAGAGTTTCTAAGGAGCAGCTAGTGAGCTTGAACCGCCGACCTTACGGTTCAAACTGACCTTGTAGTCTAGCGCATTAACTTGCAACGCCACATAGAACAAACTATTCCTTTTGAGTTGTGACCTTTTGGGTAAAGGAGATTGAATAGTAGATAGACCCTAAAGGTAGATTAAGATGTTTTGGAATTAACAGTGACTTTAGTTGCCTGCCAGAAGTACGAGGGGACTTAAAACAGTTCATGGGAAAATTCCATTATCCTTTAGTTTCACTTTCCATGAATTGTTTGAAGCCCCCTTGTACATGGTCTCGTACATGTAAATCCTTTCTGGGAAAATAAAATATCATCCTAGTACTTGAATTATTTATTAAAAATTTTTGCAAATATAATGACTGACTGATAATTTTTTTAAAAAATGGGCAGCAAAAACATCCGAGTTGAAGACCTGCAGCAGCTCCAGGTTGGAGTTATGGACATACTTAAAATAGGGGCATTTGGTCGGTTCAAGGAAACGAAGGATAAGCTTAGGCATTTCAGCAAAACCCTGGAAACTAAGCAACCGTATGAAAAGTCTCTTACAGAACTGACTTGCATAGTAACTCCACCACATCTGTCAAGTTTGTCGTACTGTAGTGGCTTGTGTGTCACTGTGATGCTGGAAGGTGTGCCACAGGTATGTTGAATATCAGCAGGGTCACCCATGATGGACAGGTTTCAGTGGAGCGTCAGACTAATACAGACCTTGGAATAAGGAGATGTGGACCATTTCTGTATAGTTAGCCTTTGACAATCATATTAATAGCAGTGGAACATTGTCAGATACAGTGCCAGAAGATGAGCCCTTATGTTGGAAGGCATTACAAACATGACTGTGGAAGAGCTGCCTCTTCAAAGTAGAGCTGACTTTAATGACATGGATGGAGCCAAGGTTTGAGGACCTTCATTTGCTGATGTGTACAACTCAAAACAGAAAGGTACATCTGCAAACATTCGTTAATATTCAGAACATGGAATTATGGGTATGAATCCAGAAAAATTGAAAGTTGTTAAAACTGAAATGAAATGCATAAAGATTGATATCCTAGGCATTGGTGAGCTGAAATGGACTGGTATTGGCTGTTTTGAATTAGACTGTCATATGGTTTACTATGTCTGAAAAGAAATTGAAGAGGAATAATGTCACATTCATTGTCAAAAAGAGCATTTCAATATCCATCTTGAAGTACAAAGCTATCTATAATAGGACAATATTCATACACCTACAAGGAAGACAAGTGAATACCTCTGTTATTCAAATTTATGCGTCATGCCAGTAATGATGAGATTGAAAAATTCTAAACTGTGGGTTAATGCGCTGGACTGCAGAGTCAGTTTGAACCACAAGATGGGCAGTTCAAGCTTATCTGTAGCTCCTTGGAAACCCTATACAGGGTCACTATGGGTTGGAACTGATTCGACAGCACTTAACGACAATAACAACTTCTTCAATATGAAATTGATCAAACGTGCAATCAAGGTGCATTGATAATTATTGCTGATTGGAGTGTGAAGATTGAAAACAAAGATGATGTATCAGTAGTTAGAAAATATGGTCTTGGTGATAGAAATGATATTGGAGATTGCATGATAGAATTTTGCAAGATGAATGACTTAAAATTAATTGCAAAAACTTTTTTTCAACAACATAAAAGGCGACTATATATGTGGACCTCACCAGATGGAATATACAGGAATCAAATTGACTACGTCTGTGGAAGAGATGACAGAGGAACACAGTATCATCAGTCAAAACAAGGCCAGGGGCCAATGGTGGAGCAGACCATCAAGTGCTCTTATGCAAGTTCAGGCTGAAGCTGAAGAAAATTAAAACAAGGCCACGAGTAAAATATGACCTTTAATGGATCCTGCCTGAATTCAGAGACCATGTCAGAAACAGATTTGATACATTAGACACCAGTGACCAAATACCATCAGAGTTGTGAGATGGCATCGAGAATAGCATACAAGAAAGTAAAATGCCATTAAAAACTCAGGAAAGGAAGAAAAGACCAAAATGGATGTTGAAGGAGACTGGAACTTGCTCCCCAGTGTAAAGAAGCTAAAGCAACTGGAAGAAATGAGGAAGTAAAAGAACTGAACAGAGATTTACAAAGGGCAGTTTGAAAAGACAAAGTTACTGTTAATATGGAACTAGGATTATCATTGCTGATGTTAGGTGGATCTTACCGAAAGATATTTACTTGTGCTTTATTCTTTTTTGATTATGCAAAGACATTTGAGTGTGTGGATCATAACAGTCTGTGGATAACATATGGGTATATAATGAAATGTGTAAAGACTGGAGGTAGAAAACCACAAGGGAAGAACATGTTCATCATTTCTCAAGCTGGAAGAACTGAAGAAAAAAATTCAAGTCTTAGGTTGCCGTATTGAAGGATTTTATGCACTGGATTCAAGGTCAGTTTGAACTGCAGTGTTGGTGGTTCAAGCTCACCAGCCACTCCTCAGAAACCCTATACACGGTGGCTGTGAGTCGAAACTGATTCAAAGGCACTTAACAATAATAACATAGAAAACATACTGAAATGATGCAAGAAAAAATAAAAGAAGCTAGAAGGAATACACAGTCACTGTACTAAAAAGAAATGGCCGATGCTTAACCATTTGAAGAGGTAGCATGTGATCAAGAACCAGTGATATTCATGAAGTCCAAGCAGAGGTGAGGTAAAGTCATTGGTGAAAAACATGACTCCAGGAATTAATGGAATGCAAACTGGAATGTTTCAACAAACTAATACAGTATTGGAGGTGCTTACTCGTTTATGCCAAGAAATCTGGAGGACAGCTACCTGGACAGGCATTTGGAAGAGATCCATATTTGTGCCCATTCCAAAGAAAAGTGACCCAATAGAGATCATCAAACAATATCATTCATATCACATGCGAGTACATTTTTGCTTAAGATAATTTGAAAACAGGGAGCAGCGAGAAATTTAAGCTGGATTCAGAAGAGGAAGTGGAACTAGGGATATCATTACTGATGTTGGATGGGTCTTGTCTGAAAGTACAGACTAACAGAAAGATGTTTACTTGTGCTTTATTGACTGTGCAAAGGCTGTGGATCATAACACTGTGAAGAGTGGGGGATTTCAGAACACTTAATTGTTCTAATGAGAAAGCTTTGCATAAACCAAGAGGCAGTTATTTGAACAGAACATGGAGATCCTGAATGGTTTAAAATCAGGAAAGGTGTGTGTCAAGGTTGTATTCTTTCATCGTATTTATTCATTCTGTATGCTGGGCAAATAATCTGAGAATCTGAAGAGGTATGTGATATCAGGATTGGAGGAAGACTCTTTAACAACTTGCAGTATACAGATGACACATCCTTATTTGCTGGAACCTAGGAGGACTTAAAATATTTATTCATGAAGATAAAAAAACTATAGTCTTCAGTATGGATTGCACCTCAATGCAAAAAAAATGAGAATCCTCACAACTGGACCAATAAATGACTTCAGGATAAACAGAAAAGATTGAAGTTATCAAATAACTACATTTTACCTGGATCCAGAATCAACATTCATGGAAACAGAAGTCAAGAACTCAAATGGCGTATTGCCTTAAGCAAATGTACTGTAAAAGACTGCTTTAAAGTATTCAAGACCAAAGATGTCAGTTTGAGGACTAAGTTGCACCTGAACCAAGCCATGGTATTTCACTGACTTCATATGCATGTGAAAGTTGAACAGTGAATGCGAAAGACAGTATGAAAATCGATGTATTTTGAATTATGGTGTTGGTGAAGAATAGTGAAAGTACCATGAATTCCCAGAAGAATCTAGAGTCCTCAGCTGCTCCCCCTCTCCATGACCCCATCGCTGCCTCTGTCTCTGGTGTCGATGCTTCTCTGGATAAGGTCCCACATTCTGCTTCTGCTCTTCTCCTTTGATGGTCCTAGGGTCCTCTGTTTCTGGACTGTAAGATTAACCATTCCTGTTTGTTACAAAACTTCTACCTTTACAATTGTGACAGTCGCAATTAGTCATGATAACAATTATTCACTATTGAATCATATCTGTTTTCACCAGACCCATCTAGACAGGATGAAAACTATACAGTAGGGACTCTTTCTTCCCCCACACACTCTTAAAACTAAACTCCCTCTTTTTTTTTTTTTTTAAACAAACAAACAAACAGTGTTTTATTGTGAATTATGTGATGGTCTTTTTGTAGCATGTAAGGAGCTCTGGTAGGGAAGGGGATTTATAAAGAGCTCAGATAGTGTAGTGGGTAATAACCTGGTTGTGAACCTTACGGTCAGCAGTTCAAATCCACCAGCAGCTACCGGAGAAAGATGAGGCTTTCTACTTCCGTAAAGATTTACACCCTCGGAAACCCTGTACAGGGTCGCTATGGGTCGGAACCGACTCGACGGCACTTAACAACAACAAAGGAGCTCTGGTAGCATAGTGGTTTTGAATCAGGCTGTGAACCGCAAGGTCAGCAGTTCGAAACTACCAGCTGCCCCACGGGAGAAAGATGAGGCTTTCTGCTCCCATAAAGATTTACAGCCTCGGAAACCCTGTTCAGGATCGCTGTGGGTCAGAACTGACTCGACGGAACATAACAACAACATGTGATAGTTTACGTGGGAGAACATTAGCTTTACATTTTACATACATCCTATCGTATCTTTTCATTGCCATGGTTACAATCCCTTTCATGCTTCATCAGCCCACCAAAGGGTAAACCCTGCAAGCCTGTCCCATGGTCGTCAGCACATAGCCCCTCTCCCTCTGGAGTCTCCAGCTGCTCTATCTCTCCACATCATTGTCTCTGCCTCCATCTCTGGCGTCACTGCTTCTCTGGGTAGGGTTCTTCACGCCACTCTTCTCTCTTGATGGTCCCAAGTACCTCCTAGGCTGCAAAGTCAATCACTCCCCTCCTTTGTCTACCTTTATATATCCAACCCTCACAGTAAGTCCTGATAATTATTCGCTATTGTATCGCAAGAGATCTATCCCCATCTCCTTTCATCAGACCTGCCCAGACAGACTGGATACTCCTCAATGGAGATTCTACCTTCCTCCACTCTCTCTGGATCTGGGCTCCCTCTTGAAAGCTTGTAAGCCAGTCACTTCTTGCCCTTGTAGTCCGCCCCGCCCTCCCATTTTGGTATCCAATGCCCAAGTTGCCTATCCCTGTCTACTCTGTATGGAGGAGGTGGGAATGATCCTCACTGTAAAGATTTGTTCCCTCTTTTGAGCCTACTGCATCCATAGGTATATCAGATTACTCTTTTTTTCTTCTTCTAGTTGAGTTCTGATCATGCAGTCATTGAAGCCAGGTCAAGTGGGTATTATCTGCAAGTGTGGATGTTCTTATGCATATGTCCTCTCTTATCAGCTAGACTCTTCACTCTCTACTCTAGTCCTCTGTGGCTATGTCACTGACTCTCGGCCCAAGAGTCCCCAGGTCTTGCCACACTGCTGGCAAACCAGGTCTCCACCCCGGGGTTCACAGGAGTCTATTGAACGTTGTAGGGCTTAGCTCGCAGGTTCATTGCTGTTTTTCCTGCACTTCCCCTTAGCGGTGATGAACGTGGTCACCAGTCAGAGCATGTATTCTCCGTGAATGTTAGTCTGGAAGGGGGTTTGCCCTGAGGGGACCCGACCACTTGGCTTGATGTGTCTTTGGTGAGCAACTTGCTTGTTCTCGTAGTAGTCAATTGGACTGCCGTTATTATTTTGTATTTTTCCTGTCAGTCTTCCTTTCAAAAAGTATCTTCTGTTCTTCTAGCCACTCCAGGCTGGTCTACTTGTCCCACCTCAGAAGATTCTGGATGGGGTTCAGGATTCCACCTTTGGTCTTATGTAATGCAGAGGCTCCGCAGGAAGCCTCCTTCATTGGGCACATTGTAGACACATTTTAGGTGTTCCAATCAGTTATAGGCAGAAGATGGACTTACAGTCTTTTTATGGTAATATTTCTGGCTATTCCTTTTTCTTCCCCTCAAGTGTCTATATTATAATGGTATGCAAGGGAAACCAAGATTCAAAAGATAGCCAAGCATCTTAATATTATTTCCCCCCTTTTGCCCATTCCAACCATGTCTCAATCCCTGTATCCCAGAGCCCTGTTGTTCCAAGGTTGTGCATACATCATTATTTACCTCTGTCCCACTTAGTCCATGC
>NW_006408645.1:2732616-2733338 GCF_000296735.1 Chrysochloris asiatica | reverse complement strand
CCTCCGTCTTACCTGTCATCGAAACTCATTGCAGCATGGCAATGGCTCTGTCTTAGGTTGCTGAGGTTCCACGTGATCCTTACCCGTCTCTGGCCTGCACATAAGTTTTTAATTTTTAATATGTCCCACTCATGTATTTATTTATTATTGTTGTTATTTTTTAACGTTTTATTGTGAATTATGTGATAATTTACATGGGAGAACATTAGTTTTAAATTCACTCTGTCATATATCATTTCATTGCCATGGTTACAGTCCCCTCCATGCATCATCAACCAACCAAAGGGTATACACTACAAGCCTGCACCCCGGTTGTCAGCCCACAGCCCCTCTCCCTCTCTGAATCTAAAGTCCCCAGCTGCTCCATCTCTCCACTTAATCCTCTCTGCCTCCATCTCCAGGGTCACTGCTTCTCTGGGTAGGGTCCCGCTCTCCGGTCTTCTCCATTGATGGTCCCAGGGACCTCCGCTCCTAGACTGAAAAGTTAAACACTCCCCTCCTTGCTTCAGAACGTCTACCTTTACGTTTCCAACCCTCACAATCAGTCCTGATAACAATTACTATTGTATCACAAGAGACCTATCCTCATTTCTTTTCATAAGCTCCGCCTAGACAGATTGGATACTACTCAGTGGAAATTCTACCGTCCTCCACGCCCTCTGGATCTGGGTTCCCTCTTGAAAGCTTATAAGCCAGTCACTTCTTGCACTTGTAGGCGCCCC
>NW_006408645.1:2729564-2730151 GCF_000296735.1 Chrysochloris asiatica | reverse complement strand
CCCCCTTTAGTATGGATTCTTTTTCTTAGTCTTTTGCAGTAGTGGTCCTATACAGTATTTCTCTCTTTGTGACTGACTAATTTCACTCAATATAATGTCCTCAAGGTTCATCCATGTTATGTGGTGGCTTGCCACTTCCTTGTTATTCATCAAGGTAGCATAATATTCCATTGTGTGTATGCACCACAGTTTGTTTATCCTTTCTTCAGTTGATGGACACTTTGGCTGCCTCCATCTTTTTGCTATTGTAAATAGTGCTGCTATGAACAGTGGTGTGCATATGTCTTCTCGTGTTGTGGTTCGTTTTTCTTGTGGGTAAATACCAAGTAGAAGAATTGCTGGATCATAAGGTATTGCTATTTTCAACCTGAGGAAACACCATATTGCTTTCCAGAGAGGTTGACCATTTTGCAGTCCCACCAGCACTGCAGGAATGTCCCAGTCTCTCCACAGCCCCGCCAGCATTTATTGTCTTCTACATTTTTTATCTTTGCTGTTATTGTTGGTGATATCTCACTGTTGTTTTGATTTGCATCTCTCTAATGGTAGTGATCATGAACATTTCTTCATATGTTTGTTGGCTGCCC
>NW_006408645.1:2716001-2727559 GCF_000296735.1 Chrysochloris asiatica | reverse complement strand
TATGTGCTTGTTTGTGTGTTCCCTTTGAGTTTCAGTCTTAAAGGGGAGTTTGTCCTGAAGGCACTTGATTGCTAGCCTTGATGTCTTCCTGGCAAACAGCTTGCTTATTCTTGTAGTAGCCAGTCATGCTGACATTTTTGTTTTGGGTTTTTCCTGATGATCTTTCTTTGAAGATGTATCTTCTGTCACTGAAGCTGTTCTAGTCTGCTTGTCCTTTCTAGTGGGAATGTCCCACATCATATGGGAATGTCCCACATCATAAGGTTCTGGATGGGATTTAGGATTCCACTTAAGATCCTATACTCTGTAAAGGCTTTGCATGAGGCCTGTTTCACTGGGCAAGTTGTAGAACTCCTTCTAGGTATTCTAGTCAGTAATAGGCTGAAGATGGGCTTATAAGTTTTCTCTAATCATGTTTCCCAACATTCCTTTCTATCCCACTCAAGTGTCTATTTTACAATAGTAGGCAAGGGAAACTAATATGCATAAGGCAGTCAAGGATTTTTCTATTATTTACCCTCTTCAAGCTATACCTAGATCCCTGTATCCCAGAGCCCTGTTGTTCCAAGGTTGAGTATGCATCACTATTTCCCTCTGTTGCACTAGGCTATGCAAACCTGTCTCAGTGTTCCCCTCTCTATCTTGTTCTTCTGCCTCCTCCCTCCTTCTTGTATTGCCCTCCCCAATACCCAAAGTAAACTCCCTACCCGGACGCCATTGTGGTTACCTTGTTCTACCCTCCATTTTAGACAGTCTGTTTTATCCTGTAATCTTCCTGACCTTCCCACCACCTGGATCTCTGTTTCTCTGTGTTTACCTTCTTTCACATTGTAATTGTTTTGATCATAGATTGACCTCCCAGATCATCTGTTCTTAGAATTTTATTCTTTTCATGACTCTTCCAATTGTTGATTGAGTTCAGGGTGATTCTGCCACGTATGTCATTCTGTAGTTTTTGTCTGTTCTTGTTGGTTCTCAGTCCACAGAACTTCCTTTAAGATGTTTTTTATAGCAATGTTAGCTTTGGCAAAATCCCTTAGCTTCTGTTTATTCTAGAATGTTTTGATTTCACCGTTGAATTTGAGTAACAGCTCTGCTGGGAAGAGGATTCTTGGTTAGACGTTTTTTTCTTTCAGGATTTCATATATGTCTCCCCATTGCCTTCTTGCCTGCATGGTTTCTATTGACAGATCCGAGCTTAATCTGTTTTGCTTGCCTTTGTATGTTACACTTCGCTTTTCCCTAGCTGCTTTCAGGGTTCTGTCCTTATCTTTGATTTTGGAGAGCTTGATTATCATATGTCTTGGTGATTATCTTTTAGGGCTAGCCTTTCTGGGGTTCCTTGAGCTTCCTTAATGCTTATATTTTTGCTTTTCAGGATGTTAGGGAAATTTTCTTCCAGAAGCTCTTCAACTATCTCCTCTCTGGACTTGTGTCATTCTTCCTGTTCCGGAATGCCGGTGATTCCTAAGTTATTCCTCTTCATGTTGTGCAACATGAATCTTAGACCTTCTTCAGATTTTTAAATCTTTTTTTGTGTGTTTGCTTCTTCTATCTTAGTAGTGTTAAGAGCTTTATTTTCTAGCTCACTAGTTCTGACTTCTATCTCTTCACTTCTACTCCTTTGTCCTTTCAGTGTCTTGTCCATTTTTGATGCTCTATTATTAATCCTTTGGACCTCTTTCTGTGGGGTTTGAATTGTTTCCAATGCTGTGTCTGTCTTATGTGATTGTTTTTGTAGCACTTTACTGACTTCTTATTTTTCTCAATTCCATTGTATAGTGTTTTGGTACATTTTATAATCATTTTTCTGAATTCCTTCTCAGGCATTTCCAAAGCCTGCCATCTTCCAGTATGGAGTGTAGGTCTCCTTCCAGTTCATTTGTCTTAGTCACTTTATCTCATTTCTGGACTTGTGCTGATTTGGTCATCTGTTTCTGTTTTGGGGTATATTCAGGAGTTATCTCTTGCCTTAATACTTAGATGGGTGTGTATTTTGGCATTTTTTATGCTTTCTGATTGCCCCCAGGTAGATGTGATCAGGAGATGGGCTTCCCTTTTCACTGTTCTCCCTGAGAAATTTCAAGATGCCAGTGTTGGTCATTGTGACATACCTCAGGATTTAATTTTTGGCCTGTTTCATTTTTAGTAACCCTGTCCAGCCCCACAACCCCTGTGCAGGCCTTTTTCCTAATGATAAACAATTCAGGGCCGGCTGTGGCCATTTTGCACTGTCATTTGGTTTTCAGTGGAAACTGTTACTTTAAATTTCAATGAGCTCTGTGCACATGCGTAGTAGCACTCTCCAGGGGTGGGGGGTAGGATGTCCACACACTCAGGCACCCCCTTTAATCACCAAAATGGAGCTTTGCAGACAGCGAGAGACCAATGAATAGATACAAAAGACAAGAATGTCCACACCTTTATCTCCATGGTTCTGTCAGGTGTCTGTGGCCGCTCTGATCCTTCTCCCGCTTGGTTTCTCCCAAGATGGCGCCTCTGGTAGCAGATGAGCTTCTTGTATTAGAAAGCACTGGATATTTTGCTTCTGCTACCAATTCGCTATGGGTCGGACCCGACTCGATGGCACTCAACAACAACAACAAACCAATTTCCATAGCTGAAAGGCTTCCAACCTTCTAAATATTTCTGCATATATGGTTCTGTGTTCTGGCACCATCCCCTGAGCCTGCTTGGTCTGGTATTATATGTTGTTGCTGACGGAGCTCCTCACTGCACTTCTACCCGATCCACCATCTTGTTTGTTCTCTTTAGGACTTTTAAGGAGCAGGCTTGTGTGTTTGAACCGCTGACGTTTGGGTTAGCAGTCCATACCCTACAGCAGCACACCAGTAACCCAATAAGCTGTTTATTACTCCTTCACACAATAATTACTTGAAGAATGTACCATATTCTATGCTCTTAATTAGTTCCTGAATCGCTCACCTCCCATCTGGCTCATTTTCCTTATGCCTGAAGAACAATCACTTTACCTGACACCTTCTTCTTCTTCTTTTTTTTTGTTACCGCACAACTTATGTATTTCAAATGGACACAAAATTAGTATCATTTATAATATATGAAGATAAGTTGTCCCTGAATGGGAGCTTCCTTTCCAGTGCTTTGAGGTCTACAAGACGTATCTAGAAAATTTACAACTGTGGAAATTGAAGACTGCTTAAGTTGAATGGGGGTGGGGACAGGGGAGGGCCTAAGGTTTTTCTTTTTGATTAATTGCTGTCACACTGTCCTTCAGGTAGTTGAGGGAGTTTCATATTTTCTTTACAGACATCTTTAGGTGCTGAAGCTCGTGCAGGACAACTTTGATGCTGTATGAATTCTGCCATTTTGCTAGCACTGATGTGGCTCTTGGGTCCACCACTCCATTAGAACGATTCACTCCATTCATATTAATTTTTGTTACAAATCTTACAAAGGGGGGTGCTTCTGGGTATATAGGTCCACATTCTATTTTAAGGCTGTATATCCGGTTTTTATAAATTATTCTTGAAGGCCCAGTTATCATCCCTGTCCATCTTGTAAGTGTCATGTCTTTGTCATCTTTTAGACCCCAGCTAACTGTGCCGTCTCCTACTCCTTTCTGGTCTTCTTCGAGTTCTTACAACAGTTGAAAATTGCAAGGGACTTTTACTCCCGAGCCCGTGGTGGCTGCCGTCTTGCGTCGCTATCGCTTGAAGGCTGGCCCCTCCGACACCGTCATTTGTAAAGAACAGTTGTACTCCATATAAAATTTTGTTTTTTAAGTGCTGTTGAGTTGGTTCTGATTCACAGAGACTGTGCATAGGGTTTTAGGGTTAGAACCAAAGGCCCCTAGCTACAACAACACACAATAACCGACATTAAAAAGTCAATGGATGGTTATATTAGGAGATTAGGCATAACCGAAGTGAGATATGGTGCTGTAGGGTAAGCACTGGATTGCTAATTGCAAGATTGATGGTTTAAACCCACCAGCTGTACCTTGGACCTTCCTATACAAGCTTGCTATGAGTCCAAACTGACTGTACGGCACTAAATATTATTATTAGAAGACTGGGTACAGCTAAAGAGAGTGAGTTATCTAGAAAATAGATCAGAAGTAAATCAATAGTTCAGAGCATCGAGCAACAAAAGGATGAAAAATACAGAAGAGGGGAAGACATATAGAAGGTGATATAAGAATGTCAAATATCCATGTAATTAGATCCCCAGAAATAACGGAGAGAGAATGAGGCAGAAGAGATAATAGCTAAGAACTTTCTAAAACTGGAGAAAGATATCAAGCCACAGATTCAGGAAGTCTGTGGAATAGCAAGATACCAAAAATAAATAAATAAACTATACCTATGGTGTGGCACTATGGGTTAATGCGCCAGACTGCATAGCCGTTTGAACTGCAAGGTTGGCGGTTCAAGCTTACCAGCTACTCCTTGGAAACCCTACACAGGGTCGCTAGGGGTAGGAACCGACTCGACGACACCTAACAACAGCAGCAATAGTCATCACAGTCAAATTTCTGAAAACTGAAGGCAGACAGATTCTTAAAAACAGGAAAAAGACATTACCTTATCAAAGGAGAAACAGTTCTACTGACAGCTAACATCCCAGCAAGACAGAGAAAGGCAACATACAATGAAATGATACCTTAAAGTTCTGAAAATAATAATTCCCAACCTCAAATTTTACAGCAGTCGTGGTGTGGCACTACAGGGTAAGTTCTAGGCTGCTAAGCACAAGTTGGGCAGTTCAAACATACCAGCTGCTTATTGAAAACCCTGTGCAGTGTCTCTGTGAGTAAGAACCAGCTCAACAGCACTGAACAGCAACAGCAAAATTTTCAATGGAGTAAAACTGTTCTTTAAAATGAAGGTCCCAGCTAACGTAGGTGTTCTTCAGGCACAAGGAAAATGAGCCAGATGGGAGGTCAGAAACACGGGCACTAATTAAGAGCATAGACTATATGATATGTTCTTCAAGCATTTGCTGTGTGAGGAATAATAAACAGCTTACTGGTGTGCTGCTGTAGGGTAAGCACTGGACTATGAATCCCAAGATTAGTGGTTCAGACCCAGTAGTCTGCTCCTGAGAAGACCCACACAAAGTGCCTACTAGTAGAAACTGACTCAATGGCACTTACCAACACTGAATGTGAAATACATACGGTAATAAAATGTATGACAACACTGTATATGGGAGTGTCTAGAAAGGCAGTATAACAACCAGTTACTGCTAAACAATGAAGTCAAGGGTAACCACTAAAGGGTAGAAAGAGTTTCAGTTTCAGGCTAATAAAGGGGACAGATGGAATAATTGAAAATTTTCAAATTGAAGGAAAGGCGATAAAGGAGACAAGAACACAGACCAGGAGAAATAGACATCATTTAGTAAGAACTTTGAATTTTAAATATGGTGTTGTTATTAAGTGCTGCTGAGCCAGTTCTGACCCATAGTGACCTGTAGAGAAGGGTGTCCGAGGAGCAGCTGGTGAGTTTGAACCACTGATCTTACGGTTCAAAACAACCTTGTGGTCTAGCGCTTGATTCTGCAGTGCCACACCAGGACTCCAGATCCAAAACATATCACTTCTTAAATGTAAATGGATAAACATGGCACACTTAGTGCAAGTCTCTTAGTGGCACATGTGGGATCATAATGACTGCAGGAATGTACGTTCTTTTCAACCAGAGAGCATTGATAAAAGTTGACCATATCCTGGGCTGAAAAACAAGTACCAACGAATTTCAAATAACTGAAATAACATAGTATATGTTCTTTCTCCACAAATTGAGGTAGATGTCAAATACAAATGAACAAGAAAATCCTGACATTTTTAGAAATTATTATAGAAGACAACAGTAAAAAATCCAAAAATATCAAAAGTACATGATAATGAAAATAACACATAACCAGAATTTGTGGGATGCCTCTAAAGCAGTATTTGGTGGGAAATATATAACTTTAAATGCTTAGATTCTAAGTTTACATTTTAATAAGTTAGAAAAATGTGCAAAAATTAAACCCATTTAAATCCAAAGTAAGCAGGGGAAGAGAAGACATAGATGACCAACATCAGGAGTAAAAGCAATGTTCGTATAGACCACACTGAAAATTTCAGCACAACAAAGGATTATGAAGAAATACCTCGCAGTCAATTCTTGATCCCCCAATAAATAAGTAGATGAATTAAAAAAAAATAAAACACACCCAGACTGACACCAAATATCTGGTAACAACATCAGAATAGTACTATTTCTGTTTCTGTAGAAGAAGTACGATTTGTCATTTAAAAAAAAAAACTTTTCTCCCAAAGAAAATTCTAGGTCCAAATGGCTTTACTAGTGAATTCTGTTAACCATTTAAGGGAGAAACAATGCTACTCTTTGCACAAACTCTGAGAAATTAGGAGAGGATAACATTTTCCAGCCTGTTTTATGAGCCAGCATATCCATGATCCTAAAACTTGGCAGAAACTTCAAAGAAAAGAAAACAGAAAATATTTAGCAATTAATTTTTGCTTAATCCTCTTAATAAGACAATTTAGAAATATAAAGAACCAGGAAGCTTTAGTAATTAAGTAACTAAGCTATTGCTAAAAACCTAGCTAAACAGTCAGTGGAGTGGAGTAGAAAGTCCAGAGCTATATCTATGGGTATGTTGTTGTTAAGTGCTGTCGAGTCAGGTTCTAACTCAGCAACCCTGTTTAGGGTTGCTGAGGAGCAGCTGGTGCATTTGAACTACTGACCTTGTGGTTAGCAGTCCAGTGCTTATCCTAAGATTCCGTACCAGGACGCTATCCTTATATATGATGGTGGTTGTGTACCACTGAGTTGGTTCAAACTCATGGTGACCATGTGTAGGGTTTTTGAGGTGGTAAATCTTTACTGGAGCTGAAAGCCTCATGGTTCTCCCCAGGAGTGATTGGTAGATTCAAACTTCTCACCTTGTTAGCAGTTCAGCTTGTAATCCACTACACTACCGTGACTCCTTTGCATCTGTGTATACATGCATGTTGTCGTTATTAAGTGCCATTGAGTTGGTTATAACTAATAGTGACCCTGTATAGAGTTTGTAATGAGTGGTTAGTGAGTTTGAACTGCCAACATTGCAGTCAATTGCTTTTACTACAGCGCCACGCCAGGACTAGAGGTTGGGAAATAATCTTCCCAATAAATACCAAAGCTTATTTATTTATTTTTAAATACTTAATCTGAAGTGATACTTCAAAGGTATGAGAAAATCTTTTAATATTGGGAAGAAGTCCTAATTGAGACTTAAGCAGGAAAATAAGTTATCTATTCTGGTGTTTCAGAAACCCTGTTGGCATAGTGGCTAAAGCAATTGGCTCTGAAAGGTCAGTGGTGTGAACCCACCAGCTACTGTAGGTGAAAGATGTGGTAGTCTGCTTCTGTGAATGCTTACAGCCTTGGAAACCCTTTGGGGCAGTTCTACTCTTGTCCTGTAGGACCAGTATGAATTGGAATCCACATGATGCCATTGTTTTGGTGTGTCAGTGTTGTGAAATGTCATGTTGATAAGTTGATAAGACTACTCAAGCTTATATTAGCATAGTATGCATATTTCTGGTAGTTTACTTTAAGTCTATCTTTGTGAATTTTTATTTCAGCATTTCCAGTTGGTTGTTTTTTCATAGAGTCTATTTCTCTTTTGAAATTTCTTATCAGTTCATTCATTAGCACATATTTGTTTTTATTTGGCTGAGCACACTTCTGATGTTGTAGTTAAGTGCCATTGAGTCAGTTCCAACTCAGTGGCCCTGTACATGGTTTCCGAGGAGCCCCTGGTGAGCTTGCAGTTTCAACCTTGCAGTTCAAACCAAACTTGCAGTCCAGCTTATTAGCGTGCAGTTCAGGACTCTACTTCAGATTGTTGTTAAGTGCCGTCGAGTCATTTCCGATCCATAGCGACCCTGTATAGGGTTTCCCAGGAGCAGTTGGTGAGCTTGAACAGCCAACTTTGCAGTTCAAACAGCTTTGCAGTCTGGCGCAAGAACCCACAGCGCCACACCAGGACTCTCCACTTCAGATGTTGTTGTTGTTTTTAAGAGCTGTTCAATGGGTTCCAAGCCATAGCGACCCTGTATAGGGTTTCCCAGGAGCAGTTGGTGAGCTTGAACAGCCAACTTTGCAGTTCAAACAGCTTTGCAGTCTGGCGCAAGAACCCACAGCGCCACACCAGGACTCTCCACTTCAGATAGCTCCTTTAAAATCTTCACTATTCTAACGTTGTTCATCTCAGGATTGACCGCCATTGATTTGTACTTTCTCTTTAATGTGGGACACGTTTGCCTGTTTTTAATATGATCTTGAATTGTGTCTGAACATCGTGAATAATGTTATTGTTGTTAGGTGCCATAGAGTCGGTACTGACTCACAGCGACCTTACACACAACAGAATGAAACACTGCCCAGCCCTGTGCCAACCTCACAGTTGTTGCTATACTTGAGCCCATTGCTGTTGCCACTGTGCCAGTCCATCTCTTTGGGGGTCTTCCTCTTTTTCTCTGATCCTCCACTTTACCAAATATGAGATCCTTCTCCAGTGACTGGTCCCTCCTGATAATAGTATGACAGCCAGAGTCTGGCCATATTGGTGTCCAAGGACCATTCTGGCTGTACTACTTTCAACACAGATCTGCTAGTTCTTTTGATGGTCCACGGTACTTTTAAATATTCTCCTCCAACACCATAAATAAAATGTAATCTTCTTATTTACTGTCCAACTTTCACATATATATGAGGTTATTGAAAATACCATGGCTTGGGTCAGATGCACCTTAGCCCTCAACCTGACATCTTTGCTCTTCAACACTGTAAAGAGGTCTTGTGCAGCAGATTTGTCCAATGAAATACATTGCTGTCTGATTTCTTGACTGTTGCTTGCATGAGTATTAGTTTATCTGAGCAAAATGAAGTCTTTGACAACTTCAGTCATTGTGATGTTATTTTTTGGTCCAGTGGTGAGGATTTTTGTTTTCTTTACATTGAAGTGCAACCCATATTGAAAAGCTGTGGTCTTTGATCTTCATCACTACGTATTTTAAGACCTCTTCATTTTCAGCAAGCAGGATTGTATTATCTGCATATTGTTGTTGTTGTTATGTGCCATCGAGTCAGTTCCGACCCATAGCGACCCTGTATAGGGTTTCCGAGGGTGTAAATCTTTATGAGAGCAGAAAGCCTCATCTTTCTCCCGCGGTGCAGCTGGTAGTTTCGAACCGCTGACCTTCATATACCAGGTTGTTAATGAGTCTTGCTCCAGTCCTGATGCCATGTTATTCCTTCATATAATCCACCTTCTTGATTTATTTGCTCAGTATACAGATTGAATAAGTATGGTGAAAGAATACAACCCTGGTGCACAACTTTCCTAATTTTAAACGATTCAGTGTTCCCTTGTTTAGCTCCAACAACAACTACCTGTTGGTCTGTGTACAGTTTCCCTTTGAGCAGAATTAAGTGTTCTGGAATGCTTATTCTCTACAGTGTTGTCCGTAGCCTGTCATGCTCCACACAATCAAAAGCCTTTGCATAGTCAATAAAACACAAATATCTTTCTGGTATTCCTTGCTTTCAGTCAAGATCCATCTGACATCAGCAGTGATAACCCTCATTTCATGTCCTCATCTGAATCCAGCATGGACTTCTGAAAGGTCTCTGTTAATGTATGGTTGCAACTATTTTTGTATTATCTTTAGCAAAATTTTACTTGTATCTGATATTAATCATATTGTATGATGATTTCCGCATTCTTTTGGGTCACCTGTCTTAGGAGTAGGCATAAATATGAATCTCTTCCAATCATTAGGCTAGATACCTGTCTTCCAGATTTCTTAGCATAGATGAGTGAGTGCTTCCAGTGTTGCATTAGTTTGTTGATTTCAATGTATATTCATCAGTTCCCTGTGCCTTGTTCTTTGTCAATTCCTTCAGTGCACCTTGGACTTTCTTCAGTATCATTGGCTGTTGATCATATGCTACCTCTTGATATGGTTGAACATCAACTTTTTCTTTTTGGTACAATGACTCTGTGTATTCCTTCCATCTTCTTTTGATGCTTTCTGCATCATTCAGTATTTTCCCCTTTATTGTTGTTGCATGCCATTGAGTTGGTTCCAACCCATAGCGGCCCTGTATAGAGTTTCCAAGGAGCAACGGTGAACTTGAACTTCTGACTGTGCGGTTCAAACGACTTTGCAGTCCAGTGCATTAACCCACAGCACCATGCCAGGGCTCCTTATTTTGCCATAGAATTCTTCAATATTGCATTTTAGAATTTGAATCTTTTCTTCAATCTCTCAGCTTTTTTTTGCCACAAAATCTTAGAACCATTTATTAAACAAAAAGATCAAAATGTGAAGCTTCAGTTTCTCAACGTCTCCTCCATCTAGGTTTAGCGACTTCTGAAGTGGTGTTTCCATCTCTCTAACTGTCCCCTCAAAGAGTTCTATGCTCTCCAGTTGACACCACATCAAAATGGCAGCCCTGACATCCTCAAGGGACTCAAATCGTGTTTCTTTGAAATGTTCTTTGAGTTTTAGAATAACAGTAAGTTTGAAGGGACAAGATTGGAGCTTAGTAGGGTGGATAGGGGAAGGTTTCCTAATAAAATTCTTGTAGGAAAGCCCTGTTACTCTCAATGAATCAGCACATGCATTGTTGTGTTGAGAAAAAAATTCCTTCGCGCACCTTTCCTGACCTTTTTCTCATGAATGCAGTTTCAGTTTTCTTAAAACCTCTTTCTGATAAGCCTCCGTGGTCATCCTCCACTCTCCAGATGACTCCTTTGGAATTAAAAAAAAAGTCATCGTAGCTTCCAAAGTTGACTGCTCTGTCTTGAATTAACAGGCTTCAGATTTCCCTGGTAGTCACTGTTTGATTGGACTTTTGTATTGAAGGCGCTCTAGTAAGACTAAAACAAATAAATTATTAAAAGGAATTGTCTGCAGCATCCCCTGATCACAGACGCATATTAAACACATTTTGTTTGGAATAAAGCCAGGCATGTATGAGTTAGAACTCTAGCAACAGGACTTTTTACTTAGCCTCCTATAATCTGAATGTTATTGTTGTTGTTAGGTGCCATTGATTCAGTTCTGACTCAGAGTGACTCTTTGCACAACACAGTGAAACCCTGCCTGATCCCGTGTCCTCCTCACAATTGTTACGCTTGAGCCCATTGCTGTGCCCATCCATCTTACTGGGGCTCTTCCTCTTTTGCCCTGACCCTTTACTTTACAAAGAATGATGTCCTTCTCCAGGATTGTTCCCTCATGTTAACATGTCCGAAGTATGACAAAGTCTCAACATCCTGGACTCTTAGAAGGATTCTGGCTATACTTTTCCAAGACAGATTTATTTGCTCTTCTGGCAGTCCATGTTACGTTCAGTATTCTTATCCAACACCATAGCTCAAATGCATCAATTCTTTTTTTTTTTTAATTAATTTATTTTTTTAAGGTTTTTATTGTGGATTGAGTGAAAGTTTTCAGGGCACATCATCGGTTTCACATTCAAACATTCATATACCTTGTTTCATTA
>NW_006408645.1:2709841-2714215 GCF_000296735.1 Chrysochloris asiatica | reverse complement strand
ATCTTCTGTTCTTCTAGCCACTCCAGGTTGGTCTGCTTGTCCTTATTAAGCGTGAATCTCCCATCTCTTGAGATCTGCATGTGGTTCAGGCTTCCACCTATATTGACTGTGTTCTTGAGCTGCCCTTTGTTCAGGTCTTTTTATTTTTTTTTCCCCTAAAAGTTTTTTATTTGGGGAGGTGGGGAGAGGGCACAGTGGACAGGGACCTGCTCAGTCTTTCTTGGCAGCCAGGACCTTGCTGAGCTCTTCACTTCCTCTGGGCGTGGATGTGTGTCCCCACCCTTTATTTTTCTTTTAAAAAGTGTTTTATTGTGAATTAATGTTATTTTCTCTCTATCTCTCTCTCTCTCCCTCCTGTTCTTCTAGCTGCTCTAGGCTGGCCTGTTTGTCGTTTCAAGTGGAAATTTTCCTCCTCTGAAGATTCTGGATGCTGTTCAGGATACCACCTATGATCTTATGTATTGCAGAGGCTCTGCAGGAAGCCTCCTTCACTGGGCACGTTATAGCTCCATTTTAGGTATCCCAATCAGTTATAGGCAGAAGACGGACTTACAAGCTTTCTGTGGTGATATTTCTGGCTATTCCTTTCTCTCCCCCTCCAGTGTCTATTTTATTATGATATGCAAGGGAAACCAATTCAAAAGAATTCCCTCAGCTTTTGAAATGCACAGTAGATTTTTCCCCTTTGGTTTTCTAACTCCAGGTCTTTGCACATATCATTATAATTGACTATCTTCTTGAGCTGCCTTTTGAAATTTTCTATTCAGCTCTTTTACCTCCTTATTTCTTCCATTTGCTTTAGCATATCTATGCTGGAGAGCAAGTTTCAGAGTCTCTTCATATATCCCTATTGCTCTTTTCCTTCTTACTTGTCTTCTTAATGCCTTGTGTCTTCTTCCCATATGATATTCTTGTTGTCATCTCACAATTCTGGTCTTCGCATCTGTCTAATGCAGGAAATCTCTTCTTGAGATGATCTCTAAATCCAAGTGGGATATGCTCAAGGTCATAGTTTGGTTCTTGTCAACTTATTTTCTTTTTCTTCAGCTTCATTCAGAACTTGCCTATGAGCAATGGATGTTCTGTTCTACAGTCTGTCCCTGGCCTTGTTTTGACTGATGATATGAACTGAATCTTTTCCACTAGCTTTTTCCACAGATGTAGTCAATTTGATTTCTGTGTATTTCTTCTAGCAAGATCCAAGTGTATAGTTGTCTTTTATGTTGTTTCAAAAAGATATTTGCAATGAAGAAGTCATTAGTCACACAGAATTCTGTCAAGCACCATTTCTGTCACTAAGGCCATATTTTCCAATGACTCATCCTTCCTCTGCTTCCAACCTTTGCATTCCAATTGTGGATAATTATCAATACATCTTGACTGCATGTTTGATCAATTTCAGACTGAAGAAGTTGGTACAGTTCTTCAGTTTCATCATCAGTGGCTTTAGAGGTTGGTTTCTAAATTTGAATAATAGTTGTACTAACTGGTCTTCTTTGTAGTTATATGGATTATTATTCTATCACAGATAGTGTTGTACTTTAAGACATATCTTGAAATGTTCTTTTTGATGAGGAATGTGATGTCATTCCTGGCATAGTAAACTATGTGATTGTTAGATTCAAAAAGGCCTATACCAGTTCATTTCAGTGCAGGAATGCGTAGGATGTTGATGTTTATGCATCCATTTCATTTAGACAGATTCATATTTTCCTAGATTCATACTTTCCATGTTCTGATTATTAATGGTTGTTTACAGTGTTTATCTTCATTTTGAGTTGTGCCCATCAGCAAATGAAGGTCCTGAAGGCTTTACTCCTTTGGCACCATCATGGTCAGCTGTAGTTTCAGGAGGCGGCTCTTCTCCACTTGTATTCTGAGTGCCTTCCAACCTGAGGGCTCATCTTTCTGGTGCTCTTTCTTCATCATGTTTCAGTAGTCAATAATCTGGGGCTGACATAAGGTTTCAGGCACTAAATACTTTGCAAGTAGTCTGTCTCTTCTTCTACCTAGTCTGTCTTCAGCTGGAATCTCAGCTGAAACCTGGTCACCATGGTTGACCTTGCTGATAATTAAAATACCTGTGACTTAGCTTCCAGAATCACAGCAACATGCAAGCCTCCACAGTATCACAAACTGACAGACAAGTGGTGGATTGTGAATAACAGTTTTAGAGAATTTGGATTCCGTTCAGTGTCTCTCAAAAGCATTGTCTGTTTTCTTGCCTCCCTCCATCCCCCCTTTTTACAAGTAGTTATAGTGAGTGAATTAGTAAGCGCTTTACCTTTGTGGTGGTGAATTGTTGAAATCTGTTAAGTTCTTTTGTCCTTAATAGGTTGCTTAGAGTCTGTTCTATGCCTATGTAGTCCCCATAGGCATGTGACTCACTTCCCGGGTGGACTAGTTGTAACCCTGGATCTCTTTGCTCCTCATCTTGTAGATTCCTTTCACATATCTCCTTGGTTGGAAGTTTTAAGTTTTTGTATCCTGTGTTGTCTATTATTTTTGTTTATTCCCTCATTTTGATGAAGTACATTTTGCAGTAGCTTTTGAGAAAGGATAGCTAGGAGATACATTTTTTGGTGATCCTGTTTTTCTCTTTGCTGTCTTCATGTATCATTGACAACTGAGTATAGACTTATGAATAGAAAATCCTTTCTCCTTCAAATTGTAAAGCACTGTCTGTTTTGTTTTCTAGTTTCCAAGTATTGGCTGCTGGTAGTTTAAAAATTATGGTGTCTAGTCCTTTTTATGGAGCCCTGGTTGCGGAGTGGCTTACACGTTGGGATGCTAACCACAAGGTCAACAGTTTGAATTCACCAGTCACTACATGGGAAAAAGATGAGGGTTTCTTCTCCCATAAAGATTTACAGCCTCGGAAACCCTATATAAGGTTGTTGTTGTTGTTAAGTGCCGTTGAGTTGGTTCTGACCCATATTGACCCTGTATAGGGTTTCCTAGGAGCAGCAGCTGGTGAGCTTGAACCGCCGACCTTACAGTTCAAAGGGCTTTGTAGTCTGGCACATTAACCCACAGCACCACACCAGGAGTCCAAGGTTGCTGAGAGTTAAAACCGACTTGGTGGCATGCAGCAGCCCAACAGGTTTCTTTAGAGAATTTTCTTCTCTTACTAGCTAGACATTAATAGGAATTGTTTCTTGTCCCCACTGTTCCTGAAATTTCCTAGTGAAAGGATCTGTTTTCATTCCTGTGCTGACATTTTATTTCTTTCCTTCTATTTTCTTTTTTCTGGAAATCCTTTTATTTAGGTGTTTAACTTCTTGGATGGAGCGTCCAAATTCCTTGTCTTTTCTCTCTTCTCTGTTATTTTTTATATATTTGTATATTTCCTTTATTTTTTGGGATATCTCTTCAACTTTAACTTTTAACCCTTTTGATTTTTTATTTCTTAGAACTTTTAGTTCTCTAGGTTCTTAACAGTGCCATCTGTTCCTTTTTCATGGGTACATTGAATTTTTTCTCTCTGAGGGATTTGAGTCAGCTTTTGTAGTTTTCTTCTCGCTGCATAACCTGTTTCTTCCTTTCTATCTGCTTTTGTCCCTGTTTTTCAGATAAGTGCCTTTCCTTGGCCTGTTCATATTTAAGGATGGATCTGAATACTGATTGAAAGCTCTGAGTCAGTGAGTGGGATTGGCCAACTGTGGACTTCACTGTGGGGTGACCCACCTGGGCTCTTTCTGGATCTAGTCACATACCCCAGAGAAGTATCTTCTGTTTTCTATTTAGAGGATATAGGTTTGATCTTCAACATCCTTGAAAGCCACATGTCTGTTGTTGTAAGTGCTGTCAAGTTAGTTCTGACTCATAGTGACCCTATATGACTTCCAAGGAGCAGCTGGTAGGTTTGAACAGCTGACCTTGTGGTTCGCAGTCTAGTGGTGAACCTGCAGCGCCACATAAAGCTGGGAGTTTGTGTGTTAGATATAGTATAGTATTCCTCCTGATTCACTGTGCTGCCCCATGTCTTCAGACTTGTTTGTTCTTCTCTATCCAGACACCTACCCCCATATTATTGACTTTGAAAAATAAGTATCTAGTATCTGATGGGTTGGGGTTGGGGTAGGGATAGCTTCCAGCCATGGTTAGTGGTGGAGGGATCTTGGGATCTGACTGCTCTTTGTAAAGAACTTTCAATGTTTTGAACTCATCTTCACCCCATTTATGTAGAGATATTCGATGCCACAAATTCCTGAGTTTTGGATTGTTCTGTGGTATAAATCATTGCTTCTTGGATTTCTCTGCAGCCAACTTAGCATAAGTGATAACTTACTTGCTTTCTAACTTTTAGATTTTATTTCTGTGGTGGTCTCTTCTGCTCTCATTGTCTTTATGATTTTATGCCTTGAGAACATT
>NW_006408645.1:2679072-2708572 GCF_000296735.1 Chrysochloris asiatica | reverse complement strand
GTTTCTGTATTACCTTTAGCAAAACTTTGCTCGTTTGAGATATCAAAGAGATTGTCCGATGATTTCCGCATTCCGTTGGGTCATCTCTCTTTGGAATGGGCACAAACATTGATCTCTTCCAATCAGTCGGCCAGACAGTTGTCTTCCAAGTTTCTTGGCAGAGATGCAGTGCAGTTATAGGTAGGAGCAAACTAAAGTAAATGTGTGCAGTCATTTACCTTACTTGTAAGCCCTCTCCCCTGTGTTCTTCAAGAATAACAGAGCTTGAGAAAGGCAAGTATTCTAGTGAATACCCCTGGGCCCACACCTTTTTCTGTGGAGAGGATGGTGCCAAAGCTGGAAGTGGCTTGAGACCTGCCCAGATTCCTTCTGCCTAGGCTGGACTTTTGAAAGCAGATGGAACTCTTGTCACGTTTGTTGAGGGTTCCTAGACTTCTACTTATGGCATTTATGGTGAATAAGACAGCTGGGGGAGGGGATTTTGCCAGTCTCCATAGCATAGAGGCTGGGGTTTGGTATTACTGAAGGACAGGAAGGAGACAGAATAGCTGAAACTGAAACCCTCACATGGTAAGACTTCCACGGATTGTACCATGAGTGAAAGTGTCAACCTCCTGCTATTGGCGGGACTATATAATGACAGCAGCATCTTGGTAAGGCTGTTGGTGGCGTGACGGGCATCTCCCCTGAAAATTTATAACTCTAGTTCTGTACTCATATTAGTTCGGAGTTGAAATTTATATTTATATTTTCCGAGAAACTGAGAAATTAAAGTTCCAGATAGATAGTTTTATGGGAGCTCAGCAGAAGCAAAAATATAAATTAGTTTCCTTCTTCAAACTCAGCCTCACAGGAGTCTCAGAAATGAGCACTTATGCTCAATATCCATAATTCTAAAACACACGAAGCAAACAAGCTACCATGAATGAAAGTCATTGGAAAGAACAAATGGCAGAAATAGATTTGGAAGAAGTTAAATTATGGAATTATGACAAGAACAGAAGTATCAGAATTAACCAGGAAGTTAAAAAAAACCCAAAAACTTCTGGAAATGAAAAAATGAATTTATAAATTAAGTAGAGGAGCTAAACAGCAGGCTAGAAAAAAGATAATTAGTAAATTGGGAGTAAGATTAAGAAATTATCATGGTGCTTAGTTACAGAATGGTAAAATACAAAAGAGGATTATGGGAATGAATGGAATGGGAAGGTCTGTCTTACTTGAACTAAGAATTTCAATATAGGTAAATGCAGTGCTCTAACTGATGATAGCTCAGAATTTTTCATGATTGGTAAAAAGGCTTGAATCATCAGCTTCTAACAGCATAGGGAATTTCAAGCATTACTAACAAATTGGAAATATATTCTTAGACAAACTACTTAGTAGTAAAACTGAAAAGAGAAGATCTAAGAAAGCAACCAGAGGGAAAAGACAGTATCAACACGTTAAACTAGTAGAAAAATGTTGCCAGTAGTGGAAGCCGAAAACCTGTGGAACAATATTTTATTAAATGCTGAGAGAAAATTACTTCACCTCTAAAGTTCATGTTCATCTAAACAGTAACTCAGGAAGAAGAACAAAATAATGTTTTTGGCAAAACAAAGAAAGATTTGTCTACCAACAGATCTGTACTGAAGGAAGATGCCCTTCAGGAAGGAGGACAGTGATCTCAGAAGGAGAGGCCGGGATGGGAGGAGGCTGATGAACTTATGGACAAACTAATAGTGACTGTGTGCACAGAGTACAAATCATATCTGCCTTGGGAGGTGATCTCAGAAAACAACACACTGAATGCTATATAAGCCCTTACCTACTGATGTTAATTAAGTCCATTGTTGTTGTTGTTACGTGCCCAGAAGTTGGTTCCAACTCACAATGACCCGGTATAGGATTTCTGAGAAGTGGCTGGTGAGTTTGAACTGCTAACCTTGTGATTCAAACGACCTTGTGGTCCAGTGCTTATCCTATGTAAGCACCGCACCACGACTCCAGTGAACCTATAGGACAGAATAGATTTGCTTCATAGGGTTTCCAAAGCAACTTGGAAACTTTGGAAACAGCCTGCGATATCTTTCTCCCACAGAGCGACTGGTAGATTTGAACCCTGGACCTTTTAGTTAGCAGCTGAGCATTTGACCACTGTACAAGCAGGGCTCCTAGACCTGAATATAAATGCAAATATGTTGTCAAGCTAATTAAATGTAAATTGGAAGGGGTTTATTGGATTTAAAACAGTTTCTATAAGGGGCAGTAGAGATGTTGATTAACTTTATTTAGACTTTTAGAACAGGGCACTTATAAAATTTAAGGCTAGTTTTTAAAAGAATAGCAATAGAGTATATGTTTAACTTCTGAATCAGAGAGGCTAAAGTATGAACTTGAAAAATAATCTGAAAGAAAGTTGTGTCGTTTTGACGTGCTGTGGATTCTGTTCCAACTCATAGCGACCTGTACAGGGTTTCCAAGACTGTAAATCTTTACGGGAGCAGAAAGCCTTATCTTTCTCCTGCAGAACAGCTGGTAGTTTCGAACTGCTGACCTTAAGGTTTGCAGACCGATTTGTAACCACTACACAACCAGAGCTCCTTCCGAAAGAAATTAGCAGATGAAAAACAAATTTAAACATAAGTCAAAGGACTTGAAGTCACTTAACAGCAACAGTCATAAGTGTGGTAAGACAGCTGTAGCACAAAGCTAGTATTAGATTGAATTAGGAGGGGCAGTGGGAAGACCAGCTCCAAGACATTAGAGAAAGATTTCAAATCTAAGATGAAAAAATAAATTTTGAGAAAACATTAACCAGAAGAAATGTCATGCAGCTATGTCAATGCCTGATTAAATCGACTGATTAAAACCACAATAAGGTACTGTGTGAGCAGTGGGTGAGGTGCCCAGCACCTATACAGGGTCATTATGAGTTGGAACCAACTGCTGGGCACTTAACAACAACACCCACCAGGACAGGTGGGTGAGAGTTGTAGCCTGTTGGGGACATACATCGGTGCATCAACTTTGAAGAAGAATGTAACAGGTTCTGCTGAGTTGTAAGATGCTCGTAAGCTATGCCCCAGTATATCTGTTTTGTATATTTCATGGGCCTTAACTCTAGAGAAATGCTCATATGTAAGCACAAGAGACAAGTGAAAGGATTTGTAATGTGTTGCTTATATCAGCAAACATTAAAATAACCTCTGAGTCCAGCAGGAGAATAGATCCTTAAGTTATGGTGAGAAGATACAATGGACCGACAAGAGGCACAGCCTTTCGAGGCTGCCTGGGTTCTGAGTCTGGTTTTGGTGCTTAGATATAACTTGGGTAAGCTACTTACCCGACTTGTGCCTCTGTTTCCTCTTCTGTAAATTGAGGCCCCTTACAGCATTCATTGTTAAGGAAGATTAGATAAATTATTTATAAAATGTGTAGAATGTCATTGCTAAGTGCTGTGCAGTCAGGTCCGAGGGTTTCCGAGGTGTGTTTGAACTGCTGACCTGTGGTTAGCGGTCCATTGCTTGTCCTACCGCATGACACCGTGGGTCTAGTATATGGGATATGGCACATGTTTGTTAAATAAAATAAATGTGAATCAGTTAGGACTGTCCAGAATGAAGGGTGGTGGGGAAGCAAATGTGTGGCTGCTAGAAACAAATACTTAAAGAGTATCTTTCGCATGTAAAAGATGTTCCAAGGCCAAATGTAGATGCATTTTGGTTTCTTTTCTGCCCCATTGTGTGTACTATGTCACCAAGTACGGCTGACTGTGTGTCTCATTCTCTAGTGTCCTTTACCCCTTTGCTCCAGTGAGCACTTTCAGCTTCCTTGGTCCCCTCCCCCGCCATCCTTCCTCTGATCCTGGTGAAGAGGGCTGCGGATTCGGTTCCAACTTAATTTCCAGCAGGGAAATAAAGAGTTATGACATGGCCCTGGAAGCCGTTTTCCACAGACCTCTGGGTAGGGCTGAGGGAGACCACTGCCCCAGCCCAGCCCCTAGTCAGTCATCCGTTCTTGGCTTCTTGGACATGGAGGCCTCTGAGAGGTGGGCCCCTAGTCAGTCATCCGTTCTTGGCTTCTTGGACATGGAGGCCTCTGAGAGGTGGGCCTTGGCAGGAGGGGGGTACAGTGGGGTCTCCAGGTGCCAAGAGCAGAGTGTTAGAGCTGTGTCAACTGTAGGGACTGCAGTTCCTCTGGGAGGTGTTGGCTGGACTGGGGGCTCCCCAGGCTTAGAGCTCACCCAGGGGAATCATGGGCACTCCAGCTAGGAACTTTCTCCATGAAGGCTCTGCCTGTCTTCCTTTGATTGGCCCTTCCCTCTCTTCTCTCCTCATTGCACTTTGAGTCTAGGCAGGAGCTTGGTGGGAACACCCCTTTTATCCCCAGTATATAGTGGGGCATGCCCACCACCCACTGAACTGCTTTCAGAGGGACACGAACAGCATCAAGACTGGCCCATTTTAGGTCCAGCTGCCTGGGAAGTGGGTTTTGAGCTGAATGTATGGTTTCTTACAGTAGGATTTCTTTACCCTGCCTGGACTGAGGGGCCAGGAGCATGGGCTGGTGGGGCTTCTTCCCCTGAAGTGTAGGCTACTTGCCACTTTTAAATGAATTCTTTTTTGTTGTGGCTCCTACCCAGGTGTTCTAGAGGGGAGGGCTGAGAGGCAGCCAGTGTGTGTTGGGGGGTCACAAGTACTCCGCAAGTACTCCGGTTTGGAGCATTGCTTCCTCCTTCCAGTGACTTAGCAAGATGTGGGGGTGGGGGTTCATGGGAGCCTCCTGTGTGGAGACCCTGACCCTGAGGGTGTGGGCGGGAGCCCTGCTCTATTAAAAGGCCGAGGTGGCCTTGTATTTGGAGTCCTGCCAGAGGCTATAAATAGCTGAGTGTGTGAAGAAGCTCAGTGCCAGGGAGGAAGGGGGTGAGGGACCCTGGGTCTCCAGCTGGCAGCGGAGTCTGGGTGTGGTGTGGGAGGGACGTGTAGCCTGCCCAGGCCCCCTTAGGCTCTGAGTATGGCATGGGTGTGCACACCGTTGAGAAGGTAAACCAGAGACATTGGGCAGCAGGAAGGGCTATTACTCTATAATGTGCCGGATGCTATTCTAACCACTTTTAAAATGCAGTAACTCATTTAATTCTTGGCAACAGCCCTTGGAGGTAGGTGTAAGTACTGTTGTTATGGGCCTTTTACAAGCCAGGAACCAGAAGTAGGGGTTCCCTAGGCAATCAGTGCTGGCTCACACACTAGGAAGTGTCAGAGCCAGGATTTGCACTGCGTCTGGCCAACTCTAGGCTGCCCTCTGCTTGGTTGCCGTTAGGAGGATCTGGTCAGATGGAGGTGGGTGGCATCCTGGTGCCTTAGGATTTGGAATTCTGGACCCTTTCCATCTGAGCCCTGCCACAGGTAGTGACCTGGAGAGAGGAACCAGGCCAGCCTTGTACCTGTTGTTAAGGGCCCTGAGTCAGTTATGACTCATGGTGACCCTGTAGGGTTTCCAAGGAGCGGCTGGTGGGTTTGAACCACCAACCTCTAAGTTAGCAGTCCATTGCTTACCCTACAGCACCACACCAGCAGCCCGAGGCCACTCATAATGTTGAGCTGACTTGTACAGAGGAGGCTTGCTACCTAAATGGAGATGGAATCCTTTAGAGAACCCTGGGACCTGCAGGCTCCCTCACTTGTTGTCCAGGAAATATCGTTCCATGCCCAGGACTGGCTCTAGCACTGCAGATACACAGTAGTCAGCAGGATCATCCACACCCCTAGCCTGGGCGAGTTCCAGTCTTGTAGGCGATGCCTGTCATTTAAAACATGGCTGTCAAGTACATTTGCCCTGTATTGTTTCCTGCGGGAGTGTTTCTTATGTTAATATTGTTATTTCCTCCTGGAGATTATTTTTGGTTGCGCTATTTTTACGCTATTTGAATGTCTGAGAAATTCCATTAAATAGTAACAACAGGCAATTAGACCAGGGTGGTAAGTTATGTGATGGGGGCAGCAGGAGGGGCTGGGAAGAAGAGGTGGCCTGATTTGAAGCTGGAGGGAAGATGGTAGTGAGCCCCCTTGTGACTGGAGGCAGCAGCATGTGGTAGCTCAGAGGCTGAGCCAATTCAAGGGCGTCTTACAGGGACCCCCAGCAGAATTGCTGGCGCCCCTAGTGGTATCCCCAGAACTGGGTGCTCGCTCCGTGTAGCCCAGCCATGACATGCTGCTGCAGATGAGCAGGCTCCTGGCCCTGCCCCACCTCGCCCCACCTTCTCCCCGCGTTCTCCCCTTGGGCCTAAAGTCCTGAGCTTGAGGCCCTTCCTCTGGACCAGGCTAAATCCCAGCTGTCTGACTGCTCACGAGGCTGCTCTTCTTCTTTACACAAGTGTTGGTCGGGATCTGGGCCCCAGCATTTGGCCTCTCCTACTTGCCCCTGCCTAGGTCCCTCTGGAAGGACCCCGCCTGTCATTGCAGGGTGAGGCAGAAGGGTGAGATCTGACCAGAGCATCGCCCACTCTTGAGGTGGCGGCCCCTTCCCACCCAACAGCCAACCAGGGCCCCTCTCCTGGATGTACCACAGGGAACCAGGTTCTTCCTGGCAGTGGCCACTGATGGGTTGGAGAGGAGACTGGGTTGGGGCTCAGGATATTTGCTCCCCACCCCCCAGGATGGGAGTAGGTTGTCCCTTCCTGGCTGGCTTTCCTTCCATAGGTGTAATTTTGACTCCTCTTTTCTCTTTTCTGGAGTAGCACTAGTAGTGGTGGGGAGATGCCCAGGCATGGGGCCCTCAGTAGACCCCCGAGGTGTGAAGAGGATGGGTAGATGGAATACTCCTGCTCCCTGTTTCCTCCCTTCATCCTGGGTGCCCTGGGAAAGAAACTGTGGCAGGGAATCCCAGAGGTGGTGGTACCTCACCTATAGTCGCCTCCTCTTTCTGAGCATAAGGTTTCAGGATCTTGGGGACAGATTTGGGGGATTTACCCTATGCACATGGGCCTGACTCTTGGTCTTTCCAGTGTTCTCCAGCCTTGCTGAACATTTTGCGTGTTTGCTGGGTGTGGGTAGGACACTGGAGGGTCCTTGCTTCTTGTCCAGGCTGTACATTTTAGGGTATTATGGGGGACACTCCTGCCATGCTTCCATGGGGTGCTGTGGGGAGCCTGGGGCAGGGTAAAAGGCGGGTGCCGTGGGAAACTGCCTTCCATGTAGTATCTCCACATGTGGTCCCTGAGGTCTACCTCACAATCACGGAGACAGCTGGGAGTTGGGGGAGGTCTGTCCCCTTGAATAGGTCTTGACTGGACTCAGGGATGTGTATTTTTAACACATGCAGGAATTCTAATGTGCACAGGTTTTTTGTTTTGTTTTGTTTTTTTTAATAAAGGTTTTTATTTTGGATTGAGTGAAAGTTTACAGGGCACATCATCAGTTTCTCATTCAACCATTCATATGACTTGTTTCATTATATTGATTATACTCCCCTCCATATATCATCAGTTAACAGTGTTTCTCTCTATCCTCTTTAGCTTTTTTTTTTTTTGGGAAAAACTTGCCATTTTGGAATTTACAGTCTCGGCTTTTAGGGAAGGTTTTTACATTTATCTGTGGATATCCAGGGCTCATGTATGAGATTACTAACCAGCATAACTGAATAATCAGATAAAGGACATTTTGCTATGTCTGCTAGGTGGCTATGGTTTGGACGGTCAGCAACGTTTGGGCCCACAGGGACCTGACCTCCTTACCGGGTCTGCACGGTCTGCCACAGATTCCCCCTTATTTATTGTTTGTTTAAGGGACGCTGCCTGTGTGCACAGGTGTTGAGGGGTCTGTTAATTTCTGCTGCAGTAGTCATGGTGGCATAGTGGGTTAAGCAAAGGCATCTTGGTGGCTGCATTCCAAACCCACAAGCTCCTTCACAGAACTGTCGTGGCAGTCAGCTTCCGTAAAGAGCTGCAGTCTTGGAAACCCCGTGGCAGGAGGTGGTTTGGGGGCAGCCCCACTTCCCATGAACCTAGCCGTAAGTCTGGCGGGTGGTTTATTTGGTTTTCTGTGGAGTTAGGCTTGGCCACCATCTCCTTCTTGCTTAGGCTTGGGGAGATGAGATGGGGCAGGGACACAGTAAGCAAGAGGTAGAATGGATGGATGGCTTAGAGTCCCAGCATTGGTGGTGGTCTAGTGACACCTGCCCATCACCCAGCTTCTCCCTGGCTGGCCCAGATCCCAGGGGACATACTTAGTCCATTCTCTTGTCTCTGTGGACACAGGCTCTGGGCGTGGGGAGGCCGAGACAAGGGAGTGCATTTACTACAACGCCAACTGGGAGCTGGAGCGCACCAACCAGAGCGGCTTAGAGCGCTGTGAGGGCGAGCAGGACAAGCGGCTGCACTGCTACGCCTCCTGGCGCAACAGCTCCGGCACCATCGAGCTGGTCAAGAAGGGCTGCTGGCTGGACGACTTCAACTGCTACGATAGGTGTGCTGGGAAGCTAGGTGTGGGAGGGAAGCCCTGATGAGGGGTCTCAGCAGGTCTCCTGCCTGGAGTCAGTGCCCAGGACTGCCTTTGAGGCTCCCCGTCTGTGGGAAGGGGTTTGGCTGGGAAGCCCCACTGAAGGCCGGTGTGGAAAAATGTACCCCCAGGCAGGAGTGTGTGGCCACTGAGGAGAACCCCCAGGTGTATTTCTGCTGCTGTGAAGGCAATTTCTGCAACGAGCGCTTCACCCACTTGCCGGAGGCTGGGGGCCCAGAAGGTGAGGGGGCCACTGGGAGGAGGGATCTGATCTGGGCCTCTCCTGGGCCCTGGAGCACTTGGCTCCTGAGTTGGGTGGAGAGTGGTTATAGGGCCCCATGGCCTGGCCCTGGAGGTATGGGGGTGGGCGGGCTGTGTGACGCAGGGCTCCCTGTGTCCCCCAGTCACGTACGAGCCACCCCCGACAGCCCCCACCCTGCTCACGGTGCTGGCCTACTCGCTGCTGCCCATCGGAGGCCTCTCCCTCATTGTCCTGCTGGCCTTCTGGATGTACCGGCATCGCAAGCCTCCCTATGGCCATGTGGACATTCACGAGGTGAGACAGGGCCGCCTTGGAGCAGGGGCAGGGGTGGACTTGGAGAGGCCAGACCAGACCCTAGTAAGTCCTTGTTCTCTCCTAGGACCCTGGGCCTCCTCCCCCGTCCCCTCTGGTGGGCTTGAAGCCACTGCAGCTGCTGGAGATCAAGGCTCGGGGACGTTTTGGCTGTGTCTGGAAGGCGCAGCTCATGAACGACTTTGTGGCTGTCAAGATCTTCCCACTCCAGGTGGGTGCTTGATGGACTACAGACCATTCACTCCCACTGTGACCTGAGCTCTGGACCTGTCTGACCAAGACAGTCCCAGCCTTGTGTACACAGTGGGATGGGGGCAAAGCCGGCCACCCTCTGTACCCATCGCAGTGGTTACTCATCCGACTCTGGGCTGGTCTATAGGCTTCACACAGAAAGTGAAAGTTCATGGAGCGAGTGTGTGTGTGTGTGTGTGTGTGTGTGTGTGTGTGTGTGTGTGTGGAGTAGGTTCCTACTCATAGCACACTGTATAGGGCTTCCGAGGTTGTAAATCTTTAGTTGAGCAGAAAGCCTTATCTCTCTCCCATAGAGTGACTGGTGGATTTGAACTGCTAACCTTTTGGTTAGCAGCCCAAGGCTTAACCCACTGAGCCACCAGAAGCTAGGGTTGTTGTTAAGTGTCATTGAGTTGGTTCCAACTCACAGCAACCCTATATAGGGTTTCTGAGGAGCAGTTGGTGGGTTTGAACTGCTGACTTAGTGGTTTGAATTTCAGTGCTGATCCTTCAGTGCAACACCAGGAGCTAGAGTTGTTAAGTGCTGTTAAGTAGTTTCCAACTCATTGCAACCTGTATTAGGTATAGGGTTTCCGTGGAGCAGCTGGTGAGTTTGACAGTTTAAACCAACCTTTTGGTTGAGTGCTTATCCTACAGTGTCATACCAGGAGCTGGATGGGTTTTGCAGACAAACTCTTTTTCATTCAGGTGGGTTTTTTTTGGTGTCAGGTTCTACTCAGAGACCCTAGACACAAGGCCCTCCCAAGCAGCTACCCAGGACACTTACTCTGCTTGCTCTGCTTCTCATCTGTCGTGTAACCTTGGGTCACTTACTCCTCTCTGGGCCTCAGTGGTCCATTTGTGAATTGTGGGGCTGCTGGCCCCTTCTGACCCTGGGATCATGACTGCCCAGATGCTCCAGGGTCTGGCTCAGTCCCTGACTTCTGACTCCCCATGATCCATCCTGAGGCCTGGAGGCCATGTGTGGGGATTGGCGGGAGTGGCCCTCCTGCTGTTGGATAAGTGGAATCCCACTGCAGGACAAGCAATCTTGGCAGAGTGAGCGGGAGATCTTCAGCACTCCGGGCATGAAGCACGAGAACCTGCTGCAGTTTATCGCCGCTGAGAAGCGCGGCTCCAACCTCGAGGTGGAGCTCTGGCTCATCACGGCCTTCCACGACAAGGTGAGCCTTCCACAGTTGGTAACCCCTGTCATAGGTGTGGACATGGTGCCCTTCATGATTAGGTGACCACTGCTCCCAAACCCCCCTCTGACTTCCATCCCCGCCTGCCTGCCTCATCTGCCTTCTGTAGAACACTAACTCCGCTAAGCTGTCCTCCCAGGGCTGGCGTTGGGTGCGATCCGCTACCTAACGTCTGTGCCAAAGCTCAGTACTGCCTCCTCCAGGGCTCCCTCACGGATTACCTCAAAGGGAACATCATCACGTGGAACGAACTGTGTCACGTGGCAGAGACGATGTCACGAGGCCTCTCTTACCTGCATGAGGACGTGCCCTGGTGCCGTGGAGAGGGCCATAAACCGTCCATCGCTCACAGGTACCTGGGTCAACAGTGCCCTCCTAATACTGGGCCTGGCGCTGCAAGAGCATTAGAAAGCCAGAGCCAGGCCCGGCCGGGGTGGTAGTCTCTATTGTTAAAAGCTTGCTTACAGTGTGTCAGGGAGAGTGGGCATGGAGAGTTGCCTACCTTCCACCTGCTCTGTGTGTATGTTTGCCCTCTAGTGACCATATGAGGAAGTGCCACATCTGTTGCTTGTCATGTTGGCTTAGAGTTAGCGGTTCTCAGTATTTTTTGTTTTAGGACCCTTTTAGGCCTCTATCAAACAGAACTTTGATATATGTGGATTTTGTGTGTTGGTATTTGCTGTATTAGAGCACACACATTCCATTACCTGATAGACTGATAGCTTCGTGTCCCATGTTGTTGTTGTCATTTCTGACTCATAATGATCCTGTGTAGTGTTTCCAAGGAGTTTGAACTGCCGGCCTTGTGGTCCAATGCTTTATCTTACATCACCACCCCAGGACTCTCTGCATCATGTATCTGCTGCATAATTCTCTGGGTTCTCTTGAGAAAATGAACTTTCAAAGAGTCTCATGGGAAAAAATCATTTTGACCCTGCAGATCCCTGCAACAATCTTGAGTGGGGGTCACACTTTGGGAACCATTGCATTAACTTGCCATCATGTTGTTGTTGTTAAGTGCCGTCAAGTTACTTCTAACTCATAGCGACCCTGTACAGGGTTTCCAAAGAGCAGCTGGTGGGTTTGAACCACCACCTTTGTGGTTAGCAATCCACTGCTTACCCTACAGCGCCACAGCAGGACCCCACTTTCCATTATGTTGTTAAGTGCCGTTGAGTTGGAGTAGCTGGTGAGCTTGAACCACCACTGACCTTATGGTTCACATTGACTTTGCAGTTCAGCGCATTAGCCCACAATGCCACACCACGGTTGTACTTGCTATCTTGTTGTTGTGTGCTGTGGAATCGGTTCCAACTCATAGTGACCCTGCACAGGGTTTCCGAAGCTGTAAATCTTTACGGGAGTAGAAAGCCTCATCTTTCTCCCACGGAACAGCTGGGAGTTTCGAACTGCTGACCTTGAGGCTCGCAGCCCAATTCGTAACCACTACAGTGCTTACTAAATGGCTGGCACTGCTCCGGTCACTTGAGAAGCACCAGTTCATGTAAAGACCTCTTTGCCACCCTGGGAGCGAGGGCCTGCATTTCTCAGTGCAGACAGATGTAAGGATGGGGAACATCGAGATAGTGAGTGGCTTCTGCACCGTCCCATGCTGTGCGGTCTGCCCCTGTGGCTCTGAGGGAGAAGAAGGAGCCTCGAATAGTCATGACTGTAATCAGAGAAGACTGACTTTGTGAAATGGACACTTTTGTTGGTCAAAACTGGCCAGATGCTAAACAACAGCTACAACAAAACCCAACAGGATGCCGACTCTGCCATGTGCTTCAACCTAACAGCTATTGTTGGTTGCTAAGTGCCATCAAGTCAGTTCCAACTCATAGCAGCCCTGTAATAGGTTTTCTGAGCTGGAGCAGCTGGTGGGTTTAAACTGCCAACCTTGCAGCTAACATTCCAGTGCTTATCATGTAGCACCATATCAGGACTCCATACCCAATAGTTATGCATTCTAGATATGGCATGTGTGACCCTAAGCATTTTCACTTGTTACTCAGTTTAATTCTTAACATAAAGCTTACAGGAACTGGGGAAAGTGAGGCCCAATCTTCACACGCATCTCTGTGTGAAGGAAGTGGCGTGCTCTGCTCTACCGCTGCCTTCACAGCAGCCTCGAGCCTCTCAGAAATGGCAGGTTAATTCTAAATTCATGACATTCATTGTCCCAGAAAACTCCAGACACCCTTGGATATTTTCAGGACTGGGAAGTGCTCTGTGTAGCCCCTGGGATGGGCTCCTTGCCAGCCCTGGCAGAGCCCTCCATCAGAGGTGCAGCTAGGGGTTCTGCCTGCCTCACCACCATGTACACTTTCTTCTTCAGATCAAGGGTGGGACGGCTGGTCTCGGGTCCCTGGAATGTGTAGGACACTGGCTCTAGTATTTGGAAGTCTTGAATAGGAAGCCAGAAGCCAGGCAGGGTGACCCATGATGTTCAGCTTCAGCACTGCCTGTCTGTCTCCACAGGGACTTTAAAAGCAAGAATGTATTGCTGAAGAGCGACCTCACAGCCGTGCTGGCTGACTTTGGCTTGGCTGTTCGGTTTGAGCCAGGGAAACCTCCAGGGGACACCCATGGTCAGGTAACAGGCCTCGGGGACATTGCAAGGAGGTTGGTACAGGGTTGGACACTCTGCCTTCTTGTGGGGTATGCACAGGGACAGGGGTCTCTACGTATGATCAGAGCTATCTGTGCTCAGAGAAGCCTAGTTTTGGTGGGGAACACAGAGCTTGAAGTGGGGGCCGGGTGAGTGGCATAGCCATCAGCCATTCAGCCTAGAAACAGCAGGTTCCTTAGTGGGCTTTTGGCCACTTGTCCTTATAATCTTTATCTTTCTCTCTCCCTCTTTCAGTTTTAATTGTTAAGCAAAATATGATAGAAACGTACAAAAAATGCAGCAACTTAGGAAAAGTTACTCAGAACAAACCCTAAGTAAACCATTCTCAAGCAGTCGCTTAATATTTTAAGTATTCTACCCTCCCTTTTGTTTTCGTTTCAGTAAAACTGGGTAGCTCCTGTGGTATTGACGTAGTAATTGGGTAGGAGCTGCTGTGTGGGCTTGAACCACCATCCTTTACATAGCAGCGGGACACTTAACCATTGCACCACCACGGCTCCTTAACCCTCCCTGAAACATGGCTAACCAGCATTGATCCCACTGACGCCTCTTGTCTGGTGCCCCAGCTGTGTGTGCGTTTGTGACAGTAGACTCGGCCCTGCCCTGTCTTCATGTAGGTGGGCACACGACGGTACATGGCCCCTGAGGTCCTGGAGGGAGCCATCAACTTCCAGAGAGATGCCTTCCTGCGCATCGACATGTATGCCATGGGGCTGGTGCTGTGGGAGCTGGTGTCGCGCTGCAAGGCTGCGGATGGTGAGTGGGACAGGGGCCCTGAGCACCCTGGGTGGGGGCTGGGGAGTGGGGCCCTCAAGGTGACCCTGAGGACTCCATCCACACCCAGGGCCCGTGGATGAGTACCTGCTGCCCTTTGAGGAAGAGATTGGCCAGCACCCGTCGCTCGAGGAGCTGCAGGAGGTAGTTGTGCACAAGAAGATGCGACCTACCATTAAGGATCACTGGCTGAAGCACCCGGTGAGGACCCAGGGCCTGGGTGGCAGGTGACTGTGGGGACCACAGAGGGGAGCCCCTCCATGTGTGGCAGGAACGGGAGTGGGCAGAGTGAGGGTGAGCCAGACTGCAGGTTAGTCCCCTCCCTTCCACCAAAGACAGTGTCTGGAGAAGTTCTGTTCTCTGCAAGGGCCACTCTGGGTTTGGTCCCAGGGAGTGATGTCAGCTGATGGCTAGCTCTTTCAGGGCCCAGGTCGTCTCCTGTGTGACTCCCATGTGCTACCTAGGCATAAACACATCTGGGCCTACCCCATCTTGGTTTGAGTTCTGGATCTGCCATCCAGTTACTGGCCCATTTGGGACAAATTGCCTTGTCTCTCTGAGTTGTTCATTCCGTCATGGTAGTACCATCAGACATTTAATGAGTTGTAAAATGCTTGGCAGGATATCTGTCACTCTGAATGCTTAATGTGGATTAAGTGTCCACTGTTTTCTGACTGGCCGAGCCATGTGGCATTGGATTCTTCCAATCTGGCGGTGCTGCACACAAGTCCCTAGCCCTGTGAGTCATCTTCATAGAGTTCCTTCTCTGCCTACTCCAGGACTAATTCAGAAAAAGGACAGCTTAGGCCCACTGTCCACTAGCACTCCACCATAAGGTGTCAAACTGACAGGCTCATGCTGTACCCTAAAGCCCAGGAGTATCAATGAAGTAAACTGAGGCCTAGAGAGAGCTAGAGTCTGTACCTTCTGCCTTAGATTTTCCTAGTCTCCCAAGCTTGGTTTTAGGGGAAGCTAGTCCGTTCCCTGATGCCTAGCCCCACGTCTAGAGGTCCAGATGTGGCCTGGCCCAGAGCAGACTGGAGTCCTCTCTACACCAGCATGTTGCCATCCAGATAGATGTCTTCCCCAACTCCATGCAGTTGAGTCCATCCTGGGATGTCATGACTCATGGAATCTGGGACGCTATTTCAAGGGATGGGGTCAAGTAGCATGTGACTGGGACAGCCACACCTTTGACCGTTATTACGCAGTTTGTGTTTTGCATTTTTTTGTGTGGTGCTTTAGGATATGCACTGGACTGAGAACCACAAGGTCAGCGGTTCAAAGCCACCAGCTGCTCCTTGGAAACACTGCAGGGTTGCTATGAGTTAGAACCAACTTGATTCACTAATGATAACAAGTGCGCCATGACAGGCAGCTGTGTCTGCCCAGGAGGGAACTGAACGGGGGGTTTTGTTCTCCTTTCTTGGTGGAGGCTCAGTGAGCCTCTGGCTGGGGCTCTAGAGGGAGGCTGCAGGGCAGGGCGGAGAGTTGCCTGAGCCCTTGCTACTTGATTTACTGCATGGTTGGAGAACATTGTGGAGACTTTAACAAAGGTGTCTTTCTTCTCCTCGTCTGCCTGACTGCAGGGCCTGGCCCAGCTCTGTGTGACCATTGAGGAATGCTGGGACCATGATGCAGAGGCGCGCCTGTCTGCCGGCTGTGTGGAGGAGCGGGTGTCCCTGATCCGGCGGTCGGTCAACGGCACTACCTCGGACTGTCTTGTATCCCTGGTGACCTCCGTCACCAACGTGGACTTGCCCCCTAAAGAGTCAAGCATCTAAGCCCGAGACACTACTATCTCTCCAGACTCAGTGGATCTGAAGAACTGAAGAAAGGATAAAAAAAAGAAAGATGTGTTTTGTTTTGGAAACTCCCATAAAACCAACAAGCACGTAAAATGCAGCTGCTATTTTACCTTGACTTTTTATTATTATTATAATTATGATAATTATTATTGTTAATATTATTTTTTGGATCGGATCAGTTTTTACCAGCACATTGCTCTACTGTATTGCAAACAGCGGACACGTCAGCAGGCGTTGAGGTGCTGAGCTGTGAATGCAGAACCAGCGCCATGCTGAAGAGCCTCAGTCACCTCCTGTCCTTTGGGGTTCATTTTTCCCGCACCCTCTTTGTCGTTTCAGAATCTGTGACACAAAAAAACCCCATCTCCTGTCTTAGGAAACTTAAATGCTGCAAACTCTACCTAGAGGAACCTTTGAGAACTGTTACATAAGAAACACACCTTCCTCAAAAGAGGAGTTTCCTCAGCCCTTGTCCTGTCCCCACAACCTTCCCTGCCTTTGATTTTGATTTTGTTTTGATCCTTTTAGACAGTGAAGCTTAAGAAACAGCAGATGTGTCTTTCACGGATCTAACGGGTGTTGCCCTGACCGAGAACAAACTGGGCTGAGGATGATGGTTTGGACTGGAGCTGGAGGGGAGGACGGTGCTGAGGTGGGGTTTGGGACAGAGCTACACTGGACTCGGGCACATTTGGAGCAACATCCTTTGCTATGGAGGCTACTTCTCAGGTAACCTGAAATTGAGGGCAAGGACCTTGTGGCGGCCAAGCATTAATGGCAAGAGCGGGGTTTGGAGAAAGTCTGAAAGCTGGTGTGGCTCAGACCCACTTGCTGGCCCTGGCCAGTTTTTCCCCACTAACTTGGGTTTGGGCATAGGACAGAACATTTTACTTCTGCCCTAATTTTAAGGTTAGGTAAGGGTAGACATCACCACAATGTAATGAATACGGTCTTCACAAGACATGATGCTGTAAATATCTTAATGGTAGCAAAGCTGAACTACTTTGCTTCCTCCTAGAGCAGTTCAGGGAAATGCCCACAGGGAGACGCCATGTGTAGCTTGGACTAGAGGAATTCCCAGGCAGGGCCCCCCAAGCCCGCCTCTGGAGACCCTGAGAGTCCTACAGCTGTGGGTCTGCCCCTGTTGGTGACATGACTGTCCCCTTTGTGTGGCTTGTGGGCATAGCTTTCTCCAGACCCTTTAAAGTGATGCATATTCTGAAAACCATTTTTCTATTCTGCCATGACCTTGCTCTAGTCAGTGAATGTTCCTAATGCTGCTGTTTCAACATATGAATTTCTCTTAATTTATGAAACATGCAAATTTTTTTAAAGACAAAACAAACACACATCCACACATGCTTTGTTATGTGGCTTCCGAGGTTTAAATTTTGAAAAGTCAAAGAATTAAAACTTCACGACCACAGACCACCTCAAACCAGAAATACCTCAGAATTTTCTACTTGTGTAAGTTTTATTATATATTTTTGTTAGTTGTGTTGTCTTGTAGTAAGTATATTTTAATGTAAGTTGGCTTTTATGACAAGAGAGTTTAAAAGAAATAGAAAAAAACAAGTTGTACGAGTCTTTTAGGGAGTACTGCCGATTTTGTTTGCTAACGCCCTCTTGTAAATAATCGTCACCCACTGTAGGTTGGCCGTCTGGGCTGAGTCAGGGCATTCGTTAACTCTTGTTTGTGAAGGCTTTTCCTTCTGGTTTTGTTAGCTCATTTTATTTGAAAACAGTGCATCTTTTTATCCTGAGGGTTGGTGAGTTGGCGGGTGAGGGGAGAGGCCAGCTTGGGTGAGAGCTAAAGAGGGACACCTCCTTTTAGATTATTTGGGGATTCATGTGTTTCCCACAATTTGGTCAATGATGGAATGACAAGTAACCCCACTTGAATGTGATAAAACTTCAGCCCACATGAAGTCATTTGACCTGAGATTTCATTTCTAAAGCAAATTAGCAGCAACATTTGCCATAGAGAGCCATCGTGTCTCTTGAATCTACACTGTGACGTGGGGGCAAACTGTAATAAAGTCACATATCCAAGAGTGGAGTGTCCGCTCCTGTCCTCCGTCTAAGAGGGCACTACACACACCCTTGAAACCGCCTGCTCCCCAATCAGCACTCCACATACATACCTGGGGCCTGCCACTTGGTATGTGGGAACAGGTACTGTGGGAGGCACCTTTGCCTCTCTTTCAGAGCTTAGTTTTTGCTTCATGGGCAAAATGTGGGCTGGCCAAGGTGGTTCCAGGGCCAGGTTTTTTGTTTATTTTTCGGGTAAGCTGTGCTGTCTGTCTTTCTTTCTTGGCTGTTTGAGTTTGTGCTGTGGTATTTTTCTTTCCTTGGAGCAATTTTAGTGGCAAAATAGGCCTTACAGCAGTTGCTTTTCTTCTCCACTTATTTCTTTAAGAAGCTTTAAAATATTTATTGAAAAGTGCCATATCTAATTTCTTTAGCTTTCTCCTCAGGCAGTGCCAGACATCTCTGCTTTTCATCCTCCGAAGAAACAGAGGAACCGCTAATAAATGTAGCTAATCTACTGCAGGAATGATCAGATCACTGTTCTTTTCCCATTGCTCAACACTACCCCTCCTCTTGCCCCTGGTTCAGTTATACGAAGGGACTTTAAAAAGTTTGTGGAAAAATGCAATGGAATTTTCCCAAGAACCTTTTGAAGCTTCCTCATAGATTTCCTTTGGGTGATTTTTCTTTTATGTCCTGACTTGATTCTTAAGAGAACAAGCTTTGTCTTGGCTGTGGGTGAGCTTGAGCTGTGGCCCTGGTATGGAACCTCTTGGCCAGGACAAAGTGCAGATGGGACAGGCCTTGGTGTGGGTGCCTGTTTTCTGGGTAGGCTCTTTGCTGACACTGGATTCAGCTGCTGTAGCATCACTTTGAGGCCTTGGCACCAGAATAAGATGTCACCAGATGGTCACTGTTTGGTATGGCTGGAGCGTGGGAGAGTCCAGGTTTTTCCTTTGGGCTTCAGGCTGCCTTTTCCCTCATGCTATGGTGGAAGGGTGCCCGTCAAGAGCTGTGTACCTGCCGCAGGCGGCTAGAAGGCAGGCAGTTTTCCTTCAGGGCATGGCCCTGGGTCACGGATTGACCTTTCCCCCCATGATAACAGTGTCTGACTACTTATTGTCTTATACTCTTTGGCCAGTGAACCATCTAGAGCCCTGGTCTGCATAAGAGTAAGTCAGAAAGTATTGCTGCAAAATCATAAAACCTTTTAAACAAAAATACCAAAATACGAAGGAAGCTATTGTTTCTCAACATAGGTCTGTACACTTCTGAAAGAGGTTTTCTGGTGTGGTACTGAAGGGTAAACAGTGGACTGCTAACTGAAAGGTCAGCAGTTCAAACCCACCGGCCGTTCCTTGGAAATCCTGTACAGTGTCACAATGAGTTGGAACCAACTCGATGGCATTTAACAACAACAACGCTTCCTTGAAGAATTCTGTGCACTTCAATTTATACCAAGTCAAAACAGCAGTTTGTGCCTCCTGAGGAATTCAGATCATGTTCTTTTTAAATGCTCTTTGAGTTCTGGGAACAAAACGAAGCCTAAAGGGGTCAGATCAGACCTGTGGGGTGGGTGGGATAAGGTTTCCCAGAAAAATTCTCATAGGACAGCCCTTGCTACCCTTGAAGAATTAGCCAGGTGCATTGTGATGGGAAAAAATTCCTTGGCACAACTGTCCTGGTATTTTTCTCACTAATGCAGTTTTCAGTTTTCTTAAAACGTCATAATAAGCCCCAGTGATCATCCTATATCTTTTGAGAAAAATCTATCATGATTACACCTTTGGAATTCTAAAGAACAATAGTCATAACCTTCTAAGCTGATCTCTCTACCTTGACTTGAACTAGCCCTCAGAAACCAGTTTTGATTGAAGTCACCCTAATTAGCTAGAACTTGTCTGTAGTCATCCACCAGTGGTGGAGACATGGTTAAGCACATTTTATTTGGAAATTTAATACGTATGTGAACTGGAACCATAGTAGCAATACTTTTTGATCTGTGTTTTTAATTGACTTTAGGGCCTCAGCATATGTTCGTCACAAAGCTCTCATGCTACATCCACTTTTAGGGAGTTCACATAACTGTTACCTTTCTAAGTTTTTCTTAACCCAGGCTTTGTAGAAGACTGGCAGGAGTGGGGCCTGGCATCATAGTCCCTGACCATCTAGAGTAGGAGAGAAGCTGTCAAGATCCTCTGTCCTTCCTCTCTAGTGTGCAGTCCTCTAGACAGGCTTTGGCGAGTGAGTTGTTGGGAGATTAGGATTGAAAAACTCATGTTTGTTCTGTTTAAAAACACCCAGTGTCACTGTAGGAGGCCATCCCTAGTAGGAGGAGATGATGAATAGGAAAAGAAACTAGCAAATCAAGACAAAGACCACTATGTCCCAGTGTCCTCAGGGTCTGGGAAGGCTGTGAACATGGCCATCAGAACATCCTGGACTGTCAAGTACTGGGTCTCTGGGACCATTGGTCCCTAGCAGGAGTCCTCCTTTGAAGGAATTACTTGGGGTCATTTTTTAGAGACTGGGAGACCTGATTGTGAGGGAGAGAGGTGAGCATCATCTATCTGCCTTTATTGTACAATATGGCTCTCCTGTCCTGTTGGCTCTTGTTGGGTGCCCAGAGAGATCAGTCTTGTCTGGGAAGGGCTTTGCCAAGCGTACCAGCTGTTTCTGACTCTGAATTCATGTGCTGGATTTGGGGGTAATTGTACAGAACCAGGACCTTGTCCTGCTACTTCGTTGCATATTTTCAGCAGAGGGAATTTCTCATCTTTATTGGACCAGGCCAGTCCTCTTGTTGTCGATCAGTGCTGTAGAAAGCAAAATGAAGCATGTGACCCTGCAGTTGGCCTTGCTCTTGGTCCTCCCCTGCCTGGGAGCTACACTGGGTGCTCAGGCTGTGCACAGGGCATTTCCTTGGTGGCAAGCCCAGCTACATGTTGAATGTTCACACCATGCATTTCACGTGACTCAGAAAGCCCTTCATGTTGGCCCTCTGTGCTGATCCATAAGGGCAGGGACGTGACTGCTCTATCCAGAGTGGGGGGACTTGATGGTCCTCTGCAAACAGGATTTTGTCTTTTTAAATTTGCAATGTGATGTTCCTAGCACTTACTGGTCATACAAGGATTTGAGGTTTTAAAATTATTTAGTAAAGATAAGTGTGTGCGTTTTTTAGAGCTGGTACTAGACATTGAACAGCCAGATAGATTACTCCTGAGAACTTGACTTACTAGAAAAAGATCTAAACTGGAGCAGGTTTCCATGAGGTGACTCACTTTGTTCTTGAGTCCCAGTTATTTCAGTGTGTTGGGCAGCTTTTTCTTGATGGTTCACCGTTGGAGAGATAGCCAGATTCACATTTCAGGGGTACATAAGACCGCGCCTTTCCAAGAAACATGGTGAATCTACTCTCCTTTCCACCTTCGTGGTTGAGCAGCCAAGAAGAGAAATGATGCAGGTGGTTTCATCTCTTCTCATTTGTATGACAGGAATTCTCATTGGTTTGCAAATGCTGAACTAATAAAATAGCAACTGATGTGTCCAAGCTAGTGACGATGAGTTTAAGCTTCCATCAGTGGCAGTATTTAGATAAAGAAAAGGGTCCATTGACGGTTGATGAACTGTATATACATGTCCGTCTAGATTTGAAAATGTTTAATGAATTCAGGGCTATAAGCGTAGTTCTTTAAGTTAAATTCCTGGGAGTTGATTTGTAACCAGCAGTCCACCTAAGAATGTATCCCAAACCTTTAGAAGGCTTGGAAAGGTTTTTGTTTTTTAGATAAAGATTTAGTTTTGTAGGAAAAGAAAAATTAGTTTAAAACACCCCAGTTGGAAATTACTTCAATTGACTCAACCGTATTTTTTAACAGATGATGGTATTCAAGAACCAATTAACTATCCGACAAATAAAAGCCTAAAAATCATCCAGTGGGGTATTTTCCATTTTCTAATTTTATGCTCAGTATGGATTTATAATGAACTTTGATTTGGACAGAATTTTGAGTTGAAAGAATTTACTATTGTTTTATTTTTACCAAGCTTTTTTTTTTTCTGGCAATGCTTTTCAGGTATGAATGAAGCAAGTTTTTGATCCTGGTACTCTATGTATCCCTGTAGTGCCAAAACCAGCGATAACTTTATCTGCTCCTATGGCAGCTCATAGAGATGAGAGAAGTGGTTTTCTTCTCATTTGAATGAAAACACATATTCTCGAACTGCTGGTGTGCAGTGACCCGCCCTGTGTTGCCCTTTGTTATTGAAGCGTTTCTTTGGGTATTCAGGGCCTAGGCAAGTCTGAGAACCACACAAGCCAACCACAGTACGTTGAATAGATGTACACATGTACTTAATGCACGTGTGCATGCAATGGGTTACACAAATGTGGGCTCTTCTGGACAGCTACAGAAAAGTGTTCGTTCATTTGCAAAGTTTATGCTTTTGAGCTTACAGTTAGGAAAAATGGAACTCACTTTTCAGGTAGGTGAAGGTGGATTTTTCGCAAGTGGATGAGCTCCTCTTGAGTCCTGGGATTTCTTCTGTTGGTTGGGTTTGATTGGGCCCCTCCCCTGACTCCTAATCACATTTGCATCTGAATGTTCTTAGGTAGCATTGTAAATAAAAGAATAGGTTATATAATAGAGATATGACACTTGAAATTTACTTTAAAAAATTCTATAGTTCTACGTATATATTTAGTTATGTATCACCTGACAGATTTCTTCTACACAGTGTGGAGATTGTTTTATACCACAGATTATTTTTATAAAGTCTAGTGAGTTTGGATAAGAATGATTTTGTAATCAGCTAATGAGGTTTACCTTTCAAGATAAATGTACACTGGAGCGTGAGTGGAATGGACTTTCCACTTAGTGCTCATATGAATTCTTGTGATAACTCTGGCAGATTGCAGTTAACTCTTGGAGCTTGTTTGACCTAAAACCTATTTGTGGACTAGTGGAGTAGGGGCTGGGAGAGGCAACAGGAGCCCCAAATGTGTTTTACATTTGCACTTCTTGAGAGTTTTTTTTTTTTTTTTTTTTAACAAAGGGTTCTGCCCTAGGACATAGTGGCCTGTGGGCTGGATGTGTGTATGAGGGTGTACTGGGGAATGGGGTCGGACAGCACTTCATAATGGTGCTTTGAGTAATGTACTCTGTTAAACTGAATTTTCCTAGGACCAAATATTTGGGGACAGAATCATCCAGTTGGGTAATTAATCAGGAAAGTAGGAGGAGTGACGTGTGGATTTAACGGTAGAATTAAATGGAGAGCTGCCAGCCACATTGTGCCCTCTCTGGCCAGAGCCCCTTGGGGAATGGGAGAGTGTGGTTGGGTTGGCCAGCTGCTTTGATCTAGTGAGTCAACCAGGAGCCCACTGAGGAAGCTCAGGACCCCAGCTACAGCAGGGCATCCTCTAATGTCTCTAATGGTTTCCTACAAAAAATTCAGCATCATTGCCATGGCATGGGAGGTGCTCTTCATTTTGTCCTTTTTATTTTGGGGTAGAAAGTGGATGGTTATGTGGGTGGAACTTTTTGACGAATTATGGTGGCTTTGTGCCATGGAGTTGGTTCTGACTACTCGTAACAACCCTGTACAGGGTTTCCGAGGCTGTAAATCTTTACGGGAACAGAACGCCTCATCTTTCTCCTGTGGTACAGCTGGTAGTTTCGAACTGCTGACCTTGCAGTTCGCAGCCCGATTTGTAACCACTACGCTATCAGAGCTCCTTTGATGGGCTATAAGGAGGCGTGACTAATGAAGCTAATTTCTTGAATCTGTAGTTGATCAGTTCTGTAGGCCAGCAGGACGATTTTATCAAGAGAATTGTTCATGTGTCATTTTAAACCAGCTTTGCTTTTTGTTCATTCTGGTTCAGAGTGAAGTTTTACACTTTACTCCTTTTTATACTTGGAATAAATTCGGTTTCAGCAAATCTGTCAGCACCCCTGGGAACTAAGCCCTCATTCCTTTGCCTAGTCCTCCCAAAAGAACATATCTCTGCTCTTCAGCCACATGTCTTGGAATGTAATTCTGTTGTGCCTTTGTTTTTGTCACCCCAAAAGCAACTGCTGTAAGCCTTTTTGTACTTGTCTTTTCTAGCCCCAAACCTTACATTTTCTTCTCTCCCAGCTCTGATGTCTGGATGCTGTTGTAGGATCCAGGTATTTCTAAGAACCAGTTACCTCAGACCTCAAGCAGAACGGTGTCACCATCTGGGCCCTCCCAGTACTGCAGGCTTGTAACACACACGCAGGAACTCTGCCAAGTGTGGGCACATATTTGTTGCAAAGTAAAACTCTTTCCAAAGACTGGAAAAGGAAGGGGCTTCTGGCAAGCTCGTCATGGCGTTGTGGTGGGAAGGGTCTTGCGTATCATCTTAATAGTGCTTCCTGTGTTCCTCTTTGAATTCTGCCATTTTCAGTATTCTTGTGTCTGAATAGGCGAAGTGATCATTTGGCCGGTCTTGCGTGAAAATTAGTTCCAAAGATGAGCTCTTTGTAACACATTTCCAGTCGCTGAAGCTCAAATGTAGAACATTCCTCTAAATGGTAGGATAAAAACCCTACCATTCACCACAGTGCATTGGGGAAAGATGTCTGTAGCATATTTTGCTGTGAAATTCGGCCTTGCGGGATATGGCTGTTTGTCATTTTGATGTATTTTAAATAAATATATATATATTTTTTAAAGAGCCTTTTTTACCAGTTGAAAAAGTTTAATTAACCAGCGGTCACCACATCTGAATTTTTTTGTCTCTGGAGCATAGATGACAGACCAAGACTAACCGTGAAAACTTGGCTCGCGGAGTGTGGACTGCCCTTCGCCCTGCTGACCTGGGAGCATGGGGTCAGTGTGTTTGGGTGAGGTACTGGCTCCACTCTCTAGGTTGTTTAGTCTTTGCCTCATTCAGGGGACTGTTGATTTCAGTCCCTGCAAGTGCTTTAGCCTAAGTGGGTTTTTTCCTCAGAGCACTGCCACAAGTTAAGTGTATGTTTAGCAAAATATTTTCTCTATAAAGAAAAACCATGCTCATCTAAATTTTACCAACAGTGAAAAGAGATGAGAGTAGGAAAGATTAGGCAGCATCTGGGTTTTCACTTGAAAACTGGTCCAAGTCACCATGAGGCCATCTGGGAGACAGCAATCATTACAGAGATTCTTCAAGAGACTTCATTCGAGTGTCCAGACCTCCTGTGAGGGGAAGAATTGTAAAAATGCCAGCGGCTTTTTTTGGGTTTTTTTTTTTTCTTTTTTTTTTTTTTTCCTAGAATTCTGTAAAAGTGCAAAGAAAATAGAGTGGTACTTGAGAATTGAGGGTGAGGATTACCGCAGATTAGAAACATACTTACAGTTCCATGCCACCAATCCACACAATGCCATTTTTCAACTGTACAAAAAGAATCTGCTTATGAATTTGACATGATTTTAAATAGTAAGAGTCAAAGGCCAAATTTTTACCTGTCAATATGTTTCCACATTTGTCCTTGAATCTGAATAACTTTATCCAGTACTGTAAAATTTCACTTACCATCGAGTTTGATGTCAATTCTTGTGAAATGAGCTTTCTGCATGTAATAGACATACAGTTAAAGAACACAGCAGAGTACAAACTTGGTCGGAACGGTTTCGAGCCAACAGAAAATATCACCTCTCATTTGCCATCTTATATATCAGTTTTACCAGCTACTTCTAAATTTGTACATTATTTGTAAGGAAAGGAAAGAAAAACCTAAGACCTGTCTAACTTAGTGGAGAATGTGTGTGTTGGGTTTAGGATGGATAGCTAAGTCTTATTGCGCTGTGTTATCTAACTTGTATATAAAAATTGTAATTAAAAGTTTGGATTCATCTGTTTCTCGCGGTTTAAAAGATACGTAATTGCAAACTCTGAAAAATGTGACTAGTCTATGATTTAAGGCTGAAGAAGTGAGGAAGCTCTTCCAAGTGCTAAAACTAAAGCCTTCTAGTTCTTGGCTCAAATTCAGTAAGTACTGTTTGTATTCCAGGATATGTGAGATGTAAATGTCGTAAGTCACTTTTCACCCTTGTAGCTATAAAATAAAGACAATTTTGTAGAACAGAAATAGCTTGTACTACTGAATTAACAAAAGTTATACTAAAGTATTCTGTTTTAAAAAATTATATATATACAGAGTTAAGCCTGTTGCTGTTACCCTGTCTGGATTTGAAAAGTGTGCTGATTTATATATATATATTATACACACACACACACACACACACACTCACACACACACACATCTAAAATGGCCTAAAGCAGACATCTGTGTAATTACAGTTGCAAAATGAAGACATTTTGGAAAGAACATTGTATCATAGTTCATGCATTTGCAGTGGATCTTTGTTCCTTTTTACTGTGGTAATTTTAGAAATGAGTGTCAAGTTTGAAATTAGATCTACTAAGTTGGGGTTTTCCTGCTTGAACTCTGCACTGGGTCCTCAAATAAACCGATGTGAATGTAGTTTTTTCCCCTTGTGTGAAGAAGCAGCCACACCCCAACAGAATAGGAGGAAAAATCTAGAACTATTTCAAGTTTTATCTTTTTGTATATGAAAATAAAAATAACAGTAATAAAACAACCTTGTTGTCTCTCTTAATCACAGGGCAAGGAATTGAGGGTTCTTTTCGTTTTACTTATTGTAAGTAAATAAAATGGTGTTTTCCACACTTACAGGGCTATCTTGGACCTTCCTGTGAATTCCCGCCTTGTACCCATGAAGTTGTCGATAGCCAAGTGTCTGGTCTACTCTAATCCTATAGGGCTGCAGCTAAGCTTGACCTGCAGATCTGCCTTTCAGAGCCCAGGACCTAACTGGGGACACCATGGACTTCCTAACTGGTCTGATTTCCTGGGACTTTGGGTCCATTCTCACAAGGCAGGGGTGAATGTTCTGAATCTCCAATATGTCTCCTCCGTCCCCAGTGCTATACCTTGCAGACAGTCTTGAACAATATTGTGTAAATGGAGCAGAGAAGCCTCAAACTAAGTTGTATTCAGGAGTACTGCAGAATAGCAGCTCCTGATATTTCCTAACTTGACTATCAGGGTCATTGGCTGAGCTATCAAAACACAGTTCCAGCGCCCCCTGCATACCTGAAACAGCAAAGCCTCACATTTTGGAGCTCCCGATTTATCTCAATAAAAACATGGTTCTCCACTAATGAAATAGTCATGGCCTCAGTTGTTGGATGCCAGTGAGTCAATTCCAACCCCGTGTGACAGAGCAGAACTTTAAGGTTGGTTTGAGCCGCCAAGGTCAATGGTTCAAATTCACCAGCTACTTTTCAGAAACGCTATACAGGGTCGCTATGTGTCAAGACCAACTCGGTGGCTCTTAACAATCTTTACGTAAGCAGATGGTCAGATCTTTCTGTGGAACTGCTGGGTGGGTTCGAACCACCAGTCTTTCAGTTAGCAGCTGAGCACTTAACCATTGTGCCAGCAAGGCGCTTGATGGCCTTTACCTAGAAAAAAGAACAGGAAATCACCTCGCTTTTCTGCAGTAACATAAAAGATTTTTAGGGTCTGTTTCTATTACTTACCGATAAGGAGAAACAGCTCTGAGCTCTTCTTCCAGTGAGGTTTAATGGTTTTGTGTTCACTTCTTAGAAGAATCAAAGGAACAAGCTTGGAACTCCCTGAAGAACGGTATTTGATAAAGGAAGTGACTTTTTTTAAAGTTTTTATTGTGAATTGAGTGATAGTTTACATGGGAGAATATCGGTTTTATACCATCGTTTCATTGCAATGATTACAATCTCTGCATCGTCGTTCAAACAGTATTTGCTTCTATTCCCAATGTTTTTTTGGGTGGGAGGAATGTACATCCAAACACTCAGGAATATATAATCATTTAAACATCCAAAGGGCACATTCTGCAAGCCTGTCTTGGCCGCTAGCACCCAGTCCCTTTCTTTCCATGAGTGTAGAGTCCTCAGCTGTTCTCTCTCTCCCCATGTCCTCATCTCTGCTTCCATCTGTGCTGTCGCTGCTTCTCTGGATAGGGTCCCACATTCTGCTCGTCTTCTCCCTTGATGGTCCTGGTAGTGGTGGTGGTTATGTGCCATGGAATCAGTTCCAACTCAGCGACCCTGTACAGGGTTTCCAAGGCTATAAATTTTTATGGGAGCAGAAAGCCTCATCTTTCTTCTGTTGACCTTGAGGCTCACAGCCCGATTCGTAACCACTACGCTACCACAGTTCTTTTTCTGGACTATAAGATTACTCCCTCGTTTTTGTTACAAAACTTTTACCTTTACAGTTGTGACAGTCGTTTGAATTACATGAATCTTATCTGGAAGGGACCTTTTATCTGGAGAGCTGTTGTCCATCATTGGCCACTTATACTCTTTCAGATTTAGACAACAACAAAGTTGACTTTTCACTAGTGAGTGTCTGTAATAATAACAAAGAATGAGAGGAAGGCAAAAGGCTGACATTTTTGAATGATGAACTTGGAGCTAGAAAAACTTACTGTTTAGAAACGGAACAGCAGATTGTAATAGTAATTCAACAATTTCTACATTTGTCAGGACCTCGGTTGCAAGTGACAGGAATTACTAAAAAACACCCACTCTACCTAGTCGATTATAGGGTTCCTGAGACTCTAAATCTTTATGGGACCAGAAAGCCTCATCCTTCTCCCTCAGAATGGCTGGTGGGTTTGAACTGCCAATGCTTATCCTACAGTGCCACTAGTTAGGTGCCATGGGGTTGGTGTCGACTCATAGCCATCCTATGCAGTACGCCAACCTCACAATAGTGCTACATTTGAGCCCATCTCTGCTGCCACGGTGCCAGTCAGTCTTGTTGGGGTCTTCCTGTTTTTCTCCTACCCTCCATTTTACCAAACATGTTATTTTTCTACAGGGACTGGTCCTGATCATGTGTCTGAAATATGTGAGATGAAGTCTGGCTATCCTGGCTTCCAGGGAGCGTTCTGGCTGTACTTCTTTCAACACAGATTGGTTTGTTCATGGGCCTTTTAATATTCTCCAACACCATAGCTCAAATGCATCAATTCTTCGATGGTCTTCCTTATTTACTGTCTAAATTTCACATGCATATGAGGTTATTGAAAATACCATGGCTTGGATCAGGCGCACCTTAGTCCCCAAACTGACATCTTTTGCTCTTCAACACTTTAATCTTGTGCAGCAGATTTGCCTAATGCAGTATGTCAATTGATTTCATGATTGCTGCTTCCATGGGTGTTCAGGTTGATCTGAGGAAAATGGAGTCTTTGACAACTTCAATCTTTTCTCCATTCATTGTGATGGTATTTATTGGTCCAGTGGTGAGGATATGTGTTTTTTTTACATTGCAGTGCAGTCCATATAAACCATATAAGGCTGTGTGGTCTTTGATCTTAATCAGTAAGTATCTTAAGTCCTCTACTTTCAGCAAGCAAGATTATATCATCTGCATATTACAGATTGTTAAGGAGTCTTCCTCCCATTCTGTGCAAAGTCTTGGAGTTAGAATACCAAAAGGGAAGAACACTCTTGGCATTACTGAAACAGAGGGAACTGAATAAAAAATTTGAAGCCTCAGCTTGAAATATTGAAGGGTTCTTTGGGCAAAATATTGAATGATGCAGAAAACATCAAAAGAAGATGGAAGGAATATTGAGTCACTGTACCAAAAAGAAATGGTCGATGTTCAGCCATTTCAAGTAGCATATGATCAACAGCCAATGATACTGAAGGAAGAAGTTTAACAATCCCACTAGCT
>NW_006408645.1:2677797-2678717 GCF_000296735.1 Chrysochloris asiatica | reverse complement strand
CATATCCAAATCAGTCATGAGGTACAACGCTGTCTGCAATAGGATAATATCCATGCACCTACAGGGAAGCCCAGTTAATACCACTATTATTAAAATGCACACACCAACCACTAAAGCCAATGAAATAGAAGAATTCTGCCAACTTCTTCAATCTGAAATTTATCAAACATGTAATCAGAATATTGATCATTACTGGTGATTGGAATGCAAATGTTGGGAACAAAGAGGAAGGAGCAGTAGTTGGAAAATAAGGCCTTGGTGATAGAAATGATGCTGGAGATCACATGATAGAATTCTGCAAAATCAATGATTTGTTCCATTTCAAATACCTTCTTTAGACAGCATAAGAGGCAATTATACACATGGACCTCACCAGATGGAATACATAGAAATCAAATTGACGACATCTGCAGAAAGAGACGATGGAAAAGGTCCATATCATCAGTGAAAACAAGGCCAGGGTCAGACTGTGGAACAGACCATCAATTACTCATGCAAATTCAAACTGAAGCTGAAGAAAATAAAAACAAGTCTATAAGAGCCAAAATATGATCTTGAATATATCCCACCTGAATTTAGAGATCATCTGAAGAATAGTTTTGGAACATTAAATGCTAAAGACTGAAGACCAGAAAAGTTGTGGGATGACATCAAGAACATCATACATGAAGAAAGCAAAAAGTCATTAAGAAGCCAAGAAAGAAGGAAAAGGTCAAAATGGACGTCAGAAGAGACACTGAAACTTGCTCTCCAGTGTAGAGATGCTAAAGCACATGGAAGGAATGAGGAGGTCCAAGAGCTGAACAGAAAATTTCAAAGGTCAGCTCGAGAAGATAAAGCCAAATATTACAACAAAATGTGCAAAGATCTGGAATCAGAAAACCAAAAAGGAAGAATATCCTCAGCATTTCTCAAGCTAG
>NW_006408645.1:2661067-2676312 GCF_000296735.1 Chrysochloris asiatica | reverse complement strand
GTGGCAACAGTAGTGAGGTTGGCCCAGGATCGGGCAGTGTTTCGTTCTGCTGTGCATAAGGTCGCCACGAGTCAGTACCGACTCAATGGCACCTAACAAGAACAAGAACAGGTCTCCTTAAAGGTACTTTGTTGGACGGATGCTGGGAGAAGTGGCCAGTCAACCCTTACAAAGGGATGCTTCTATTGTTGCTCAATGTAAGACTAGGTGCCTCTGACTTCTGTCAAGTTAGCAGAAAGCAAGTCTGTAGATAGTACCATTTTCACATGTCACAGCTTTGCTACCTGGAGAGAATTTTGGATTTAAAGTTCTTAGAAAGAACCATGGTTGACAACCAACCAAGGTCTGAGACCTATTGAGTCATAGAAAATGTCTTCCTTAGAGGCACTGGTTGGGTGAGGGAGAAGGCATGGAGTCAAAGTCAAAAGCTTTCAGAACAATGTCTACTTTTAGTTAGTTGTTAGAGATCACCTCCTGTTGAGCGAATCATCAGTCAGGTACATGAAAGGGATTCCCACCAGTTATCTAAGAAGTGAAAAACTTGACTGGTCTTCAAAGACCCAAGTGCACATGGTATGCTAGCTGGAAGGTGTGCTGCAAAATGCATTGAGTGGATGAAATGCACACTGTTAAGTCCTTACTCTGCGAAGCAGGAATTCAACAAACAATCCAGGTTTTATATTTCTGGAGAAAGTGGAGATGATTCATAAAAAGCACTAACATTTCTAGAGCACGTTAACTCCAGCCACTTTCACCTGTGTTATTATCTCCTTTACTCCTAGCCAGAGCCCTATGATTTAAGTAGTAGTAGTCGTTGTGTGTGATCTTGTTTGAGTCAGTACCAACCCATAGTGACCCTGCATGGGTTTCTGAGGAGCAGCTGGTGAGTTTGAACAGACAACCTTGCAGTTCAACCCTACTTTGCAGTTCAGCGCATTGACCCACAGCGCAGCTCAGCTCATAGCAATCCTGCATAGGGCTCCCAAAGCTGTAATTCTTTACTGGAGCAGAAAGTCATCTTTCTTCCATGGAACAGTTAGTAGATTCGAATTGCTGACCTTGAGGTTAGCAGTCCAACGAACAATCCACTACTCTACCAGGGCTCCTTACTAAAAGTAGTAGTAGTAATAATAACAGTTGTTGTTGTTGTTGTTATGTGCCATGGAGTCGGTTCCGACTCATAGCGACCCTGTACAGGGTTTCCAAGGCAGTAAATCTTTACGGGAGCAGAAAGCCTCATCTTTCTCCCGCAGAACAGCTGGTAGTTTCGAACTGCTGACCCTGAGGCTCGCAGCCCGATTCATAACCACTACGCTACCAGAGCTCCTTAATAATAACAGTAGTAGTTGTTAAGAGTGGTCGAGTGGGTCCGTTCATAGCGACCTTGTATTGGTTTTCCAATGGGCCGCTGGTATTGCCATTTAAGAAAGGAAACAACCCTAAAGATGGAATATCCCTCAATGGAGAATAGTGGAGTGCTGATCCCAACCCCTGTAATTTTAGTAGGGGGTCCTTTCAGGAGATACAAAGCTGTTTGTCGAAGCTTTGAAGCCAGGTGTCATGAAGACATCCAACGTGGCACAGGTTTTAGAATCAGACCTAAAGGGAATTTTAGCTTTAGGGAACACAGTGTAAGCGCGGGCATGTAGCTTCCTCTCTTATAGGAGTAAAACTTCCTCAGAATTGTCTATGCACACTATAGTCGGCTTCCCTAAAGAGCTTTATTGATAAGAGTCTGTATCGCTATGGGTAGGACCGACTGGAGAGCACTAACAACATCCTCGGGTTTTCTTTCCATGCTGTAAATCTTTTACCCGCGCAGAAAGCCGCATCTTTCTCCAGAGCTGCTAGTGACTAACAGCCGACCTTTTGGTTCGCAGTCTAGTGCTTACACAGAGCCATGGCGCTCCCTCGGTAAAGAGTATGCTGTCTTGGAAATCCTATAAGGCACTTCTACTCTAGTCCACGGAGCCCTGGTGTGGCGCTGTGGGTTAATGCGCCAGACTGCAAAGCGGTTCAAGCTCACCAGCTGCTCCTCGGAAACCCTATACAGGGTGGCTATGGGTCGGAATCGACTAGATGACCCCTAACAACAACACCTGTATCCCACAGGATCGTTAGGGTCGTTATGAGTAGGCATCAACTCAACCGCAATGAGTTTGAAGCCCTCAAGACGTCAAGCTGCCTCCCATCCATCCTGCCGCCAAGCTGGGAAGAAGTGAGACAAGTGCACCTGGGTCCCCAGGTATGTCAGCAGGGGGTGCGCTAGGCCACCAACGGGTAAGGTATACGCATGCGCTCGGGGCCTCCGGCGTCTCCTGGTTGCGAATGTGCGTCCTGGTTCTGCGGTTGCAATTGGCTATCAGTCGGCCGGTGTGCGCATGCGTCACGGGAATCTGCGGCTCAGGATAAGATGGCTGTAAAGAATTTTGCTTCCCGCCTCAGAGGATCCCGGCGTTTTTTGAGTGGCTTTGTGGCCGGGGCCGTAGTGGGTGCTGCGGGAGCTGGCTTCGCGGCCCTGCAGTTCCTTCGGAGTCAGAGCGCGGAGACTGCATTGGCGGCGAGGGCGCCGGACGGTAAGGTTCCGGCCCCCGTTCCGCCTTCCGAACATCGAGCGTGAACTGTGATTTCTCCCCTACGTCTCGCCCGCCTCCTTCACGTACTGTCTTCACCGAGGCAGCTTCGTTTTCTCTGCCCGTTCCACTTTTCACAGTACCGGGATATGTTTGATTTATGTCTGTGTCCTCCGTTAGGCAGTAAGCGCCGTGAGAGTTGGAACACACTCTTATTCTCCATCGTATACCCATTTACTAACTAGGAATGAGTGAATGAACTCATGTTAGCAGACTAGAGCTCTGGAAGTGGTTTGTTAAAGCGCTCGGAGGCTAACCAAAAGATTGGTTCAAACCCACCAACCATTCCACGTGAGAAAGGTGTGACAAGTCAGCTTTCTTAAAGATTTATTGTTGTTCATGCAGAGAGATATTCATTCAGATCACTAGTTTACTTCCAGTTTCTTGATGAGTTAACTATAGCTTGAATTATAGTTTGTAAGAATGTCTAAATTTTCTAATGTATGGTGAATAAATTGTAACGATGAAAAAAAAAAGTTTTATTGTTGTTACGTGCCATCCACTCTGTTTCTATTCATAGCGACCCTGTATAGGGTTTTCGAGGAGTGGCTGATGGGTTTGAACCACTGATCTCGAGATTAACAGTCACGTGTTTATCCTACAGCCCTGGAAACCCTATCGGGGGCAGTTGTACTTGTTTTGTGTGGTTACTATGAGTCAGAATCGACTAGAAAGCAGTGGGTTTGGTTTTGGATTAGCAGATTACTTAACTGCCCTTCCTTTTGTCATCATTCAAATGAAAAATGCCAGCTTGCCCTCTTCAAAACTGTAAAATCCTCCAGTTACCAAGGGTATGTTATATTTGAAGTGAGTGCGTGCTCATTTCTTACTTTCCCCTGATTGTTATTAAGCGCCGTCACGGTCCAGTTAGTTCCAATTCACAACAACCCTGTATAACGAGCTTGAACCACCAACTTGTGGTTCAAATTTACTTTGCAGTCCAGCACGTTGACCCACAACACCACGCCATCCCTCGTTTGGATAGTTGGCATTTAGCAAGAGAACTATACTGATTGATTGAAGACAGGAAAATGCATTAAGAAGGCGTTATCCTGACCCTGAATCCCTATTTAAGTCTGGGCTGGATTTCTCCCAAGGAGCCCTGGTGTACAATGGGTTAAGTATTGAGCTGTGAACTGCAAGGTCAGTGGGCTTCTCCTGCTAGGAAAAGTAATACTGGATTCACTACTGTCTTGTTACTGCATGCTTATCAGGGTTCAGTGGTGGTCATTTGCCAGCTAGTCTGTTATCACTCATGGTGAGAATTTCCAAGGCTGTAAATCTTTATGGGAGAGGGATGCCTCTTCTTTCTCCCACAGAATGGCTGGTAGGTTCAACTCAGGCCTCCGCTATGAGGGCTGCTTCGTGCTTCATTGGTGGTGGTTATGTGCTGTGGAGCCCGTTCTGACTTATAGCGACCCTGTACAGGGTTTCCGAGGCTGTAAATCTTTACGGGAGCAGAAAGCCTCATCTTTCTCCCATGGAACTGCTGGTAGTTTTGAACTGCTGATCTTGGAAGTTCGTAACCCGATTTGTAACCACTACACTACCAGTGCTTCAGTAGCAGTACATTTAGGGAGAGTGGTGAGGAATGATGGTCTTTTGAAAATCTAAAAGGCTCTGCTTTTGTCCCCACACTCACTCTTAAAACCTTAATAAGTAGGTCTTTCCCATTAATTTATATCAGTGATTGATTGCTAATATTGATATGAGTTTTCCTTTGATTACTGCTTTTGTGTATGCACATATGGAAATTTGATGTGAAAGACCAATAAGATCAAGTCCTTATTTGAAAGTTAATGACTTAGCTGCAATTTATCTTGATATAACTCTACAACTGATTGCAGGCAAAACTAGTACTTGGCTTACTGTGTGTTTTCATTGCCTTATATGTAATTTCAAAAATGGCACCTCCTGGTGGATTAGACTTTAGAGCTCACGCTTCTCTGTTTCCTTACACTCTTTCATTCCTAGCGAGAGTTACTAATTTTGATTTTTGTTTTTCCCATCTTTTCAATTTTAGGATCCACAGAAAAGGTTCTCTTGGAACAGTTTGGATTTCCTTTAACTGGAACGGAGACTAAATGTTATACTAATCATGCCTTATCTTACGATCAGGCAAAGCGGGTGCCTAGATGGGTTCTTGAACATATATCCAAAAGCAAGATAACGGGTAAGTAGTTGGAAAAATGTAGAAGTAAAGGCATTGATCAAAGGTGTTTCCGAAATTTCAAGAAAGGAGGAGTGTTGATTTTATTCTCATTCTTTTTCCTATTATGGCACTTGTAGTAGAAAATGGTGGTATTTATATGGCTCACAGGGTGGGAGGGACCTGATGGATTCCTTTCTCCAGCTGCCTTAAGGGCTGAGAAAATCTGTATCTTGGCACACCAGCTGGTAGGTTCCAAATATTGCTGCTGGTGAATGCCATTCATTTGCTACTTCAACAAATATTTATTAAGTACCTACTATATGACTGGCTCGGGAGGCCTGGTATGGTGCTGTGGGTTAATGTGCCAGACTGCAAAGCCGTTTGAACTGCAAGTTCAGCGGTTCAGGATCACCAGCTGCTTCTTGGAAACCCTATACAGGGTCGCTATGGGTCTGAACTGACTTGATGGCACGTAACAACAAATATGACTGGCTCTGTGCTGAGCGTTGATGATGTATATCTGTGGAGTCCTGGTATGGTGCTGCAAGTTAGTGGGTTGGATTGCAAGATTGGTTTGAACCACAACATCAGTGGTTCCACACTGCTTTTTGGAAACCTTATGCAGGGTTGCTGTGAATCAGAACCGACTGGACGGCACATAACCACAACAACAAAGTAGAACCCTGGTGGTGAAATAGCTAAGTGCTCAGCTGCTCATAGAGAGGTTGGCAGTTCAAACCCACCCAGCAAGAGAAGGACCCTGCGATCTGCTTCCGTAAAGATCACAGCCCAAGAAACTCAATGGGCTAGTTCATCTGTCACATGGGGCTGCTGTGAGTCTGAACTGACTCAACAGCACCTAACAACAAATTAGGTAGAGTCTCTACTTCCTGTGGCACTTACATTTATGGAACAAAAAATAGAGATGGGCTGAGTTTAAGCAGCCCATGATAATACTCTGAAAGAAATTGAATTTGCTCTGAAGGAAATGTGATTGGAAATTGGGATGAGTATAATGAAATTGGGAGTCCTGGTGTGGTACTGTGGGTTAATGCACCAGACTGAAAAGCCATTTGAACTGCAAGGTTGGCGGTTCAAGCTCATTAGCTGCTCCTTGGAAACCCTATACAGGGTTGCTGTGGGTCAGAACTGACTTGATGGCACTTCACAACAACAACATAGCAAAATAAAGACTGTGATGAGCGATTGTAATAGGAGACGCTGATTTGATTAGTGAGGCTTCTGGGAGAGATGGTAGATAGCCAGGCAGAGGGGGTGGGTGGGCCTTAGGATATGGTGAAGAACATTCGAGGCAGAAAAGAAAAGTAAGGCCCAGCTACTCTGTGAGATATCACATACTTTTCTACGTGAGCTATAATGGGAAACAGGTTGAGAATATTAATCTTTCTTGCTCTAAATTTTGTAGGCCACAATGTGGAGAAAAGTTTTGTTCCTTTAGGGAACTAAAAGAAGGCCAGAGGGGCTGGAGCTTGGTGAGCAAGCAAGGGAGAACTTGATGTCAAATGAGGCTGGAGAAGTAGGCAGGTGCGTAAATGTGTTCATGACATATCTTGGTAGATCCTGTAATTAAGACGATCAGAGCTTGTTACAATGTCACATTGGTGTCTAGATGGAGAATTCTTCTGATTTATACTCCCATAGCAGATTTTCTGTTTCCTAACCTTCATCCATTTACACCCTCGGAAACCCTGTACAGGGTCACTATGGGTCGGAACTGACTCGACAGCACTTAACAACAACAACCCTCATCCATAGTGAGCATTATTGACCTTATCCAATTTAGCAGTTGGTTATGTTTCATCCACAGTGAGCATTATTGACCTTATCCAATTTAGCAGTTGGTTATGTTTCATCCACAGTGTGCATTATTGACCTTTTCCAATGTAGTAGTTGGATTCGTTTGTGTTTTTTTATTATTATGAGGGATAACATTTTATAAATTATATTTTACTCATTTTCAGTTGGAATATTTTTTAATTGATTTATAGGAGTTCTTTATATAAAGAATATTATCTTTTGGCACAGTTTTACTGCCTTTTAATTTGATATGTTGTTTTTAAATGCCTTCAAGTTGATTCTGATTCATAGTAACCCTGTATAAAGTTTTTGAGGAACAACTGGTGAGTTGAAGCCACAGACCTTGTGGTTAGCAGTCCAGTGCTTATCCTATAGTGCTACACCACCATCCACAAATTATTTCTCCTTTGCTTTACTCGCACTTGCCCAAGATAGGTTGTCTTATAGGAGACCTTCCCCACATTAAGCTAAACTTCCAAAGGGCTGCCCCCTTGGAAGGAATCCTGATGTGCTATAGGATAAGCACTGGACTGCTAACCGCATAGCCAGTGTTTCAAACTCACCAGCCACTCCTCAGAAACCCTATACAGGGTTGCTATGAGTTAGAACTGACTCGATGGCACTGACAACAACACACCCTTGGAAAGTGTGAATCAGTTTACCGGCCTGCCTTCCCTGAGGAACTACATGGAAGTTGATTATGGCAGTAAGCAGAGAAAGGTCAACAAGGAAAATGAAAAGCATGTTCCAGAGTAGTTGAGGCCACACACTAGCCTTCCTGCAGTCTCATAGCCCAAATCCATATAGCCTGGGTAGGTATGGAATCTGTAAATCCTGTATTTGGATTAACATGGTCCTCTGCTGGAAATGCCTCCAGACCCCAGTAGAAGCAAATTTGCACCAAGGAAAGTATTTTCATCCTTCGTGTTGTTGTGAAATGCTGTGGAGTCGGTTCCCTGTATAGGATTTCCGAGGAGTGGCTGATGAGTTTGAACCTTGCAGTTCAAATTGACCTTGCAGTCTAGCACATTAACCCACAGTGCTGTACCTAGACCTTTGGAAATTTCCAAAGTGGTTTTTCAAGGGCAATGAGTTATCAGACAAAGGTAATCAGCATACAAGTAAGTGATTCTAGTGGTAATGACATCTTAGAAGTTTACTAATGTTAATTCTTAATACGCTGCCAGTTATTTATATTCTTTATGAAGTTATTATAAAAAGCTACCTGTTAGATCATTTAGTTCCTAGATGGTACAAATAGTTGAAAGTGTGACTAGTCAAAATGGAGGTGCCTGGAAAGACTGGCCTGGCAAATTGCTCTCGAAAAGTTCTCAGTCTTGAAAACTCTATGGAGCAGTTCTCCTCTGCACACACAGAGCTGCCCTGAATTGGAATCCTTGATGGCAATTAACGACGCTATTATTGCTTTACTATGCACCTTGCAGTCTGATGACGTTCGCTTTTCTTGGCTGAGTTAAATGATGGCATCAGTAACTTCATTGATCCCCATTTCAAATTTTTTGAGTATATTCTGTTTGTCCTCATAATTTTTCAAATATAGCACGATCTGTCTTAATGACAACAGAAAATGCAATTTTAGAATTTGTTGATGTCCTCTATGATAAACAGCCATTCATAAGTAAAAACAGATTTCTTATCCCATGTGGCACTCAAATATTTTGTTTCAGGAATTTCTAGATTGAACTCATAAATTAGATGTTTTGTCATTGACTTAAGAGGCAAGATACCAGACACTCCTCCCCCTCTCCCCCAGGCTGTGCCCTCTCAGAACAAATTGTTTTGTGTCTATATATATCCATTGTTTCAGTACATTTAAACTTGTCAAAACACAATTGAATGGAATATAATACATGGGGTCTTTATTAAAAGTTTATTTAGTAACTAACTTTTTATACAGATATATCTGATTGGTCACTGTTTTTACTTAAATACTGTCCAGGGGATTGTACTTTATTTTTTGGGGGGTGGGGGGAGGGTGGTTTACTTTTTAATTTGAAAGGCCAGGATCAGAATTATGTGAAATGGCCACATTGTATGAAAAGCATTCTTGCATTCTTTCCCTGGCTAGTCCCTTCTCAGTTCAGATGGAGTATCTGAAATATCTCAGGAACTTGAGACAGACGTGCAATTCCTAAGTACTAGCTGCTAGGAGAGATACCAGTCAACAGCAACCAGCTTGCCTTGCTTAGAGAATTTATCAGGGTATTTGTCCACTGATAATTTACCCATTTCATGTTTTTCTTCAGGTGATGCAGACAGAAAACACTGTAAATTCAAGCCTAATCCTGACATTCCTCCAGTCTTCAGTGCCCACAATGAAGACTATCTTGGAAGTGGGTGGTCACGTGGACACATGGCTCCAGCAGGAAATAACAAATTTTCCACTGTAGGCTGAGTTGGGAGTATGGGGTGGTGGTATGGTTAATTTGGTTAATTTCTATTGGACTTGGAAATTAAATACCTTGGAGCTAAACTTTAAAACTGGAGAATTTCCATACTCATTTTCTAGTCTCCTTCCTGACTTTTGTTGTTTTTAATCAGATGATGAGACATTCTTAGACTGACCAAAGAAAACTAGATGCCTTTGAAAAGAGAACTGCCAAGCCACTGGTAGTTGGAGCTGCTCATTTTATGTAAAAATCTTAAACTCGCAAAAAAAAAAAATAGTACCAGAAAATACATGTATTTTATATATGTATACCCTGGTGTGGTGCTCTGGGTTAATGCTCCAGACTGCGAAGCCATGTGAACTGCAAGGTTTGGTGGTTCAAGCTCATCAGCTGCTCCTTAGAAACCCTATTCAGGGTCACTATGGGTCAGAACCGACTCGACGACACTAACAACAATGTACTTAAAAAAACACTGCTTGACAGTAAGCTACAGACATAACATTTCATTCTTAAAGAGATTGTTTTAGAGCATGAATGAGGATATTTGTATAAATGACAAGGATATCATCACATGCGTTTCTGTACATTTGTATCATAATCTTATCAAATATAGAATTCATATTCAAATTTCACATATTGTCCCAGTTGTCCATCCAGAATCCAATCATAGATCACATAATACATTTAGTAGCTATGTCTCTTTATTTTCCTTTAAAATAATTTCCCTGCTGAAAAAAAAAGGAAAAAATGTCTTTTGACATTGTTCTTGAAATACTCAGGCCACTATGTTATAGATTATCCTACAATTTGCATTTGTTTGTTTCCTTATGGTTTTTAGATTGGGATTGGTAATTTTTAGTAAGAACAGTAGATAGGCAATGTTATGTTCTTTTCACTGTGTCCTCCCTGGAGGCCTGTCTCAGTATTTCCATTATTTATCATGTCATGTTTGATCACTTGATTGAAGTGTTTATCAGGTCTGTCCAATGTAAAGTTACTTTTCCCTTATTAAAAGGATTGTTAAGTGCCATCGAGTCAGTTCCGACTCACAGTGACCCTATGTAGTCGTTGGTGAGTGTGAACTGCCGACCTTTTGGTCTGGTGCTTATCCTAGATTGCTACACCAGGATTCCTGTTTGAAAAAATAGCAACCTGTAAATTGTTTTTATGGTAAATATACTATAATCTAAAATCTCAGTACTTTTAATATCATGCATTATGATTCTTATCTTAGTTATGTTAATAATTACAAATTGCCGAATTTTCCAAGTTCTTTCATTCTTTCTGTATTTAGCTAGCATTCTGTAAAGAAGCATGTTCCCTTATCTATCCCTTACTCACTTTTTTTTTTTTTTTTTTTGTGAGTGAAACCCTATTATTTTTTTTTTTTCTGTCTTACAGGCTGTAAATTCCTTTTATTTTATTTATGCTATTTTCCATATCAGATACTTACATTTTTTATGTAGTCTAAACTTTAAATCTTGTCCTTCGTGATTTTTTTTTTAAGTTTTTATTGTCAATTATGTGATGGTTTACATGGGAGAACACTAGCTTTACATTCATCCTATCGTATTTCGTTTCATTGCAGTGATTACAGTTCCCTCCATGCATTACCAGACAATCAAGTCTGATCTTATTTTTATTTTATGACCTTAGACTCATGTATTTTTTTGTTGTTCAATGTGTTATGACTCAATACTGTCAAAAATTTTAAAGGTATCCCAGCGATATCTAGTGCATGTCCCTTTAAGCCAGCTCCTGATGTCCTTTTGAAATGCCCTTATCAGTCTTGGAGCGCTCCCTTGCTTTCTTATCCAGCAAAAATTTCAGGCTCATCTTATATTGCCCTCTTCCTGGAATCTGCCACATCTTTAAGGAATTCTGGTCCTTTTTAGTAGAACTGGTATTTAGAATCAATAATCTGGGCACTTGGGGTATTTATTGTTATTAGATTGCTTAGTCTCTGTGACGCTGTACGATCAGCACTGGACTGTGAACCACAAGGTCAGTATTTTAAACCCGTCAGATGCTCCTCGGAAACCCTGTAGAGGGTCGCTATGATTGACTGCACTTAATAACAGTAGCAGTCTTCTGATTAGTTTCCTTATCTTTCACGTGACCCTTGCTGTCCTAGGCTCGGAGATCATGTTACCTGCAATCAGCTGATCCCAGCTTCTGCCACTTATAATTCAAATTCCCAAGCCTCTAGTTATGGCCCTCGTGGTGCAGAGGTTAAGCACTTATTTGCTAACTGAAAGGTCAGCAGTTCGAACTCACCAGATATGTCATGGGAGAAAGATATGGCAATCTGCTTCTGTAAAGATTCCAGCCTTGGAAACCGTATGTGGCTGTTCTGCCTTGTTCTGTAGGGTAGCTGTGACTCAGAATGGACTCAATAGCAAAGACTGGGGGGTTTTTGTTTTCTAGTTCATTCCAGTCCATGGATGGACTGGCGCCCTTTGGGTTAGCCTACGTTTTTTTCTAGTTAGCTATGGTCAGGGGAGTAGAATCATGTGGTAGAAGGCTAAGAAGACTTAAAATAACTACTAATGAAGATCAAATGTTTATTATGGATTGCACATTGAAGAAAAAAATTCTCACAACTGGACCAGTAAAATGTTATAAGTGGAGAAAAGATTGAAGTTGTCAAAGACCTGTTTTTGTTTGGATCCCACCATCAATACTCATGGAAACAGCAGTCTAGAAATCAAAAGACATACTACTTTAGGCAAATCTGCAAAAGAACTCTTTAAAGTATTAAAGAGCAAAGATAATAGTTTGATGACTGAAGTGTGCTTGATCCAAGCCATGGTATTTTCAGTGGCCTCATATTCATGTAAAAGTTGGACAAAGAATAAGGAAGACCATAGAAGAATTGATATGTTTGAATTACGGTATTGGTAAAGAATATTGAAAGTACTGTATACTGCTAGAAGAACAAACAAAACTGTCCAGGAACAAGTACAGTCAGAATGCTTCTTAGAAACTAGGAAGGTGAGGATGTCTCTTATACTTTGAACAAGTTTCTGAAGAAGGACCTCATGCTTGGAAAAGTAGAGGGTCAGTGAAAGAGGAAGACCCTCAATGAGATGGATTTATACAGTGACAGCAATAATGGACTAAAACATAATCATTATGAAGTTGGTCCAGGACCAGGCAGTATTTCATTCTGTTGTGTACAGGGTCTTTATGAGTCAGAACTGACTCGACATCACCTAACAATGAATAGGAGTCCTGCTGTGGCGCTGGGGGTTAATGTGTCAGACTGCAAAGTCGTTTGAACTGCAAGGTTGGCGGTTCAAGTTGACCAGCTGCTCCTTGGAAATCCTATGCAGGGTCGCTGTGGGTTGGAATCGACTCGATGGCACTTAACAACAACAAACAATGAATAAGAAACATATCTTATATTGTTTATTATGTAAACTGTTAGTTGTTTTGTCATTAATTTGCACATTATAATCCCTTGGGTAAATTTTGGAAAATTTGGATGCCCAGACCAACAACCAAAGCCAATTAAGTCAGAAACACTTGGGGTGAAACCCAATCATCAAATTTTTTGATGTTCCTAAGGTTTTTCCAATGTGCATCCAAGGTTAAGAGTCACTGCTTGAAGAGAAGGTACTTGGTGGCACTGGCAGTTAAAATGGATCAATAAAAGGAAATACAATGAATAAACCAAAAAAACCGTAGCCCATGGCCATCTTATTGATTCTAACTCATTGTGACCAGTTGAACTGTCTCAGAGTTTCCAAGGATGTGAATATTTTTGGAAGCAGATTGTTGCATCTTTTTCTCCGTAAACAACTGGTGGGTTTGAACCACCTACCATTTGGTTCGCAACTGAGCCTTTTGACCACTGCATCACCCAGGCAGTTGGATGTATGCGTTGCTAAGTGCCTTTAAGTTGGATCTGACTTAGCAACCCTGTATAGGGTTTCTGAGGAACGGCTGGTAGTTTTAAATTGCTGACTTTGTGGTTATCAGTATAGTGCTTATCCTATAGTGCCACATCAGGACCCTGGATGGGTGCATTGTTACTGCCGTCGAGTTGATTCCTACCCATAAGTGATCCTATATAGGGTTTCCAAGGAGCAGCGGTGGGTTTCAATCACTGACCTTGTGGTTTGCAGTTCATTGCTTATCCTACATAGCCACACCCAGAGTCCGGGATGCATGCACAGTGGCCGGAAATTTAGAAGAACAAGCAATTTTTTATGCCACTTTTGACCTAATCTGTACTACAAAAAAATCTTTAAAGTAGAACTTTTTTCAGAAATTAATTTGTTAAATTTTTATGCTTATAACAAGGCTTACCCTTTAGTTTTATGTTGGAAACATCTAGTTCTTATAATCTAGATTTTAAGTTTGGATTTCATGAATTATAAAGAAAACTAACATAGCAAATTACTTATTTTGTTAAAGTCCTTATTTTGACTGTAGTTACTTAGAGCTAGCATATGAATAATGAGAACTAGTTTTTGTATGTGTTTTGTAAAATATCTCTCAAAGGTGAAGAGATTTCGTGGAACTTAATATTTTTATTTCTTTTCACAGAAAGCTATGGCAGAAACCTTTTACCTTTCTAATATTGTGCCTCAGAATTATGACAATAATTCTGGATATTGGAACAGGTAAGGGGTTTTATATATGAGTTTTTAAAATGTGGTTCTGTGAAGGATGAATGGTATGGCAAGAGAATGTATTAGTGTGCCTGTCATGCTTTATCTTTCTTTTTATAAAAAGGTAACAATACTGAAGGTAAGGACTCCGCACCAGCTTTCTTTGCTGTATTTCTGGAGTTGTTGTTATTGTTGTTGTCAGGTGCCGTCGAGTCGGAACCGACTCATAGCGACCCCATGCACAGCAGAGCGAAACAATGTCCAATCCTGGGCCAACCTCACTACCGCTGCCACACTTGACGCCATCAATGATGCCACCTGGTCGATCCATCTCGTTGGGGGTCTTCCTCTTTTTCTCTGACCCTCCACCTTACCCAGCATGACATCCTTCTCCAGCAACTGTTCTCTCCAGACAATATGTCCAAAGTAGGAGAGACGAAGCTTAGCCATCTTGGCCTCCAGGGAGCACTCTGGCTGCAGTTCTTCCAAAACAGACTTTTAAAACACAATCAGCCATCTAGGGTTTTTTTGCCTCTAGTCAAAATTTATGTTCTTGAAGAAACTGCTCAAAATTCTATTCTTGGTTAGTAATGGAGGCACTAACTAACAGATGTTTGACATGTCCTTGGATTTCCCAGTCTCTGAGATTTGTTTTAAGTTATAGTATAATTAAGCATAACCAATCAGCAGCCTGTTGTGATTGTAAAATCATCTGGATCTCTGTGTATTTGTGCCACTTAACCAGTTTAATCAGGTGATCTCTTTAAGCATCTAAACTAATACTAACTGAGCTTGTTTCAAGCAACTGTGCCCCCCCCCCCAGCAGTACTTTGTGATTTAACATAATTGAGAGCACCTCACAGTAAGAAAAGACTATAATATTGAACAGTCATGGCTGAGGTAATTTCATCTACTTAACTTTTCTTTGCTCTCGCTCCCTCCCCTTTTTATTAGAATTATTTTAAGAAGATCAATATACGTAGCTATCAAGAAGTACAGAAATACATCTTTTAGGATATAGAGTTTCTTTTAAAAACATAACTATAATACTGTTATTGCATCTAAATTTGATAGTAATTATTGTTAAGTACCTAGTCAGTGTTGAGATTTCCCTGATAGTGGCCAATTCTTTTTTGTTTGGTTTTAGTTTCGGCTGGGATTCAAACAAACTCTATAATCAAATCTGATTGCTATGACTCTTTTGATCTGTAGGTTCCCCTTCGCTCTTTTTTTTCCATTTCAAATTACTTACCAAAGAGCTGGGGTGTTCTTTCTGTATTCTAGAGTTTGCTGATTTTCTATCTGTGGAAGCATTTAACATTCTTCCTTTACAGGATGGGGGTATCTTTACAATTGGCATATATGTTGTAAGAAGTGATGCTGTTTCTACTGTTTTAGATAGACAAATGGAAGATTGATGAGAGCCTTCTCATTTATTAATCTACTCAAATGTCAATATAAAACACTGCATATTAAAACTACTTGTCATTGTTGTTGTTGTTAAGTGCCATCGAGTCGGGTCCAACCCATAGTGACCCTGTACAGGGTTTCCAAGGGTGTAAATCTTTACGGGAGTAGAAAGCCTCATCTTTCTCCCGCGGAGCGGCTGGTA
>NW_006408645.1:2659856-2660967 GCF_000296735.1 Chrysochloris asiatica | reverse complement strand
TTCCAAGGGTGTAAATCTTTACGGGAGTAGAAAGCCTCATCTTTCTCCCGCGGAGCGGCTGGTAGTTTCGAACTGCTGACCTTAAGGTTCGCAGCCCCATTACTGTTAAATTAGCAAACACTTTAAAAATGATTATTTCCAGTGTTGTAACAGTTGTGAAACTTTGTACCATATTTTGGAGTTCATAGAGTAAATTTGGTGTGTTGTTAAGTACCTTGTAGTCAGTTTTGACTTGTAGCCACCCTGTTATGAGCTGTAATTTTTTATTTTTTTATTTAAGGTTTTTTATTGTGGATTGAGTGAAAGTTTACAGGGCATATTATCAGTTTTACATTCAACAAATCATACACCTTGTTTCATTACATTGCTTATAATCCCCTCCATGTACTATCTATCAGTTAACAGTTATTTCTCTCTATCTGCTTTAGCTTTTTAAAAAACAAACAAGCAAAAAAACCCACTCAGGCATATATAATAAATTACATCTCCAAAGGGCACATTCTGCAAGTCTGCTCCTGGTCACCAGTTCTCAGTCCCTCTCTTCTTAGTCCATGAATCTAGAGTCCTCAGCCACTCCCCCTCTCCATGCCCCATCTCTGCCTCCATCTCTGGCGCTGCTGCTTCTCTGGATAAGGTCCAGTATTCTGCTTGTGCGTTCCTCTCTTGATGGTCCTAGGGTCCTCTGTTTCTGGACTGTAAGATTAACTACTCCCCTTTTTTTGTTACAAAGCTTCTACCTTTATAATTGTGACATTCATGATTAGTCATGATAACAATTATTCACTATTTAATCTTACATATCTTATCCCCATCTCTTTTCACCAGACCCATCTAGACAAGATGATAGCTATTCAGTGGGGACTATTTCTCTCCCCCCATACTCTTAAATTAAACTCCCTCTTGAAACCTTGTAAGCCAGTCACTTCGTGTCTTTATTGCCCCCTCATTTTAGATAGCCAATGTTTAAGTTGTCCATTCCTGTCTACCCTGTGTACAGAGAGGATAGCATTGATACTTGATTTGAAGACTCTTTCCCTCTCTGTTGGTATTTAGAGTAACTACCGGTCTAAGTATAGGTCAGGTTCATCATGAAGATGTATCTTCTGTCACT
>NW_006408645.1:2641750-2658592 GCF_000296735.1 Chrysochloris asiatica | reverse complement strand
TGTATTGTCTATTTCTGATATTCTATTATTAATCGTTTGGAGCTCTTTCTGTAGGTTTTGAATTGTTTCCAATGCTGTATCTATCTTATTTGATTGTTAGTATAGCGCTTTCCTGACTTCTTCCTTATTTTTCTCAGCTCCATTGTATAGTGTTTTGATACATTTTATAACCATTTTTTCTGAATTCCTTCTCCGGCATTTCCAAAGCCTGCCCATCTTCCATTATGGAGTGTAGGTCTTCCAGCTCATTTGCCTCATTTTGTCTCATTTCTAGACATGCACAGATATGGTCATCTGCTTCTGTTTTTTGCGCATATTCAGGGGTTATCTGTGGCCTTAATCCTTAGATGGGTATGTATTTTGGTATTTTTTATGCTTTCTGATTGCCTCCAGGTAGATGTGGTCAGGATAGGGCTTCCCTTTTCACTCTTCTTTTTGAGAAATTTCAGGATGCCACTGTTGGTCGTTTTGATGTAACTTAGGATTTAATTTTTGGCTTATTTCCTTTTTTGTTTGCTTCTCCTCCACAATCCCCATTCAGGCCTTTTTTAAGTTGTAAACAGTTCAGGGCCGGCTGTGGCCATTTGGTTTTGATTGGAAACTGTCTGTTTAAATTTCAAGGAGCTCTGTGTTCATGTGTAGTAGAACCCTCTGAGGGTGGGGCTCGGGTGTCCACTAGCTCAGGCACCCATATAGTCACCAGAATGGGAGATGCTCAGACAGCAAGGGACCAATGAACAGATACCAAAAGAAAAGAATATCCACACCTTTATCTCAGTGGTTCTGCCAGGCGTCTGTGGCTGCTCCAATCCTTTCCTCGCTTGGTCTTACCCAAGATGGCGGCTCCTGGAGCAGCTGAGCATTCCGAACTAGAAAGCAATGGATTTCTTGCTTCTGTCACAAATTACCCCAGCTGTAAGCCTTCCAACCTTCTAAATATTACGTTATATGTGGTTCGGAGTTCTGGGACCATCCCCTGAGTCTGCTTGGTTGGGTATTCTGTGTTGTTGCTGACAGAGAGCCTTACTGCACTTCCACCAGATCCGCCATCTTGTTTGTTCCCCTGTGTTGTAAATTTTTGTGGGAGCTGGAAGCTTCCTCTTTCTTCCACAGAGTGGCAGGTGGGTTTGAACTGCTAACCTAGTGCTTAGGAATCAAATCCTTATCATGTAGAACCACCACACTCTGAAATTGCTATGCTGTTGTTGTTAAGTGCCATTGAGTCAGTTCCCACCTATAGCGACCCTGTAAACACCAAACTTGCGGTTCAAACTAACTTTGCAGTCTAGCGCATAAACCCACAGTGCCACACCAGGAATCCCATAGTAAGAATGGTTAAATTAAAAAGTGAATCAGCTTGTTGGAATGACATAATTCTCATGAAAAACTTTCACCATACCTACTCAACCTGTATGTTGAGCAAATAATCCCAGAAATTGGGTTATATGAAGAAAAACATGGCTTCAGGATTGGAGGAAGACTCATTAACAACCTGCGATATGCAGGTGATATAATCTTGCTTGCTGAAAGTGAAGAAGACTTAAAATATTTACTGACGTAGATCAAAGAGCACAGCCTTCAGTATGGATTGCATCTCCATGTAAAGAAAACAGAGTCCTCACCACTGAACCAGTAAACAACTTTCTTATCAATGGAGAAAAGTTTGAAGATGTCAAGGACTTCATTCTTTTTGGGTCATCTGTCAGCACTCACAAGAAGCAGCAGTCAAGAAATCAAAGGATGCATTGCATTAAGCAAATCTGCTGCACAAGACCTTTTTAAAGTGATGAAGAGCAAAGATGTCAGCTTGAAGACTAAGGTGCGCCTGACCCAAGCCATGGTATTTTCAGTCATCTCATATGCACGTGAAAGCTGGACAGTGAATAAGGAAGACCATAGAAGAATTGATGCTTTCGAGTATGGTGTTAGAAGAGAATATTCTAAGTGCCATGGACTGCCAAAAGAACCAACAGATGTGTGTTGGAAGAACTATAGCCAAAGTGCTCCTTGGAGGCCAGGATGGCCAAACTTCGTCTCTTATATTTCGGACATATTGTCAGGAGGGACCAGTTGCTGGAGAAGGATATCATGTTTGGTAAGGTAGAGGGTCAGAGAAAAAGAGGAAGACCCCCAGAGAGATAGGTTGGCAAAATGGCAGCATCAATGGGCTCAAGCGTGGCAACAATTGTGAGGTTTGCCCAGGGTTGGGCAGTGTTTCATTCTGCTGTGCATAAGGTTGCTCTGAGTTGGAACCGACTTGATGGCACTTAACAACATGGCAAAAAAGATGTTTAAGTTAAGGGAGAACACAAAACCAGAATTACAGTTCTATAGTGTATGCACTGAATGTACACCCAGGAAAATGTAGAGAATTGCTGTGTTGATGTGTGTAATTTTTTAAATGCTGGGGCAATAATCAAACTTTGGGAAAATCTGTATAAAATATGTTTTGTGCCACATTTTCTTATTTAAGTTATTTTTTCAAAATTTTCAAATACATGTATCTTGGTATCTTTATTAAGGACTTGGTTTGCCTCTGTCGTACATTTATGTTTGTGAGAATGCCATATTTTTTTGTTTTCCAGAATAGAAATATACTGTCGAGAGCTAACAGAAAGATTTGAAGATGTTTGGGTAGTATCTGGACCTTTGACCTTACCTCAGACTGGAAGTGATGGAAAGAAAACAGTTAGTTATCAGGTAAGGACACATTTTAACGTTGTCTCATGCTGAAGGAAATTTTAATGTTTCTTAGTCTATATTCTTTTTATTTTCATTTGACAGTATTTATTGGACACCAATTTGGGGTAATAGAGACAAGGAATATAAACCAAAACCAAAGAAACAAGTTGCCATCAAGTCATTTTCCACTTAGTGATCCTGTTGGACAAAATAAAACTGCTGTATAGGGTTTTTTATGTAGTCCTTGTATGGTGCTGCGGGTTAATGCACTGGACTGCAAAGTTGGTCTGAACAACAAGGCCGGAAGTTCAAGCGCACCAGCTGCTCCTCAGAAATCCTATGCAGGGTTGCTATGAGTTAGAACTGACTTGATGGCACTTACCAACAATCGGTTTTCCAAGGTGTTAATCTGTACAGTGATTTGTACTGCCACATCTTTCTCCCGAAGAGCTGCAGGTGGATTTGAACTGCTGACTTTTCAGTTAGCAGCCAGGTATTTCACTGCATCACCAGGGCTCCTTCTACAAGGGATGTTGTTGTTGTTGTTGTTGTTATGTGCCGTGGAGTAGTGATAGATAAAAAGCAGCCATTGATTTCCAGGATTGAGTTCACAGTTCAGAAAGGGAGATATGTTAGCAATCACATTAATAAGTATCGTACATTGTAATACAGATAAATGTTGTTGTTGTTGTTAAGTGCCATTGAGTCGATTCTGTCTCATAAAGACCCTGTATAAGTTTTCCGAGGAGAAGCTGGTGAGCTTGAACCGCTGACCTTGCAGTTCAAACGGCTTTGCAGTCTGGCGCTTTAACCCACAGCGCCCCACTAGAACTCCAGTAGAGATAAATAACATGTATTAAAGGGTGGTACACGAAACAGCCGCTTGTTTGGGTCAGAAAGGCTTAACAGAAGAAGAGAATATTGAGCTAGATATTGGCAGATGTGTCGTAAACTGAGGCAGGAGGTGAGCATGGGAATTCCAGAAGATGGAGCAGAATGAGCTAGGATATTTGTAATGAACATCATGGTTCTGGGATTTATGTATCATGTATAATGATTGGAGCTCATGGTGCCAGAAATAGTATGAGTGGCTTAAGGGGAATAAGAGTTGAACAGCAATATGTACGACAGACAATAGAGATGCATGTTTCGTAATGAAGAGTTAGCTTTTAATATTTAGGCGCTGAGAAGTCATAGATACGTTTTAAACATGGGAGAACTGTGATCTGTTTTGGATTTTAAAGAAAGAATGTTCTGGCAGCACTGTATAAGAGAAGAAGAGAAGTAGCTGAGGAAAGTTTGGAGGGGAGATAAAAAGCACAGTGTGATGAATTAGGACATTACTGCTTTAGTCCCTGTGAGAACAGGTGTGGGGCTGAAACCAAGCAGTTACTGTGAAGATGCATTGAGTAGTACAGGAAAGAGTTCCCGTGAATTAGTAACTTACTTGGTTGAGGAAGATGGAATAGTGCAGGATAACAACCAGATTGCAGAATAGCTTTTCTTTAAGAAGCTTGATTTTTTTTAAAAAAAGAGTAGTTCATAAACCATCCTTTCAGATTGCTTCTTTGCAGAGAAAGAAGTATACCTGAAGGGCCAGTAGGTAGAGAAGACTGAGGATTCTGCCAAGTGGGTGGCTGGAGTGGTACTGTGAGGTCTACACAGGGTAAGGGAGCAAAGTAGTGTGAGGAGAAAGAGATGAGAGAGTCAGTAAAGAGAGGGATTGAAGAACTCCCTGGTAAAGGCAATAAAGGAGATGTAAGGGAAAAGAACACTTAGCTCAGTTCTGGTGATAAAGTAAACATTTAATAATTGCTGACTAGGTCACATGATTACTTGAGAATCTCTTAAAATTGGACAACCTGGGGAATAAATTTAGGGAGGAAAAAAGAGAAATTTAAGGTTGTATTCAGACCACAATGGATGTTTTAAGAGACTCTGAAACTTGCTCTTGAATGTAGAGTAGCTAACGTGAATGGAAGACATGATAAAATAAAAGAGCTGAACAAAAGATTTCAAAGATTTCAAAAACAGTAAAACAAAGTAAAGTACATTAATAATGAAATATGTAAAGACTTGGAGACAGAAACCCAAAAGGGAACAACCTGCTCAGCAATTCTCAAGTTGTAAGAACTGAAATAAAAATTCAAGTTGCAGTAGTGAAGGATTCCATGGGCAAATATTGAACCATACAGGAAGCTTAAAAAAAAAAAACAAAAGAAAAAGGAAGGAATACACAGAAGTCGCTGTACCAAAGAGAATTTGTCTACTTTCAGCTATTTTAGGAGGTAGCATATAATCAACAACTGATGTTACTGAAAAAGAAATCCAAGCTACATTGCAGGCACTGGTGAAAAACATGGCTTCAGGAACTGACAGAATACCAATTGAGATGTTTCAGCAGACAGATGCAGTCCTGGAAGCTCTTATTCGTCTATGCCAAGCCATTTGCAAGAGAGCTACCTGGCAAACCAACTGGAGGAGATCCATATTTGCACCCATTTCCAAGAAAGGTGACACTTACAGAATGCAGAAATTGCAAGCAGTGTCGTTAGTATCACATGCAAATAAGATTTTACTAAAGTTAATTCTTCTATGATCTTCTTTATTCACTGTCCAGCTTTCGCATCCATATGAGGTTATTGAAAACACAATGGCCTGGGTCAGGCGCACCTTAGTCCTCAAGCTGACATCTCTGCTCTTCAATACTTAAAAAAGTTCCTGTGCAGCAGATTTGCCCAATGCAATACGTCGTCTGATCTCTTGACTGTTGCTTCCGTGAGTGTTGATAGTTGATCCAAGAAGGATGAAGTCCTTGACAACCTCAATCTCTTCTCCATTGATAAGAATGTTGTTTATTGATCCAGTGGTGAGGATTTTTGTTTTCTTGACATTGAGATGCAATCCGTACCGAAAGCTGTGCTCTTTGACCTTCATAAGTAAATGTTTCAAGTCCTCTTCACTTTCAGCAAGCAAGGTTGTATCATCAGCATATCGCAGGTTGTTAATGAGTCGTCTTCTACTCCTGACGCCACGTTTTTCTTCATAGAACCCAGTTTCTCGTATTATTTGCTCAGCATACAGGTTGAATAAGTATGGTGAAAGAACACAACCTTGTCGCACACCTTTCCCAATTTTAAAACATTCAGTGTTCCCATGCTCTGTTTGAACAACTGCTTCTTGGTCCAGGTATAGATTTCTCAGAAGTACAGTTAAGTGTTCTGGAATACTCATACTTCTCAATGTTGTCCATAGCTTTTCGTGATCCATATGGTCACAGTAGCACATCAACAGGAAACTGCCAGAAATTCAAGCCAGATTCAGAGGAGGACATAGAATGGAGGATAGCATTGCTAATGTCAGGTAGATCTTGGTTGAAAAGTAGAGAATACCAGAAAACCTGTGTTTTATTGACTATGCAAATATATTCAAGTGTGTGGATCACACTTAAATTATGGATAACTTTGCAAAGAATGGAAATTCTAGAACACTTAATTGTGATTATGTGAAACTGGTACCTAGAGGCAGTTATTTGAACAGAACAGAGGAATGCTCCGTGGTTTAAAATCAGGAAAGGTGTGTGTCCCATTTCACCAAGGTTGCATGGTAACCGTGGCATATAATTCGAGAAGCTGGACCACAGCATTGGGACTAGAGAAACAACTGGCAATATGCAAATGACACAACCTTGCTTGTAGAGGACTTGAAGTATTTAAAGATGAAAATCAAAGACTACAGCCTTCAGTATGGATTGCACGTAAAGAGAATAAAAATCTCACCAGTGGACCTATAAGCAAGATCTTGGTATAACTGTAGAAAATGTTATAAAGTTGTTAATACTTTTCATTTTCCTGGGTCCACAATTAACACCCAGGGAAGCAGCAGCCAAAAAAGCAAACGACATATTACACTGGGCAGATCTGCTGCAAAAGATCTCTTGAAAATGTTACAGAACGACGATGTCACTTTGAAGACTATGAAATATACCATGGACTGCCAGAAGAATGAACAAATCTGTCTTGGAAGAAATACATCCAGAATGTTCCATAGAAGTGAGAGTGCAAGACTTCATCTCATGTACTTTGTTAACAGGAGGGACCAGTCCCTGGAGAAGGACATCACACTAGGTAAAGTAGTGTCAGTAAAAAGAGGAAGCCCCTCAATGAGATGTACTGATGCAGTGATTGCAGCAGTGGTCTCAGGCAGAGCAAGGCTTGTGAGGAAGGCACAGGACCAGGCAATGTTCTCCTCTGTTGTCCATAGAATTGCTGTGAATCTGAGCTGGTTCCATAGCACTGAACATAAGAATGTATAGGGTTTTTCCATGCTCACACTGGCAAATCTTGATCAATTCGGTATATTTACAAGTACTTGTTTCTTGTTACGTGCCGTGTCGGTTCCAACTCAGATTGATCCTGCATAGGGCTTCCCAGGAGTGGCTGGTTGGTTTGAACCATAGATCTCGCAGTTAGCAGTCCAGTGGTTGTTCTTTATTGCCACACCAGGACTCTACCTGCCATGTAGGAGAGGGTGTAAAGAATTATATATGTAAATTACATGCCCTAAGCCACATCTTGGATTACTTTCTTACTTCTTTGCTATATTTCACATGTTGGGAGTCATCTGTCACCCTTAATTTCTTTTGTATCAACTGCCTTTTATCAGTTCTCCTTCTTAGTAACTCTTTACTCGGGTCTTGTGGAAGCTCTGAATATCTGCAGTACTGCAGAGGCCGCCAGTGGCTTTTTCTGCCTTTAGTTTTGTTGACTTCCAGTCACTGTGAAGTCCAGGAAGAGTGACAGAAAAAGTATGTATTTTCACTTTTCTCAGAACCACTGCAAATGAGTACACCAAAAAAGGAACACACACATGCAAAAAGAAAAAACAGAAGGAAATTTCACTTACATTGTAACCAGGGAACGCTTACAATTGCATCAAAGGATTTCAGGTGATATCTGCAAGGTACAGTATAATTTGGAGTAAATTATAAAAGGGTATTAATTTGGTATGTCTTCGCTAATCAAAGTGGAAGTAAGTAAGGTTCTAAAAGAGCTCCACCAGTAGCAGGCTGCAAGAGAACTGGTTGGATTTTGTCCCATGACTTTGGAATAATAGGGCTGCAAGGGTGGCTGTACTCGTTCAAAGGACCAATTTTGTGTCAGATATGAGTTTATATCCTTGCTCTGCCACTTACTTGTGTTGCTGTTTTAGTACTGTTGGTTCCGACTCATAGTGACCCTGTGTAGGGTTTCTGAGAAGTGGCTGGTGAGCTTGAACCGCCGACCTTGCGGTTCAAAGCACCTTTGCAGTTCAGTGCATTAATCCACAGCGCCACACCAGGACTCCTGTTTTGCTCATAGAATCCTTCAATATTACAACATAAATGCTTGCATTTTTCTTCAGTTCTTTCAGTTTGAGAAATGCTGAACATAGTCTTCTCTTTTGGTTTTCTAATTCTAGGTCTTTGTGCACGAGCATTTGTATGACCCTGGAAAAGTTAATGTCTTTAAAGTTCAAATTTCGTCTATAAAATTTGGACGACAAGATTAGTGCTTCAAAACCCCTTATTGTAGAGTCAGTCTGACTCATAGTGACCCCATAGGACAGAGCAGAATTGCCCCATGGGGTTTCATAGGCTGTAGTCTGGTAGCGCAGTAGTTACGAATCGGGCTGCAAACCGCAAGATCAGCAATTTGAAACTACCAGCTGCCCCGTGGGAGAAAGGTGAGGCTTTCTGCTTCCCTAAAGATTGACAGCCTCAGAAACCCTGTTCAGGGTCGCTATGGGTCGGAACCGACTCGATGGCACTTAACAATCTTTATGAGAGCACACTGCTACATCTTTTTCTCATGGAGTGACAGATGTTTCAAATAGTCACCCTTTTGTTTAGCCAAATGGTAGCTTTTTTTTTTTAATGTTTTATTGTGAATTATTTGATAGTTTACATGGGAAAACATTAGCTTTACATTCATTCATCCTATCGTATATCATTTCACTGCCATGGTTACAATCCTCTCCATGCATCATCAGCCAACCAAAGGGTGTACCCTGCAAGCCTGTCCCCTGTCGTCAGCACACAGCCCCTCTCCCTCTCTGGGTCTAGAGTCCCCAGCCGCTCCATCTCTCCATGTCATCGTCTCCGCCTCCATCTCTGGTGTCACTGCTTCTCTGAGTAGGGTCGCGCACTCGGTTCTTCTCCCTTGATGGTTCCAGGGACCTCTGCTCCTGGACTGCAAAGTTAATCACTCCTCTCCTTTTGCTATAAACCATCCACCTTTACATTTCTAACCCTCACAGTCAGTCCTGATAACAATTATTCACCATTGTACCACAAGGGACCTATCCCCATCTCCTTTTATTAGCCCCGCCCAGACAGATTGGATACGACACAGTGGAGATTCTACCTTCCTTTTCACCCTCTGGATCTAGGCTCCCTCTTGAAAGCTTGGCCTTTGTAGCCCCCTTATTTTGGGTAGCTAATGTCCAAGTTGCCCATCCCTGTCTACTCTGTTTATCAAGGGGGTGGGAATGATCCTTGCTGTAAAGATTTGTTATCTCTTTTGAGCTACTGCATCCATAGGTATAGTTCAAGTCCATCAAATTGTATCAGATTACACATTTTTTCCTCTTCTTTCTTCTTGATCATCCAGTCATTGAAGCCAGGTCAAGTGGGTATTATCTGCACGTGTGGGTGTTGTTATGTATTTGCCCTTTCTTCTTATCAGCTGGACGCTTCACTCTCCACTCTAGTCCTATGTGGCTATGTCACTGATTCTGGGCCCAAGAGTCCCCAGGTCTTGCCACAATGTTGGCTAACCAGGTCTACACCCAGGTTCACAGGAGTCTGTTGAACATTGTAGGGCTTAGCTCGCAGATTCATTGCTGTCTTTCCCTTATCAGTGACAGACGTGGTCACAAATCAGAGTGCATGTCTGCTCGTGTATTCCCCTTGAGTCTTAGTTTTTGAAGGGGATTGGTGCTGAGGGGACCCGACCACTTGGCTTGATGTCTCCTGGGTGAGCAACTTGCTTGTTCTTGTAGTCATCAGTTGGACTGCCGTTACTGTTTTGTATTTTTCCTGTCGAACTGGTACCTTCTTGTTGTCAAGTATCATTGAGTCAGTTCCATCTCATCATGACCTTGTATAAGGTTTCCAAGGAGCAGCTGATAGGTTTGAATCACCAACTTTGTGGCTTGCCATCCAGTGATTATCCTACAGCATTCCACTAAGACTCCAGATAGTGCCTGTTGTTATTAAGTGCCACTGAGTTGGTTCTGACTCATAGCGACCCTATATGGGTTTCTGAGGAGTGGTTAGTGGGTTTGAACTGCCAACCTTGTGGTAGCAGTCCAGTGTTAGAACATACTAAATGTTCAGTAAATGTTAGCTGCTTTTCTTGTTTTGGACTCTTGGTATGGTGCTGTAGGATCAGCACTGGACTACAAACCACAAGGTAGGCTGTTCAAACCCACCAGCTGCTCCTTGGAAACATTATACACAGTCGCTATGAGATGAACTGACGTAATGGCACTTAACAACACCTCCTTTATTTTGGAAGTTGACTTAAGAATTCTCAGCAACGTTAAGTGCCTGAGGAGAATGGAGTGATGTGTACCAGTGTTGAGCTACAAAGATGTGGCCTGATAATTCATAACACAAATAGGTTGTCCATGACATGTCAAGTTGACAATAGAAAGAATCACTGTAGAAATGAATGTAAAACTTCAGAAATATAACTACTTATGTATCCTTCTGAAAAAGTTACCTAGTTATAATTCAGCCAACTGAAAGATGAATCAAATGAAAAACTCAAAAAATATAAAAGCTGTGAGCTATGAATCCATTTAAACATAGATCTGGTAATTACATATACAAGACAGATTGTAATAGAGATTGCTCTTGAAATAAAGCTACCCAATGTCAGAAAAAAAAAAGTAGTAATTTTATAGTAAAGACAAAAAAATTAGTACGTCAGCAGCCGCTGGGAAGTTATTGTAAGGGAAATGAGGAGAGGGGGACAGCTGTATTAAGTATTCCGTGTTTTGTCATGTTTCTTTCGGTCTTCAGTATGCAGGTTCATTTCCATAGCTGGTAAAAAAATAGAGCTTTATATGTATAAAATTATTGTATTGAAGTGTAACAGAACCAACTCTCCGTACTAATAAAACAAAAACAAACAAAAAGACTAGCAAAATAGAGACAACTAAGGGAATTTTAAAATAAGGGATCTTTAAAAAGTTCATGGGAAATTCCATTATCTTTTTTTGAGAGTGAGGATAGGAATAAAGACGGTTGGGCCCGTGGCTAGGTCTTTGCTCGGTTTAGGATTTCATTCACTGTTAGGGCTGTGGTAAGGACTAGGATTACTGTTAGAATACGGATTGGGCTAGGGATAAGGCTAAGTCTAGTTTTTAAAGGGTTACTATTTTGGTTTCCTCTTCATTTGAAAGTTCTGTAACTGGATTATTCCCACTTTTTATTTCATAGGTTTTTATTGTCGCAACTGTGTCTCTGGTTCTTTTCAGTCTTACAGGTCTGTTTTTACTTTGCATATTTCTGTATCTGTTTTCTGTAGGAAAAGTACTAGACTGCAAACTAAAAGGTCAGTAATTTGAGCCTAGTAGCCTCTCCCTGGGAGAAAATGTGACTTTCTGCTCCCACAAGAATTTACAGCCTTGGGAATCCTATACAATGTTTCTATGAAATGGAACCACTCACTGGCACTTATCACCAAAGACGAGTAATACTTTTGAAACTAATTTCATGAATTATATATTATGTTATTGTTATTGTTAAGTGCCACTGAGTTGGTTAGCATTCCATTGCTTACTCTATAGCACCTCATCAGGACTTCACGTATTATGTTAGAAGTTATGAAATGAGATGTTTATATTAAATGATTTTTTTTTTTTCATGTTTCCTCATAGCATTGAATTCATAATTTTGTGGGATTCATAAAGTTTAAATTCAAGGCTTGGTGTGGCACTGTAGGATAAGCACTGGGATACTTAATTGCAAGGTCAGTGGATCAAGCCCAGCTGCTCCTCAAAAACCCTGTACCCTTAAGGTGACTATGAGTTCAAATTGACTCGATGGCACTTAACATTATGGAACTACATTTACATAGCAATGAAAATTTTAAAACTTAAAACGTGACTGTAAAAGTGTATAACATAGTGATGAAACTCAGATGTAAGAAATAAAAGGAAGTAAGTTAAAGGTTCCCACTACATACCCTACTGTCCAGCTGCTCAGTTGCCCAGTTTTTGTGGTCAGTCATCTCGGAATAATGAGTGCTAAACTGTATTTGTGGAATCCTGGTGTGGCGCTGTAGGGTAAACACTTGACTAATCACAAGGTTAGCAGTTCAGACCCACTAGCCACTCCTCAGAAACCCTATACAGGGTCGCTGTGAGTTGAACCACCTTGATCACGCTTACAACAACAGCAAAGTCTATTTCTTCATTTTGATTTGTCAGTTTTTAGCAGTGTTGGAGCTTCTTTATGCACTGCTCTGACAGCACATATGCATAAACACTGTAGTGGAGTCTCAGCTCTGCGGGGAGGTAGTGACCTGGAGCCTCCTAGGCCACATTCCGACTATAGAGGTAATTTTTTAGCTCATAACTTATAAGTGCCCCTGAGTCGGTTCTGATTCATGGTGACCCTGTATAGGTTTTTCGAGGAGCAGCTGGTGAGCTTGAACCACCAACCTTGAGGTTCAAACCAGCCTTGCAGTCCAGCACATTAACCTCCAGTGCCACACTAGATTATAAGTTAGTTGGTAATGTTTAATAATTAGGAACTTTCACTAAATTCAGATTTTGTTGTTGTTAAGTATTGTTGAATTAGTTATGATTCTTAGCAAACTTGTGTAGGGTTTTCGAGGCTGTAAATCTTTTGTAGAGCAGAAAGTCTTATCTTTCTCATGTGGAGTAGCTGGTGGGCTTGAACCAGTGACCTTGTGATTTGTAGTCCAGTGCTTCTAGATTTTAGCTTAGCACATGTCAGATGTCTCAGTAACAGTTTATGCTCCTATTGTGGTGTGCCATTAAGTAGGTTCCGAGTCATGGTGACCCTCTATAGGGTTCCTTAGGGTGACTGGTGGTGTTCAACTGCCAACCTTTCATTTACCAGTCCAGTGCTTATCCTACAGTGGCACACCTGGGCTCCTATGTTGTTGTTAAGGGCCGTTGAGTCGGTTCCGACTCATAGAGACCCCATGTACTGTTTACAGGGTTTGAACTATTGACCTTGTAGTTCTTAGGCCAGTGGTGCTCACCATGGTATTAACTAGAAGAGAGTACTGGTTTCCTCCTTTGATTGAGCACATATTCTTCAGTTCACCATCATTTTCAGATGGTCCATTTCACTCATTTACATTTCCTGTTTAGTCCTTGTGAGTCTTTGAGTTTATAATTGTGGGTCTATTGAAAATATTAAAGCAGCATTTATGGTATCTTCCTATATGAGTTCTATGTTATCCTTGTATCACTAGTATGCTTGGACCTTTAAGATAGTAAATCTTATCCTGTATTGTTAAGTCTCTGCCACTTGAGAGATTAGCTTTGCTGCCACACAGAAACACTAAGAAGTGGCACTTAAAGGTGGTAGTATAGTGTAAAATTACTCTTTTACCATCTAATTCAGATCACTTAACCTTATCACCATAGCACTTTTTTTTTTTTAAGTTTTTATTGTGAATTGAGTGATAGTTTCTATGGGAGAATATAGGTTTTACACTCATGGTTTCATTGCAATGATTACAATCTCCTCCGTGCATCATCATTCAACAGTATTGGTTTCTATTTCCTGTTTTTGTTTTTGTTTTTTGGGGGATGTACACAACAACACTCGGGGATGTATAATCATTTAAACAAAGGGGACATTCTATAAGTCTGCCTGCTAGCCGCCAGCACTCAGTCTTTCTCTTTCCATGAGTTTAGAGTCTTGAGGTGCTCTGTCTCTCCTTGTCCTCATCTCTGTCCCCATCTCTGGTGTTGCTGCTTCTCTGGATAGGGTCCCACATTCTGCTTGTGCTCTTATTCCTTGATGGTTCTAGGGTCCTCTCTTCCTGGAATGTAAGATTAACTACTCCCTTCTTTTCTGTTATACAATTTTTACCTTTACAGTGTGACGGTCACAATTAGTCTTGATAACAATTACTCACTATTGAATCATAAGAATCTTACCCCATCTCCTTTCATCAGACCCTGTCTAGACAAGATGAAAACTATTCAGTGGGGATTCTACCTTCCCCCGCACACTCTTAATCTAAACTCCCTCTTAAAATCTTGTAAACCAGTCACTTTGTGCCTTTATTGGCCCTCATTTTAGGTGGTCAGTGTCTAAGTTGCCCATCCCTATCTACCCTGTATACAGAGGGGACAGGATTGATACTTGATGTTAAGACTCCTTCCCTCTCAGTTGGTATTTTGAGCTGCTACATCCATAAATATAGGTTAAGTTTATCAAATTGTAGAAATTTACACTTGGTTTCCTCCTTTAGTAGAGTTCTGATCATCCAGCCATAGAAGCTAGATAACATGGGTACTATCCACAAGTTTGGACAGTCTTGACCGTAGCACTTTTTAAAAAGGCAAGTCAGTTCCTCCTTTTTTCTTGAAACTTTTTTGTGTAAGTTGAGTGAAGGATTACAGAGCAGATCACCAGTTTTACGTTCAGCAGATCATATGCTTTGTTTCATTGTTGTTGTTGTTGTTAACTGCCATCAATCTCATCTGTTCTTACTCACAGTGACCCTGTACAGGGTTTCCCAGGAGCACCTGGTGGGTTTGAACTGCAGACCTTGTGGTTCACAGTCCATTGCTGAACCACGTCACACCAGTAGTTGCAATCCTCTCCATGTACCCAAGTTAACAGTATTTACCTCTATTCACTTTAATTATTGCGTGCCTCCCTGTATCTCCTGCTATTTTCATCTTTTCTCTGCAAACCTCCCTCTTATATATTGCCTGTGTTAACATGTGTCTACCCTCTAGCCCATGAATAATTTTTCCTTTCCCCCCAACCCCCATAACCTTCTTAGGTTGTTTCTTTTATCAAGAAAATAATTTTAACTTTTACAACATTGGTCTCATACACTGTTTGTCCTTTTGTGATAAACTAATTTCACTCAGCATGATGTCCTCCAGATTCATCCATGTTGTGAGGTGTTTCACAGACTGATGATTATTCTTCAACATTTTGTAGTAGTTCATTGTGTGTATGTACCAAAGTTTGTTTAACCATTCTTCTAGGTGGTGGTGGTGATGGTGGTTGTATGGCACTGAGTCAGTTCCAATTCATAGCTGTCCTGTATAGGGCGTCTGAGGCTGTAAATCTTTACTGAAGCAGAAAGCCTCATCTTTCTTCCTTGGTAGATTCGAAGTACTGACCTTGAGTTTAGCAGCCCAGCTCATTACCCACTATGCCTCAGGGAATAATCTATTTCTGAAATCTTAGAGTATTAATCTTCTGGCTTTCTAATTGCTATTTTTGTTTGCTTCTCGTGTTGTCTGTTGGTTTCGTGATTTTTTTCCCCCATCGCTATGCCTGTTTTCCTTGATTTGCTAGATCTTTCTCACAATCTGTTGAAGTTGCCTAATTGGCATTCTTTAAATTCCTTTTCAGGTAGTTCTAATACCATTTCTGGTGTTGTGTTTTCTAACTGTATTTTGGTAACTTGTTTGATGCACTCTGTCTTCTGTCTTTGTGTAATCTGAAATTTCTCTATTTTCCAAGACATTGTGGTGGTGTGTTTATAATTAGTTGAAAATTGTATATTGTGTGTTCTTAGGCACTCATCACCTGTTTCTTGGTGGATATGGTAGAAACCAGAAGTAGGAACCCAATTTTCATTGGACTCACTTACCTCTAGAAGCAGGGGCATTATGCCATGTGCCCTACCACAGGCAGAGCAGAGGCTCTGCGGGGGAGGGGGAAAAGGGAGTGTGCCACTGGCCTCTGGGTTGTCAAGGGAGGGCACTGGCCACTCTCTGGCTAGCAGGAGAGCTTGGAAACAAGGGAGAATTATACTCCTTTGCTGCCAAACTCCAGCAGCCTGTGCCCACAGCTTGCTGTATTGTATCAACAACTGCTCACCAGAGTTCATGATCAATGAAAGTGGCCTCAGAGTCTATGCCACTCGACAACAGCCTACAGTTCACACATTTTCCCTCTCTCTCTGCTCCTGTTCAGCTGCTTCTTCCAATTGGCACTCAGTCCACCTCTCTGTCCTGTCCTCTGATATTCAGGGTTCCAGGACCACCATCTGTATCTGTTCACTCAGTCTCCCATATCTTGGTTGCAGAGGGTCGGCTCTGTGCGTCTGCTTTCTCCAGACTCTGTGGTTTACATTTTAAAAACTTACTCTGTATGTACATAATTTAAAGAGGCCAATGGAATAGTCTTAAGTAAGAAATAGTGCTGAGAAATGGTCTGATTTAGAATGTGCTTTGTTCGTAGAACTGATGTAACTTCCTCATGGATTACAGGTATACGTTGAATCTTCCTTAATCTGTGTGGGAATACTTCCAAGAAATCTTTCTTCTCTAGAATTACACCTACTAGTTTTAACATTCTTACCTGAATTAGTTGTTACTATGATAGTTGCCAAGTGATGGCTTTCTGTTACTCCTTCTATAGTTACCAATTGATGTCCTAAGGAAGAATTTTTCCCTTGTTATAAATGTGAACTCATAGATTCTTAATTTTTTCAATGAGTTTTCATCAATTTACTGTGATAATTTATTTAATTTAATTTTTTTTTCTTTTCTCATTTATCATGATGTTATTTATTCGTCCAGTTGTGAGGATTTTTGTTTTCTTTATATTGAGTTGTAACCCAAACTGAAGGCTGTGGTCTTTGATTTTTTTTTTTTTTAAGGTTTTTATCGTGGATTGAGTGAAAGTTTTCAGGGCACATCATCGGGTTTACATTCGAACATTCATATACCTTGTTTCATTACATTGATTATAATCCCCTCCACATACCATCAGTTAACAGAGTTTCTCTCTATCCTCTTTAGCTTTTTATGGAAAAACTTTGCCTTTTTGGAATTTATAGTCTTGGCTTTTAGGGAAGGTTTTTACATTTATCTGTGGGTATCCAGGGCTCATGTATGGAATTACTAACCAGCATAACTGAATAATCAGAT
>NW_006408645.1:2636648-2641515 GCF_000296735.1 Chrysochloris asiatica | reverse complement strand
AGATGAGGCTTTCTGCTCCCATAAAGATTTACAGCCTCGGAAACCCTGTACAGGGTCTCTATGAGTCAGAACCGATTCCACGGCACATAACAACAACAATTTATTTTGATACACAAATTATCCCAGATTTTGCCAGTGGGAGTCCCTGTAAACTGGTTCCTCTGCCTTTCTGACATGTCCTTACCAAATTTTTTTCTTTTGAACACTTTTCTACTTTGTGGCATACTATAGTGTTCCAGGCTCATCTTGTACTTCTCTTGGCCAAACTCTGGAATCGGCTTTTTCTCCAAGAGCCTTGGTCTCTTTTTGTGGAAACTGGGATTTAGAAACCAAGATCTGGACAACAGGTTGATTCTTGAGTGCTTAGTCTGGTGTTTTGTTTGTCATGTCTGTTTATCACATTTATTTTTAATCTTTTTCAGTGGGGTCGAGAGGGCCCCTAAAAGTGTAGTATAGATGAATTCCATGGCCTTTAAACTCTATATGCTCTCTATTAGGAGGACCTTTTCTTTCCATCTTCTGTACTCTTACGTTTTTTGAGAACAGTATTTAGACCCTGGTCATAAAGAAGCAGTAGAACTTTGTGTTGTACATGTGTGTGAAAAGTTGAATGCCGGCAGCTTGTATCCTTAGAGAGACGTACAGCTTTTCAGCTTTCATAGACATCTGCTTTTGTGTGTTTCCATTTCTCATTAATGATTTTTTTGTTACGATATAACTTGTTAGAGTGACATTGTTTTCAGATCAAGCCTTAGTGCAGGTAGACTTTGAAACATAAAAAAATCTTTAGTGTATCTGTTAGCATGAAAACAAAATTTGGTCCTTTAGTAAATTAAATTGGAAAAATTATCTTAGAGTTTCTTTGCCACTTGAAATAATTTCAGTGGGTCAGAAATTTTATATGTATGCACAGATATACATACATTAACTGGGGAGAGGTTGATTGAGGGAAACACACACACACACACACACACACACACACGGGACATAAAGTTAGGCAAGAGAAAGATACATGAAAAGATAGGATATGTGCTGAGAAACAGTTTCTTAGACAACTGAAATAGAGCATTTATATAGGGAAGGAGACAAAAATGAAAGGTGAGGGTCAGGTGATAGAAACCTTGAATACCTAGCTAAAAATTCATGCTCTTTTCTAGCAAGCAGGGTCATTTAAAAGTAGTTAATTGATTCAGTACACAGACAGGCAGACAAATGTGGGTCATAATATGATATCCTTCAGTGATGCAGAGAAAAGGGACATGGCTTTGCCAAGTTCTAGACACTAGTCTCCTTTCAAGGCAGAGGTGATTTAGATTGTGAGTCCCTTTTCCAAGGGAATTCTAGTAATTATGTAGGACAATTCGGGATGCTCTGAAGTATTTTGTTTTCTCAGATTCAGCCGTCTGATACTTTCTGCTTGTTTACAACTATCCTTTGGATCTTCTTTTAGGAGAATGTACCCGATGAAAACAGGTGTTTTGTTTATTTAGTTTTTTTTTATCCAGATAATGAAGCCTGTATGTATGTACTTAGAAGGTGGTGAAGAAAGGAACTGGCATTTATTTAGGGCCCTATATTATTCAGACAGTGTATCTTAAATAGACAAGGAAATTGAGACCTTGAGAGGTAAAGTCCAAGTCACATAGCTAGGAATTGTCAAAAGGTGAGTTCAAATACAAGTCTCTTTGACATGTATGAAAATTGCCAGTCTGTCATACACTGTTCTTTGAAAATCTCTAAGTAAAGAGATTGCTGAGCTCATCATATACAAAAGCTTAAGACCGCTAGATGGAAAAAAATACGGTGTGGATACAGTAGTTTTAAGTGATAGCTGCTAGCATACAAAAATAAGAACTGAAAATGGGCCAAGAGAAGGATTTCTTATAGCCAGGCAGAAACATCTGTTAGCATATGAAGGGAGGGATCACAGCAGCTTGAGACTTGAGTGAATGTGACCCCAAGGGGAGATTAGGAGCAATGATTTTATCTGAAGTGAGTCATCTGACAGCTCTAATCAGAGGCACCCATCCATGTGCTTTCTCTGTTGTGCCAGTTTCAAGAAATGATTGATTACAAATCAAGTGAAACATACCTGAAGATTCTGGCTGAGACTTAAGAATTGACATGAGGAGAAAGTGAGCTTCCGCTTTTACAGCTCTCCCTCTGAATCTTCAGTTGTCTGGGAAGATGGTGCTTGTTCCACCCCCTGTCCCACAGCAGGCCCCCCAGGGTACAAAACATTGCTTCTTAGTGATTCTCTGCTTGACTATCAGCCTGTGGAGGCTTTGCAGGTAACATCAGGAGTCAGCCACCTTTCAGGCCAGTTTCTTATGCTTTGCAACTCCCTGGCTTTTCTTGCACCTCTGTCCTTTCAGGAATGTTGTTGTTAGGTGCCTTTGAGTCGATATGAGTTCCCTCTGCATTATAAACTCGCATGTTGTCTTTGATGGAATTGGTGTGACTTTTTTTTTTTTTTTTTTAATTTAAGGTTTTTATTGTGGATTGAGTGAAAGTTTACAGGGCACATCATCAGTTTTACATTCAACAATTCATATAACTTGTTTCATTACATTGATTATAATCCCCTCCTTATACCATCAGTTAAAAGTATTTCTCTCTATCCACTTTAGCTTTTTAAAAAACACACAAACAAAAAAACCCACTCAGGCATATATAATAATTGACATTTCCAAAGGGCACATTCTGCAAGTCTGCTCCTGGCCACTAGCTCTTAGTCCTTCTGTTCTTAGTTGATGAATCTACAGTCCTCAGCCACTCCCCCTCTCCATGCCCCCATCTCTGCCTCCATCTCTGGCGCTGCTGCTTCTCTGGATAAAGACTTTTTAAAGACCTTGATGTAGAGGCCCTGGTACTACTGTAGGCTAAGCTTTGGGCTGCTTGCGAACTGTGGTTCAGACTCACCAGCGGTTCCTCGAGAGAGAGGTGAGGCTGTTTGCTTCCATAAAGATTTCTAGCTTCTGAAACCCTGGGGAGCGGTTCTCCTCTGTCCCATAGGGTCACTGTGAGTCAGAATTGACTCAGTGGCAGCAGAGTTTTGGTTCCACCAGTCTTAGTATTGGAATTTCTGTCTTTGGCTTACCAGAGGAATATAACCAAATGTCTTGTTTCTTTTTGATTCTAGCAGGTACGGAGTTTTTCCTCTTGATCTTGCTTAAGATTTCATTGAAGACACAGTTGCTGTCTATGTGATGCTATAAACAGACAGGCTTAGCCTGGGTCTTATGTGTGCTAATGGCTTCTAGCACTGAGTCATCATGAAGGCCAGCTGTGTATGTGTGTGGGGGGCGGTGCATTGGCAAATTGTCATTTCTTTCTCTTGGATGGAATGAAGCAAGCTCAGCCAGCACATAAGAAAATAAACTTCCAGTCCTGAGTGAGTACCACATCTGGCTGTGGTATATATGCTGTATTTCCTAGCCACTCCCGACTGAGTTTCACTTTTTTTTAGAATCATGACAGGAGAATTAAGTGCTTTTTGGTCATTTAACAACAGTGAGGATGTTCTTTGTAAGTATTTTTATACCTGAATCTTACATGAAAAGGGTTACTGCTTACTGACCGATAGTGAAGATCTCATACCCTTTGGTTGGGGCCCTTCCGAAATGCTGTCTTCCTGTAACTGCTCAGGTTTTGCTTCATCGGCTGTTTCCCCGTCCCTTGCAGAATCCATCTTTTGTACCAGTTATCCCTATCTTCTGAAGAACAACATCCATGACAAGAAGCTGTGAGTGAGGCAGCATGGTTATTATCACCTGTTTTATAAACAAGACTCAGGGGCATGTCACGGTGCAGCACAGTGGCAAAGCCGGGACTCCACCAGGTCTCTGGGCTCCCAAGCCACTGACCCAGTCAGCATCTGTGTCATTGCACTTTGGAGAAACCTGTTTCTGAAATTCTTCCAGTTTTCCCATAAGAGGGAAAATTTAATTGTCTACAAAGAAGATAGTCCTGAAATATTGTAAGTTTGATTTTTTTTTTAATTTTAAGTAAAGTCTTAAATTCTAGGAAGAAACATTCTGCATTGCTGAATAGGATTGATCTTTGTTTTAGGTTAAAGATGTTTCCTTCTTGACAACAGAATAGACTGAATCACAGTGGCTAAGTTTTTGTTTTATATCTGTATTTCTAGGGATGATATGACATTCTACCCCTCTTTGTTGAAATCCTTCGAGAAGGTCATGAATGGAAGAACTCACCTTTTAGTTCTCAGTAGCAATTTCTGCATTCACAAGCTTTCTCATGTGTAGTAATGGGGATCTGTCCTCTAGCTGAGGTCAGAGCTTCTTAAACCCTAATAGGAATGGTACATTTCCATGCGGTAAAGCTGAAGCTTTAAATGTCAGGCTGCTTTGCTTTTGCCTGGAATTCAGTGAACATGATTAGAACCTCTGGTTGGCAGCAAGTGAATATGACTATTTTTTTTAAATCGCCATTTGTTTGTAAACAAGGAATCCATGAGGAGAGAAAATAATCACATGAATAGTCTTAGAACAGCTGAAGTCTTAGAACCATGCTGCAGTGGTAGGGGACGTCCACCAGGTGGCACCAAACACTTGCTAATATTGGCTCCCAGCTAGCCCCTGGAATAGTTTTGTAGTTGTTAGGTGCCATCAAGTCGGTACCGACCTGTAGCGACCTTATGTGCAGCAGAACGAAACACTGCCCAATGCTAGGCCAACCTCACTATCGTTGCCATGCTTGAGTACATCGATGCTGCTACTTGGCCAGTCCATCTCATTGCGGATCATCCTCTTTTTCTCTGATCCTCCACCTTACCAAACATGATATCCTTCTCCAGTGACTGGTCCCTCCTGACAATATGTCTGAAGTATGAGAGACGAAGTTT
>NW_006408645.1:2632301-2632957 GCF_000296735.1 Chrysochloris asiatica | reverse complement strand
AAAAACCAACTCAACATGGATTAAAGACCTAAATGTGAATCCCAGAATTATGAAGGCTATCCATGATAAAATAGGGACAAATGTGAAGGCTGTAATTTAGGGCATACACAGACTACCAAACATGTTGAAAGTTACACAAACAAAAGTAAACAAAATAGATGATTGGGACATACTAAAAATTAAAAACTTATGTGCGTCAAAAGACTTCACCAAAAGAATAAAAAGGGAGCACACAGAATGGGAAAAAATCTTTGTAACGACACATCAGACAAGGGACTAGTTTCTAAAATATATAGGAAACTACAACACTGCTACAAGAAAAATACAGCCCAATTAAAAAATGGGCACAGACATGTGAACAGACACTTCACAAAGGAGGAGAGCTCAGCAGCCAATAAACATATGAAGAAATGTTCATGATCACTAGCCATTAGAGAGATGCAAATCAAATCAACAACGAGATATCTCACACCAGTAGTCACAGCAAAGATCAAAAAAGTAGAGGACAATAAATGATGGTGAGGATGCAGAAACACTGGGACGCTCCTACATTGCTGCTGGGATGGCAAAATGGTCCAACCACTCTGGAAAGCAATATGGTACTTTCTCAGAAGATTGTACCATATTGAAATAGAAATACCTTATGATCCAGCAAT
>NW_006408645.1:2620686-2632201 GCF_000296735.1 Chrysochloris asiatica | reverse complement strand
GTTTTAAGTACTCTTCACTTTCAGCAAGCAAGGTTGTATCATCTGCATGTCACAGGTTGTTAATGAGTCTTCCTCCAATCCTGACGCCACGTTTTTCTTCATAGAACTCAGCTTCTTGTATTATTTGCTCAGCATACAGGTTGAATAAGTATGGTGAAAGAATACAACCTTGTCGCACATCTTTCTTAATTTCAAACCATTCACTGTTCCCATGTTCTGTTCGAATACCTATCTCTTGGTCCAAGTACAGATTCCTAATGAGTACAATTAAATGTTCTGGAATACTCATTCTTATGTTGTCCATAGCTTGTTATGATCCACACAATCGAAAGCCTTTGCTTAGTCAATAAAGCACAGGTAAACATCTTTCTGATATCCTCTGCTTTCAGCCAAAATGCATCGGACACCAGCAATGATATCCCTCATTCCACGTCCTCTTCCGAATCCGGCTTGAACCTCTGGAAGTTCTCTGTCAATGTATGCTTGTAGCCATTTCTGTATTACCTTTAGTAAAACTTTACTCGCTTGAGACATCAAAGAGATTGTCCGATGATTTCTGCATTGAGTCACCTGTCTTTGGAATGGGCACAGATATGGGTCTCTTCCAATCAGTCAGCCAGATAGTTGTTTTCCAAATTTCTTGGCATAGATGCCTCCTGTGCTGGTTCACTTTCTTGAAAGATTTCAATTTTTATTCCATCAGTTCCTGATGCCTTGTTCTTTGCCGATTCCTTCACTGCACCTTGGACTTCTTCCTTCATTGGCTCTTGATCATATGCTACCTCTTGAAACGGTTGAACATTAACCATTTCCTTTTGCTACAGTGACTGTGTATTCCTTCCATCTTCTCCTGATGCTTTCTGTGAATACTTAGGGCTCATTTAAACCTCTCTCTCCTGCGAACTGTGGCTCAGCTACAGCTGTACCCTGGGTTCTGGTTCCCAGCCTTTTCTGTACCTCTTAGTGCTGTTGTTTGTGTTCAACATGAGCCTCTAACTTTTTTGTCTGTGATGAAGGCTGTGGATGTTGGCTACCTGACACACACACAGAAATTTAGATGGTAAGTTCTTTGAGAGCTGGCACCAACGGCACTTACTATAAAGTTTCTTTCTCTCTGTAATTTGAGCAGTACGAGGATCAGAACCCCTCAGATGCCTTTTGGTAATCTGTGGCTTAATTGTAGACTGCTGACTAAAGTTAGTGCTTGAAACCCACCAGCTGCTTCTTGGAAACCCTATACAGGGTTGCTATGAGTCAGAACTAACTTGGCGGAACTATCCAACAACATAGGTCTAACCATCAGTATACAAGGGGGTGTCAAAAATTTCATTGAAAAAATATAATTAAAAGATAAATGGAATTTTTCCACAAACTGTTTGAAGCTCCCTCATATATTTTGCTTTGAAGAATTTGTTCGTTTTCCCAGCTGAGTAAATGACTTGTTAGAGAGTAAAGGAGGGTGGGCTTTTGTGTCGGTAGGGGATATCGCTTCTTAAACTTTACTCGTAGCCACACCCTGACAAACTATTCCAAGTAATTCCAGCAGAAAGCATCTTGTGGATGGGCAGTGGGAGTGCACGCAGGGCAGACAGCAGATGGACGTGGAGTCCTGAGGTCTTGCTGTGTGTCATGGTGTGGTCAGTCACTGGGGAGATGCAGAAAGGAAACCTCCTCTGGAGCTCACATGGCTCAGCCGTACCGGGCTCCCTGCAGCTGGCAGAGGCCTCTGCTTCAGAAAGAATACCTACTGTGATCAAGGGAGGGCCAATAATGCCGTGAACAGTACTTAGATTATGTCATTATATTATGTCATTAAGGAAATGGATGTTGTGTTTTTTTTTTTTTTCCAGAAAGCAGATACGGCTTTTAAGCCAATTGGAAGGAAATTTGAAAAGGTTTTCTAATAGTGTTATTTCATTATTACAGCCAACCTGCAGGCAACTAAGTTATGGGTTTTAGGGTAACCGTGACTCTGACTTTTTCATTGTGTGGATACCATTTCTAAGTGTGTGATTTGATGACACATTCAGAAGTTTTGTGCTTGATAGCAGACCCAAGAGTGTACCAAAATCTGAGCCAACAACATTTACATTTACTTAATTTTATTTTAAAAATGAGCCACCTTTTAGGCAAAACCAGAGATCTGATGTGATGTGTCTGGCTGATTCGCTAAAGACTGTTCATAGCTCCTAGTGAATTTGATAAACTAAGGCCATATTTTTATTTCTAGAGCTGAGAATGCCCAATTGGCAGTTTTGACCTTTGAATGATGAAAGCACCAGAAGGTCTGATTATGAGGTGAAGGGGAAATGACAGTTTTCCCATCCATGCAACCCAGAGCGCGCTCAGAGGCCTTTCTTAGTCCCATGAGCACAGCCGAATCTACCAGTTAGATGCCCAGCTTTTCTCTGAATCTATCTGTATCTTGATTTGTAATGATCTTTAGCTGTTGAATGTAAATTCTTTGGGCTGGATTGGGGTTGCCGTTGAAGTGCATTTTCAGAAACAGCTGACACACATCAGCTGCATTAATACAGCTGCTTTGTTTTTAGGTGATTGGTCAGGACAACGTGGCGGTCCCTTCACACCTTTATAAAGTGATCCTGGCTCGCAGAAGTCCAGTGTCGACGGAACCGCTGGCACTGGGCGCCTTTGTGGTGCCCAATGAGGCCATTGGTTTCCAGCCCCCATTAACTGAATTCCAAGTGAGTCTCCAGGACCTAGAGAAGTTGTCAGGACTGGTGTTTTTTCCTCGTTTGGATAGAAGTGGTGAGATCAGGAATATCTGTGCTGTGGACACCTGTAAGCTTCTGGACTTCCAGGAGTTCACGCTGTACTTGAGTACCCGAAAGATTGGGGGAGCCTCATCCGTGCTCAGACTGGAAAAGATCATGGACCATTTGAAGAAAGCAGGAATTAAACCCGATGATTACTTCCTCAGTCTCTATGAGAAGAAACTAGAAAAACTCAAAGCTAAGGAGCAATCGGAAGCCCAGGAAAGAAAGCCATCCTAGTTTTTCCTCTCAGAAGTTGTGGGATAGCGTCTGTAATAAAGCCAACAGGCTCTCGTCAAGTGAATATCTTTTAGTGGCTTGTTTTAAGTACATGATAGAATCGTAAGTTTAAGTTTAAATTTCACCCCAAAGGATGAAAGATGTACAGGTTTGGGGCAGTATTGTATTTGACATCGGAACTAATTATTAAGGAAGGTGCCACACCTGCAGACCAAGTGCGGACCTTGTCTCACGTTGAGAGGAGGACTGTGTACACACATGGCTCTCTATGTTGGTGTCCCTTTGGATGCCCAGTAGGTGAAGGTACTGTTTATTTATTTTTGTACCTTCAAATTATGCATCGTCCTTGATGTATCTCCTTTGCTTTTTGGAACCTATTTCTAGGCCTGTATCAGTGTTGGAGATAGCTTTTTAGAAAACTCTGTATATCACCCTGTCCACATGTTCTGTAATTTGTTTCTTGATTTTCTCATGAGGGACCTGCTGTTCCTCTCTGTATATAGAAAAACTCAGCAACTATATTTCCTGCTCCTTTAGTGTGCTTAGGTACCAAGCTCAGTGCTTTACATACGTTATCTCACAACGACCCTATGAGGTAAATATCATGAATCCCCATTTTACACAGGAAGCAATAGAGGCTTAGAGAGCTTAAGTGGCTTGTCCAAAGGTCCTGTTTCCCAAGAAGCCACCTAAAGTACGGTCACACAGGGCTAAGAGAGGAAAGCTTGAAATATATTCCGGTCTATTCCCTGACATTGCTCTGAATATCTGTGACCTGGGTCTGTTTGGCAGGAAGGATCTGGTTTCTTATCTGCAGTTACTGCCCTCTGCTTTATTGGGCAGAAGCAGTCACAGTAAGAGCCCACAGTTAGAAGACGATGCTTTGTGGGATTAGTCAGAGCTTCCACTTGTCTCCATGATTGCAGTGCTTTTAGTGACCAAATCATGCTCAGTTGATGTGTTCCTTGCTTTCTAGGTGAGCTTTTAGTTCCAGAGAATAAGGAGCCTAAGAAAGATCTGTGTCCACAGAATCAGCTGCTCATGACTTGCTTGCCTCCCTGGGCAACACAGTGATCATCTCTTAGGGAAATAGGCTGTTTTTCTGAGCCAGATAACTAGGTTGGGTTTATATGGAATCCCTTCATGGCCTGTTGTTGTTGTTAAGTGCTGTCGAGTCGGTTCCGACCCATAGAGACCTGTATAGGGTTTCCAAGGAGCGGCTGGTGAGCTTGAACCACCGACCTTATGGTTCACACGACTTTGCAGTCGAGCGTATTAACCTGAAGCACCACACCAGGACTCTAGGTAGTGGGATAGCGTGAGGTCATAAGAACTTACCTCGACGTGACATACTATTATGCTGTCTTTCTGAGTATCATCTCACAAAGACCTTACAAAGGTAAAAACATGAATCTCCATTTTCCCCATGAAGAAATAGAACAGGTTTTGTGAAATTCTTGTGTTTGTCCTTAACAGAAATGCCAAGGTGTTACGATTAAAAATAGGATGATAATGATTGACCTTGTTCTCCTTTATTTGTGTAAAAAATAAAAGTTGGGGTCAAAACATTGACCAGCCTGAATAATACCATTCTGTCTTAATGCACTGTTCCCCATTATCTTGTGCCATTTCTCCTTAGGGGATCAAGAACCAAAATGTCATTATGACCAAAAATTGTTCGTTTCCCTCCTCAGGGGGGAGGTGATGGGAGAGCCAGAGTGTTTCTCCAGGAGCCTGGGGAGTGGTGCAGATGGTAAGGTCTGGCCTGGGTACTTACTGCCCAGTAAGGCCTGGGTACTTACTGCCTAGTGTGAGATGGCACCCCCAACTCCCTTCCCACAGGGATGTCACTGTGTTCTCCGGACTTGACTTGTCATACCCTTTGAGATACTCCTCGTACTTTCCTCACTCTTAACCTTTCCTTTAAGATGGTGGAGAATCTTGAGTTGTAGATCAATAAAAGTGTCTTAGGTTTTTTTATTTTGTATGGAAAATGCTATCTGGTCATTGTGAAAAATAAAGCTGTGTTTGTAGTACAAAATGCAGTCTTGCAATTCTCACTTTCTTGTGTAAACATTCTGTCTGGTTTGAATTGTTTCTCAGCACTTTCATTAAGAGTCCCTCAAAGACTCATTTAAAAGGTAAGCATTGGATGGTGGTGTGCAGTGGAGTCGGTTCCAACTCATAGCGACCCTGTACAAGGTTTACCGGAGCAGAAAGCCTCATCTTTCTCCCGTGGAACAGCAGGTAGTTTTGAACTGCTGACCTTGAGGTTAGCAGCTCAATTTACAACCACTACGCTACCAGAGCTCCTTAAACATTGGGTAGAGCTTAGACTTTTCCTCTGGTTAAGGTCATTTCAGACTTTCTCAGTGTGGCCGTTGACTGCTCTGAACTCAGATGCAGCAGATCCCTGGCATCAGTTATGTCCCTCTGATCAGAGACAGACGTACCTCATTTTACAAACCGGAGCAGATCACCATCTAGTCAGTACCTCCCTGGGCCCAGCTGAATTCTCATTCTGAGCCTGAGCCTCTGCCTTCTACCCTTAAGAAATCCTTGGTCTGACAGGAACCTGCTGGAAGCTCCAGTCTGTGGTTGGGGCCACTTACTTCCTGATCTTTCTCCTCAATGACACCTTCATGGTAAGACTCCAGGTGCCATCTTTGGAATGAGACTCCCCAGTGTTGTATACAGCAAAGGTGGACCTTTCACATTACTTAGGGTTGCAAAGGTGGGAGAGTGATTATGCTGGCCATTTAACACATGGTAGTATTTCTGCCTTCACGCTTTAGCCCTCCCACACCTGAAAATCTCTGTTCCTCCTTCAGGTCTTTGAGTAGAGCCTAGCAGGAAAGAAAGTCAGGTCTGGAAAGCATGACTGCCTGCAGAGTTGATCTCAGCCGCTAGTCCTACCCTTAAAATGAGCCTGGGCTTTGGAACTAGTTCACCTGTATATGGGTAAGCCAAAAAGTACTGCTACAATATCATAGACTTTTATTAAAAATATGAAAATGTGAAGCTATTGTGTCTCAACACATTTTCCATCTGTAAGCTCTGGTAGTGTAGTGGTTACGAATCGGGCTGCGAACCTCAAGGTCAGCAGTTAGAAACTACCACCTGTAGGAGAAAGATGAGGCTTTCTGCTCCCGTAAAGATTTACAGCACCGCAAACCCTGTACAGGGTCACTGTGAGTCGGAACTGACTCCACAGCACATAACAACAACACTCAAGGTGGTATTTCCATCTCTAAGCCTTCCCTGAAGAATTCTGTGCTCTTCTATTTGTTCAACATCAAAATGGCAGTTTTGGCATCTTCAAGGGACTCTAACTGTGTTCCTTTTCGGTGTTTTGTGCATTTTGGAAACAAAACTCTAAAGGGACATGATCAGGACAGTAGGGTGAATGGGTTAAAGTTTCCCAATGAAATCCTCATAGGACAACTCATGGCTACTCTTGAAGAATGAGTAAGTGCATTGTAGTGATGCGGGGAGGGGGGAGGAAGGCCAGCTCAACTTTCCTGGCCTTTTTCTTACCAATGCAGTTTTCAATTTTCTAAAAACTTCCTAATAAGCCCCCATGTTAGACCTGTGTCGTTTAAAAAAATCAAGATGAACTTTTTTAAATCCCTCCAGAAGCAGTCACCATAACCTGAGCTGATGGGACCTTTCTTTGAAGACACCTGTAAGAAAGACGTGTGTGTGTGTGTGTGTGTGTGGTTGAGGGTGGGGACGATCTGACTTCACAAGGTGGAAAGAGGATCAAACTCAACATCTGCCAAGACGTTCATTGCAGCACTATTTACAGTAGCAAAAAGATGGAGACAGCTTAACTGCTCATCAACAGAAGAATGGTTAAATAATCTTTGGTACACACACACAATGGAGTAAGTATTCTGCAACACTGAAGAATAATGATTAATCTGCAAAACCCCTCACAACATGGATGAACCTGGAGGACATTATGGCAATTAGTCAATCACAAAAGGACAAATATTGTATTGAGACCATTGTTATAAAAAGGTAAGAAACCGGTTTCTTACTAAGTGAAACATTCTATGATGGTTACCAGGGGGTTGGAGGAAAGGAAATTATTTACAGGTCGAGGGTAGACATGCGTTAACACGGGTGACAAAGCAGGCAATACACAACAAGAGGGACATTGGCAGAGGAAAGGTAAAGGCAGAAGGAAACTCTGAGAGGAGTGCAAGAGTTAAAGGAAATAGAAGTAAATACTGTTAACTGAGGGAGTGCCGTGGCTTCATACAATAAGCACTAGACTGCGTCTCACAGGTAATCAGTATGAGCCAACTAGTCACTCTGAGGAAGAAAGATGAGGCTTTCTGCTTCTGTACTGATGGCACTTAACAAAAACAACTGTTAAAAGACGGTATGTGGAGGTGATTGCAATCATTGTAATGACACAAAGTATATGATTTGCAAAATTAAAACATAATCTGCTCTGTAAACCTTCACTTAATTCACAATAAAAAGTTTTTTTGTTTTTAAATAGAAGATGGGAGGCAGGGCTTGATGGTGGATAGGGTAGAGGTGCAATGAAGACCTCTGTCAGCAGTAACACAGAATACCAGGGGATAGCTCCAAAACTCTGAATCACATATATAGGAATATTTTTAAAGTTTGAAGGCTTATAGCCAGTGGACTTACAGCAGAAGCAATTGAACCCCCCGGGCTCAGTGGCCAGAGCCAACAACTTGGTGAGACCAAGTGGTGGGACCAAACAGGAGTGAGCAGACCCACCATGGACTGACACCTGTGGAAACCTTGGATATAAAGGTATGGACAATATTTTTATGTTTTGTTATGTTTTTTTGGTATCTGTTCATTGGCCTGTTGCTATCTGTGCATCTCCATTCTGATGACTAGAGGGGGTGCCTGAGCTAGTGGACCCTCCCCCCACTGCTGGAGGGTTCTACTACGCATGCACCTAGACCTCAAATTTAAAGAGTCAGCGTCCACATAAAACCAAACAGCAATGCAGAATGGCCACAGCCAGCCCTGAACTGTTTATCACTAGGAAACAGGCTAGAATGGGGGTTGTGGAGTGGGAGAGACAGACTAAAAAATGAATCAGGCCAAATATTAAATCCTGAGTTACATCATAACAACCAACAGTGGCATCTTGAAATCTCTCAGGTGGCCTTGAAGGCAAGAAACTAAGAGGATATTAAAGTCATACTCATATTAGGCAACAGATTTTTTTCCCTCCTCTCTTCTCTCTTTTCTGCGATTATAGACTACAGTGTCCAATCTGGTTTCTTTCCTGTTGCTATTTTGTTTTTTTTGGTTCCCCCTTTTACCTTTAGGGGGCTCTTTCCCTATATTACCCTAGAAGAGATAGCAATTGCTGTTATATAGTCAAGCTACAATCACACCCTATAAAACCCCGCAATCCAGGCAAGAACCAAAACCAACTGCCACACACCAGGAAGTCAGACAACACCTGCGACAGTTACTCTGAGTTAAATAATAAGAGTGAAAAGGGAAGCCCATCTCCTGATTACATCTATCTGGAGCCAATCAGAAAGCATAAAAAATGCCAAAACACACACTCAATTAAGTATTAAGACCACAGCTAACCACTAAACATGCCCAAGAAGCAAAAACATAACAATATCAGCACATGTCTAGAAACAAGATAAAATGAGACAAATGAGCTGGAAGGTAGACCAATATGCCGTACTGGAAGGAGGGCAGGCCTTGGAAATGCCTGAAAAGGAATTCAGGAAAATGATTATTAAAATGTATCAAAACACTTCACAGTGGAGTTGAGAAAAATAAGGAAGTCAGGAAAGCGCTATAGGAACAATCAAATAAGATAGATACAGCATTGGAAACAATTCAAAACCTACAAAAAAAGTCCAAATGATTAATAATAGAATATCAGAAATAGACAATACACTGAAAAGGCAAAGAAATAGAATTGAACAGATGGAAATCAGACTAGTGAGCTGGAAGACAAATCTCTCAATGGTACTAAGATAGAAGAGAGAGCATAAAAAAGGATTTTAAAAAGTTGAAGAAGGTCTAAGATTCATATTGAACACCGTGAAGAGGAGTGTCTAAAGAATTACTGGCATTCCAGAACAGGAAGAATCACACAAGTCCGCAGAGGAGATAGTTGAAGAGCTTCTGGAAGAAAATTTCCCTAACATCCTGAAAAGTAAAAAGATAAGCTTTCAAGAAGCTCAATGAACCCCAGGAAGGATAGACCCCAAAAGAAAATCACCAAAACATAACACAATCAAGCTCTCCAAAATCAAAGATAAGAAGACACTTCTGAAAACAGCTTGGGAAAAGAGAAGTGTTACATACAAAGGCAAGCAAGTCAGATTAAACTTGGATCTCTCAGCAGAAACCATGCAGGCAAGCAGGCAATGGGGAGACATATATAAAACCCTGAAAGAAAAAAACTGCCAACAAGAATCCTCTATCCAGCAAAGCTGTCAATCAGATATGATGGTGTAATCAAAACATCCCAGGATAAACAGAAGCTAAGGGATTTTGCCAAAGCCAACCCTGCGCTACAAAACATCTTTAAGGGAGTTCTGTAGACTGTGAAACAACAATAACAGACAACAACTAGGGGTTGACATACATGGCAGTACCACCCAGAATTCAATTGACAAATGGAAGAGTTGAGAACAGAACAAAACTATATAAGAACAAATTCAGAGGATCTGGGAGGCCAGTCTATGATCAAAGCAATTTAGAAGGTAAACACATAGGAACAGATATCCAGATGGTGAGAAGATCAGGTAAATTACAGGATAAAAAAGACTGTATTAAATGGAGGGAAAAGTTAATGGAATATAAGGTAAGCTCAAAGAAAATGAATACTTCACAACATACTAAGAAAATGAAAATCCAAGAAGAACTTAGAAACATTAAAACTATGAGGAAACTGACAAGAAAGAACTCAAAAACATGAACTCAACACAGGAAGATATGCATAACAAAGCAGCACCACCACATGAAAACAAAACAAAACCCAAAATGGCAGCAATTAATCCATACCTATCGATAATTACACTGATTGTAAATGGATTAAATGCACCAGTTAAGAGACAGAGTGTGGAAGAATGGATAAGAAAACAAGATCCTTCAATATGTTGTCTATAAGAGACACATCTTACACACCAAGACAAAAACAGCTTAAAAGTCAAAGGATGGGAAAAAAAAATATACCAAGCTAATTGCAATAAAAATCAAATGGGAGTGGCAGTACTAATTTCTGATAATATCAACTTTAAGGCAAAAACCAGCATAATAGATAAAGATGGACATTATCTCATGATTAAAGGGACAATTGAACAAGAGGACATAACCATAATAAATATCTATGCTCCCAGAGAAGAGCTCTAAAATATATAAAGCAAACTCTAATAGATTTAAAGAAAGAAATAGATCAATCTACAATAATAGTGGGCAACTTTAATACACCATTTTCAAAAATGGATTGAACAATCAGATTGAAACTTGACAGAGCACAGAGGAACTTAACAACACAGTCAGCCAACTGGACTTCATAGATGTGTACAGATCATTCAGCCCAACAATAGCACAATACACATTCTTTTCCAGTGTGCATGGAACATTCTCCAGAATAGACCATGTGTTAGGCCACAAAACAAACCTCCATAAATTTACAAATATCAAAATACTACAAAGCATCGTCTCAGACCACAATGCTATCAAATTAGAAACCAACAATAGGAAGACCAAGGAAATAAAGTCAAATACATGGAAACTGGATAACACTGTGCTGAGAAGCAACTGGGTAGTAGAAGATATAAAACTCACAAAGTTCCTAGAAACAAACGAGAATGAAAAATAACATACCAAAATCTTTGGGACACACTGAAAGTGGTGCTGAGAGGACAATTTATTGCAATAAATGCACACATCCAAAAAGAAGAAAGAACCAAACATTACCACAGCATCTCCAACAATTAGAAACAGACAACAGAGGGAACCTAGTCACCAAAAGAAAAGAAATAATAAAGATCAAGAAGAAATAAATGAGATAGAAAATAGAAAAACAATAGAAAGAATCAACAGGACATGAAGCTGGTTCTTTGAAATAATTAACAAAATTGACAAACTATTGGTAAACCTAACAAAAGAAAAGAGGGAGAAAACACAAACCATATTAGAAATCACACGGGCGATATCACAACGGAACCAAAGGAAATCAAAAGGATAACAACAGAATACTATGAAGAATTGTACTCCAACAAATTTGAAAACTTAGAAGAGATGGATACATTCTTAGAAAAACATGACCTACCTAAACTTACACAAAGTGAAGTAGAAAACATGAACAGACCCATAACAAAAGAAGAAATTGATCAGGTCATCAAAAAACTCCCAACCAAAAGAAGTCCAGGCCCAGATGGCTTCACTGGTGAGTTCTACCAAACATTCAGGGAAGAGCTGTCACTAATTCTACTCAAATTATTCCAAAATATAGAAAAAGA